>NW_011495072.1:18969903-18995487 GCF_000754665.1 Bison bison bison | reverse complement strand
CGTATGCATAGCTGCAGGAGTCCGGGTAAACTTGTCAGGCGAGTTAGAGAGCCATCTGAGGGGTTTGGATTTAAACACTCCTAATTGCCCAGGAACTTTATTAATTGGAGCTGTAAGTTAACTCTTTGACAGAGAGAGAGAGAGATGGTGGTAGGGGACAGCCCCTAGTAAAGTCAGAGGTGAGAGCACAAAGCAATAAAGTAGGCAGACTCTGGTTTTTTGGGGGAAAATGCTTGAGAATATCCGGGCGGACTCCTGAGGCTCGATCCCACCTTTGCGTATGCCGAGCCTCCTTCCTCATGACCTTTGTCATGAGCGGAATGCCTCACCGGCTCCCCGCAGAAATCCCAGAAAAAAATCCATGCATTTTTGGTCAATGAATTTTTTTTTTTTTGTGAAGTGCCTATTCAAGTCATCTGCTTATTTTTTATTTAAATTATTTGTCCTTTTAATGTTTATTTATTTTTTTATGTTTTATTTGTTAATTTTACAATATTGTATTGGTTTTACCATATATCAACATGAATCTGCCACAGGTATACATGTGTTCCCCATCCTGAACCTTCCTTCCTCCTCCCTCTCCATACCATCCCTCTGGGTCGTCCCAGTGCACCAGCCCCAAGCATCCAGTATCATGCATTGAACCTGGACTGGCAACTTGTTTCATATATGATATTATACATGTTTCAATGCCATTCTCCCAAATCATCCCACCATCTCCCTCTCCCACAGAGTCCAAAAGACTGTTGTATACATCAGAGTCTCTTTTGCCGTCTCATATACAGGGTTATTGTTACCATCTTTCTAAATTCCATATATGCATTAGTATACTGTATTGGTGTTTTTCTTTCTGGCTTACTTCACTCTATATAACAGGCTCCAGTTTCACCCACCTCATTAGCACTGATTCAAATGTATTCTTTTTAATGGCTGAGTAATACTCCATTGTGTATATGTACCACAGCTTTCTTATCCATTCCTCTGCTGATGGACATCTAGGTTGCTTCCATGTCCTGGCTATTATAAACAGTGCTGCGATGAACACTGGGGTACATGTGTCTCTTTCCCTTCTGGTTTCCTCGGTGTTTATGCCCAGCAATGGGATTGCTAGATCATAAGGCAGTTCTATTTCCAGTTTTTTAAGGAATCTCCACACTATTCTCCATAGTGGCTGTACTAGTTTGCATTCCCACCAACAGTGTAAGAGGATTCTTTTTTCTCTACACCCTCTCCAGCATTTATTGCTTGTAGACTTTTGGATCGCAGCCATTCTGACTGGTGTGAAATGGTACCTTATAGTGGTTTTGATTTGCATTTCTCTGATAATGAGTGATGTTGAGCATCTTTTCATGTGTTTGTTAGCCATCTGTATGTCTTCTTTGGAGAAATGTCTATTTAGTTCTTTGGCCCATTTTTTGATTGGGTCATTTGTTTTTCTGGAATTGAGCTGCAGGAGTTGCTTGTATATTTTTGAGATTAGTTGTTTGTCAGTTGCTTCATTTGCTATTATTTTCTCCCATTCTGAAGGCTGTCTTTTCACCTTGCTTATAGTTTCCTTTGTTGTGTAGAAGCTTTGCCTCCTGATCTGTCCCCTGGGGTGGGGGGCATGCAAACTCACCCCTGTTCATTCAGTTCAGTCGCTCAGTCGTGTCCAACTCTTTGTGACCCCATGAATCACAGCATGCCAGGCCTCCCTGTCCATCACTAACTCCCAGAGTTCACTCAAACTCACGTCCATCGAGTCGGTGATGCCATCCAGCCATCTCATCCTCTGTCATCCCCTTTTCCTCCTGCCCCCAATCCCTCCCAGCATCAGAGTCTTTTCCAATGAGTCAACTCTTCACAAGAGGTGGCCACCCCTGGGTGAGAACCAATTAAAGGTATAGGACAGAAAGGTGTTTATTGAGCCATTCTCTTAACTTTTCTGAAAACTTTTCCAAGTAAAATTTAAAAAAAAGATAGACCACACATCAAAGTATTTACTGAAATAAAAATACACAGTGTTAAAAAAAAAAAAACAATGGAGAAAGAATATCTCTTCAATAAATGGTGTTTGGAAAACTGCTTTTCCATTAGCAGAAGAAAGAAATTGCTTTGCAAGAAGAAATCATTATGCTATATACCAGAAACTAACACAACATTATAAATCAACTATACTTCAATAAAAAAAAATTTTTAAAAATTCATTAATGACTTAAACATAAGACCTGAAACCATAAAATCTGTAGTAGAAGTCATAAGGAAAAATCTCCTTCACACTGGTTTTGGCGATGATTTCTTGGATAAGATCTCAAAAGCAAGAAAACAAAAGCAAAAATTAACAAGTGGGATTGCATCAAATGAAAAAGCTGCACAGCAAAGGAAGCAATAAACAGAGTAAACAGACAACCTATAGGAGAAAGTATTTGCAAACCATACATCTGACAAGAAGTTAGTATCCAAAATAGTAGGTAAATATTAAACATTGAATTTCCCAATAACTTGAAAATCAATAATCTGATTTTAAAATGGGCAAATGATCTAAATATATATTCTTCAAAAGAAGCTATACAAATGGCCAACAGCTATATGAAAAGAAACAATATCCCTAATCGTCAGGAAAATGCAAATCAAAGCCATAATGAGATGCCACTTCACACCTGTTGGAATTGCTATTATCAAAAAGACAAAAAGATAACTGTCAGTGAGAATGTAGAGAAAGGGAACTCTTGTGCTCTGTTGGTGGAAATATAAATTGGTACAGCCATTATGGAAAACAGTAGGGAGTTTCCTAAACAAATTAAAAATAGAAGTACCATATGATCCAGCAATCCAACTTCTGGGTATATATGGAAATGAACTCATTATGTTGAAGAGATATCTTCACTCCTATGTACACTGCAACATTATTCACAAGAGCCAAGATGTGGAAACAGTCTAAGTAATCTGTCAGTGGATGAATAAATAAAGAGAATGTGTTATAAACATACAGCAGAATATTATTCAACCATGAGAAAGAAGGAAATCTTGTCATTTGCAGTAACATAGATAAACTTTAAGATATTAAGCTAAGGGAAACAAACCAGACCAGTTATGTAGGATATATAAATTCTAATGATACAGCATGGTGATTATAATTACTAATACTGTATTGTATACTTGAAACTTGTGAAGAGTTGATCCTAACTCTTCTCACCATATACACACACAAATGGTAACTGTGAATAGATGGATATATTGATAAATGATTGTAGCAATCATTTCACAGTGTATATGTATATCAAAACATTATTGTACTCTTAAGTATATTTAATATTCATTAAAGAATAACTGCAGTCCTTAATCAATCAGTCAAGTTTTTTTATCTCTTTTCAGACCCCATCACAATTTGTTAGGTCATCAATTCTTGTATTTCACATTCCTTTTTGTACACTCAATACAAAGAAAATATAAAAATTGTTATGTAAAGTTTAAAAATAAAATAAAATTTAAAAAATTGTTTTATATTGAAAAATAAAACAAAAATAAAAAAACTTCTTTTATATCTTGCAAACATGCTACAGAGTTATTCATCGTAGCAGATTTTAAAAAATATATTCCTTAGGATTTTCTATGCACATGATTATGTCATATGCAAATAAAATTTTCTTTCTTTCTAATTGTTGTGGTTGTTCAGTCATGAAGTCATGTTCAACTCTTTCTGACCATATGGACTGCAGCATGCCAGGCTTCCCTGTTCTTCACTATCTCCCAGAGCTTGCTCAAACTCATGCCCATTGAGTCAGTGATGCCATCCAATCATCTCATCCTCTGTCACCCTCTTCTTCTCTTGCCCAGTATCAGGGGCTTTTCCAATGAGTCACTCTTTGCATGAGGTGGCCAAAGTATTGAAGCTTCAGCTTCAATATCAGTCCTTTCAATGAGTATTCAGGGTTGATTTCCTTTAGGGTTGACTGATTTCATCTCCTTTCAGTTCAAGGGACTCTCAAAAGTCTTCTCTAGCACCACAGTTTAAAAGCATCAATTCTTTGGTTTTCAGCCTTCTTTATGGTCCAACTGTCACATCTGTACATGACCACTGGAAAAAACATGGCTTTGACTATAGGGACCTTTGTCAGCAATTTGTCTTTTTAATAAAAAGAAAGTAAAAGACAAGCAGAGACAGGAGATGGAGAGATGAGTCCAGACAATTACCAAGTTCTCTTTCCATTCCTTGAGGTGCATATTATGGCTTTGGTACCTTTTATTTTTCTGATTCTATGTGTTATATAACCCTTCCAATTAACCCTCCCACAAACTTTTAATATTTTTTGTTGGAATTTTTCTTTAGTTGTAACAGAATTCTAATACAATTTTCATTCTGTGTGTTCCCATTACATCCTGGACTTATCTCTACCTTAACTTCATTTTGACACTATGCTCTCATTATATATCTCCACCTACTGAAAGACTCTGGGAGCTCCTCCATATTAGAACAGTGTCTCAGTCATCACTTTACAGGCAGTGTCTTGCACGTTTCATCATGTAATCATACTTAGTAAATGTGAACCTGAAATGTACCAAGAAGCAATAACCTTGGAAGGTTTTTTTTTAGTACATATATGTATATAAAACTGAATACCTCTGTGTAATTTTATTGGCTAGAAATTATTAATTTCCCTTCAGGTAGTTTAAATTTTGGTATGCATTATAAGGAAATCTAAGACACTGTCTTCAATGAATAATAGTCAATCTTGATGCAAAATTGTTTTCCATCCACCAAAATTTATTGTTGCTGCTGTTGTTGATCAGTTGCCCAGTCGTGTCTGACTCTTTGCAACTCCATGGACTGCAGCATGGCAGGCATCCCTGTTCCTCACCATCTCTTGGAGTTTTCCCAAGATATGGGCAAACTGATTCATGTTCATTGAACCAGTGATGCCATCCAACCATCTCATCCTCTAATGCCCTCTTCTCCTTCTGCCCTCGATCTTTCCCAGCATCGGGGACTTTTCCAATGAGTTTTCTGTTCACATCAGATGACCAAAATACTGGAGTTTCAGCATCAGTCCTTCCAGTGAATATTCAGGGTTGATCTCCCTTAAGATTGACTGGTTTGATCTTCTTGCTGTCCAAGGGACTCTCATGAGTCTACTCCAGCACCACAGTTTGAAGGCATCAATTCTTTGGCGTTCTGCCTTCTTTATGGTCCAGCTCTCACAACTGTATGTGACCACTGGGAAGACCATAGCCTTCAGTATATGGATCTTTGTCGACAGAGAAATGTCTCTACTTTTCAACACACTGTCTAGGTTTGTCATCACTTTCCCGCCAAGAAGTAATCATCTTCTGATTTCATGGCTGCAGTCACTGTCTGCAGTAATTTTGGAGCCCAAGAAGAGGAAATCTGTCACTGCTTCCACATTTTCCCCTTCTATTTGCAATGAAATAATGGGGCTGGATGCCATGATCTTAGTTTTTTTAAATATTTAGTCATAAGCTGGCTCTTTCATTCTCCTACTTCACCTTCATCAAGAGGCTCTTTAGTTCCCTTTTGCTTTCTGCCATTAGAGTGGTATCATCTGAATATCTGAGATTATTGATGTTTCTCCCATCTATCTTGATTCCAGCTTGTAACTCATCCAGCCCAGCATTTCTCATGTGCTCAGCATATAGATTAAACAAACAGGGTGACAGCTGACAGCCCTGTTGTACTCCTTTCTTGATCTTGAACCCATCAGTTGTTCCATACAGGGTTCTAACTGTTGTTCCTTGACTCACATACAGATTTCTCAGGAGACAGGTAAAATGGTCTGGTATTTCCATTTCTCTAAGAGTCTTCCACAATTTGTCATACTCCAGACAGTCAAAGGCTTTAGTATAGTCAATAAAACAGAGATAGATGTTTTTCTGAAATTTCCTTGCTTTCTTTATAATCCAGCGAAGGTTGGCAATTTGATCTCCAGTTCCTCTTTGTTTTCTAAACCCAGCTTGGACCTTTGGCCTTCTTGGTTCGCATACTGCTGAAGCCTAGCATGCAAGATTTTAAGCATGACCTTACTAGCATGGGAGATAAGTGCAATTGTCCAGTGGTTAATGTTTTGTTTGGTACTACTCTTTTTGGGAACTGGGATGAAGATTGACCTTTTCCAGTCCTCTTCCAGGTCAACTATTGTCCCCTACAAGCCTTTTTTCCCCTTTGGCCACTGATAGGTCTTCCAGATTTGTTGACATAATGAATGCACAACCTTGATGGCATCATCCTTTAGGGATTTGAATAGTTCTTCTGGAATTTCATCACATCCACTAGCTTTATTAACAGCAATGCTTCTTAAGGCCCACTTGACTTCACACTCCAGAATGTCTGGCTCTGGGTGACTAACCACACCATTGTAGTAATCTACTTCATTAAGATCTTTTTTATACAGATCTTCCATGTATTCTTTTCATCACATCTTGATCTCTTCAGCATCTACTAGGTCTCTCCCATTTTTATCCTTTATTGTGCCCATCTTTGGGTGGAATGCTCCCTTGATGTCTCCAATTTTTTTGAAGAGATCTCTAATCTTTCCTTTTTTGTTGTTTTCTTCTATTATTAAGCAATGTTTATTGAAGAAGTCCTTCTTGCCTCTTCTAGCTATTCTTTTGGAGCTGTGTTTAATTGGATGTATCTTCCCCTCTCTCCCTGGGTTTTCACTTCTCTTTGTTCTTCCATTATTTGTAAAGCCTCGCCAGATAACCACTTTGCCTTCTTGCTTTTCTTTGGGAGGGTTTTGTTCACTGCCTCTTGTACAGTCTTATGAACCTCTGTATATAGTTTTTTAGGTACACTGTTAACTAGATCTAGTCCCTTGAATCTATTCATTACCTCTACTGCAAACTGGTACAGGATTTGATTTATTAGTGGCCATTAAATCTATAGGAAGACAATGAATAAACTATGCCCTGACATCTAGTTGGGAAATTATTTTTTTCTTTGAAAGTAAAAATTCTGTTTTTAAATTTCCAGTAACAAAAAAATTGGTGATTCCCTCAGTGCCCTTGTATGTTATAGGTAAAATTAATGGAGATCTTGGACTTCAGAGTTTGACTGTCCTGAATGTGCGTGTTGATATTTTTATTATTACTTATGGTACTGAATTGTGGGACAGTGTAATTGGCCTCATATATTCTGCCAAATAGACATTAGACTTATTCTATGTCCCCCAAGGAGCAGCATAAGAAATATTGGGTATAACAATAACATTTCTTTGCTGCTTTCTCATTCATAAAATGGGTATAACAGTAATATTGAATATAGTTAGAACTATATGTGTATGTCAAAAAAATAGAGTTGTATTGTAGATTGAATGGAATAATCCATAAAGAATATTTGCATTGGGCTTACTTCACAGTTTACCATTGTGGCTATTATTATCATTTGCTAGGTGATGGGTTAACCAAAACTATCAGAAAATAATTTTAAGCAAAGTGTATGTTGTATAGAGGAGTCTTGTTTAGAACCTATCACACAGTATCACACTCTCCTCCTACTCTAGGCTTACTTCCAGAGCCAGAATATATGGGTTTACAGAATAACCTGGAAAATGGGGCTGAGAAAACTCCATATCCTGAAAGAAGAAACTTTTTATTTGGCCGCACCCCTGCAGCAACTTGCAGGGTACTAGTCCCCTGACTAGGGATTGAACCCATGCCCCCTGCTAAGAAAGCTTCGAGTCCTAACCACTGGACAGTCTGGAAATTCTCTAAGAGACTTTTAGTTGGAAAGCACTCTAGAGGTCATTTTCTGATGAGCAAAAACTCTACTGCTTTTGTTTTAAAATGACCAGTGATTTGAACTTTTTATAAGATAGTCTGCTCAGTTTAATAATAGATACAACTTAAGAATTTTCCTTATGTTGAAATGAGATTCGGCTCCCAGAAAATTATATTCATTGTTCTTTACATTGTTCCTTGGGGCACATAGGGGAAAAAAAAATCTAATTTCTCTCTGGCATACGTAATATATGAGGTCAACTATTATGTTGACCCTACAAGCCTTTGCTCCCCTCTGGGACTTCAACCACAGCTCATATTCTCTTGAATTTAATCCTCCTACCCTCTCAGAAACTCTTTTTAACACTTATTTTAATGTGCCAAAATCTCATTCATTCTGATACCCCAAACTACATCTAAATGTATTCGATTAGCTCAGGGTAAAATAGGGTAATATTCCTTATTCTGGTACTTTATATCCAATAATGCAGATAAAATAGAATAATTTTAGACAACTTCCTCATTTTGCAGATAAATTAGACCATGCACCTTATTAACATGTTTCTTTTTAGTGTGTATAAACCTACACATGATTGTTGCTCCTTACTAACCTTACCGAAAATTAATCCTGAACTGTTTTGTGTGTGTGTTCCTACATTTTTGGACTTGTGCTCTAGATTTATTTAACCATGCTAAATTATAGTTAGATTCAGCCTGTAATTAGATTTGAGGAACTCTTTTTTTGGTTCTTAAATCTGGCATTCGGCATGTTGGCTTTCTCTCTAGTTTTTCCATGTTACTCACTAATTTGATTTCCATGCTACCAGTGTTGGTTTGGATCTGATAGGAAGCCATATTTGTTTAATGAATGTTTAAAGGCTTCCAGAAAACATTGACTGAAAGAAAACTAAGGTTGGAGTAAGTGATAGTGTTGGACTAGAAACACAAAATTTACATTAACTGTGCATTAAAAAAAGGGTGAATAGGGAAGAGATGCTAATATTTTTGAATATATACATTTATGCCAGAACTTGTGCTAAGTACCATGCCTGCATTATGGTTGTAGCCCTACTCCACTTCAGTGAGGTATTAAGTACTATCATTTCCTTTTTTTAATTTAATTTTTATTTTATACTGGAGAATAGTTGATTTACATTTTGTTACTTTCAGTTGTAAAGTGAAATTATTTAGTTATACATAAATATATATGTATATATATGTGTGTGTGTGTGTATATATGCCTATTCTTTTTTAGATTCTTTTCCCATGTGGGTTATTAGAGAGTATTGAGTAGAATTCCCTGTGCTCTACAGTAGGTCCTTGTTGGCTATCTGTTTTATATACAGCAGTGTGTATGTGTTAAACCCAATAAAGTAACAGCATTTTTATTTTGCAGGGGAACATGTGTGCTGTGCTGTGTGCTTAGTCACTCAGTCACATCTGAGTTTTTGCAACCCCATGGATTGTAGGCTCCCAAGATCTCTATCCATGGGATTCTCCAGCCAAGAATACTGGAATGGGTTTCCATGCCCTCTTCCAGGGAAACTTCCCAACCCAAGGATCGAACCCAGGTCTCCCGCATCGCAGAAAGATTCTTTACTGTTTGAACTACCTTAGTGAGACTTAAAGGTGTTATTAGATATTTGACCTAACGGTATATAAAGATTAAGTGATTGTACTAGATTTTGAGCCTGGATCTGTCAGCCTTGTTTCTCTTTATGCAGCTGAGACTCGCAGTAAACATCAGAGGACTAGCTATCTCCCACTAACACTGCTGGATAAAAGACGATCATTAGTTTAAGGTAATGATTTTTTCTATTTTGAAAGGAGGAAAAGGCTTCAGAGAGTTAAAATGAATATAGTTTCTGGCTAGTTTTTAATGAATAACTTATAAATTAGGGCTAAGAAAATTAGCTGAGAAGACACAAGCTTTAATTTCCCACTTAGGTGAAAATACCTTAGTTACGGGAAGAATTGTTCCACTTAGACTTTGCTTTGGGGGGAGGCACAGTGAAATTTGTCTCTCAACTTCTGATAAGACATTAGCAGCAGCTTTATTTTCAGAATAGGAAAATTCAGCTGAGGCAGGGAACTTGAGAGTGCAGCCAGAAGTGAACTGCCTGGCATCTTTCAGGTCAGGTGAGGATAAAATGAGACATTGCAGAAGAAACATTTCTGGCAATTCCTGGAAGAGTTCCTCCAGGGCAGTGTTAGCACTGAAGAAGATCTATCAGGTGCAAGCAACTTCACACAAATCAGACACAGGGACACTTTATGCTGTTAGTCCTGGCTCAAGTCCAGACGACATCATATAAATGAGTTCTTCTTTGGCATATAAATACTTAATCAGTTTTCTAATGTCTCAGAAAATATTAATGTGGTGGAAAGGAAATACCTGAGTCTTGATTCAGACTGTATGCAAATATCAGCTGCATCTCTTCCTAGTTGAGTGGTCCTGGATGCATTTTCTAACATGGCCAGTTTCTCAACTGCATTAATGGTATAATAATAATAATAATATCAATATCATAGGGTACTCTGAGGATTAAATTAAATATTATATATTAATATAAAGATGGCATATAGCCTACTAAATATAGTAGGCTATATTTTTATTTTGACTTATTAATAAAAAGCTTAATGCACATCACAAAGCATTTACTCATAATTTATTATATTCTAGACACTGTGTGTTAAGGATAGAAAACCTTTTAAAATTTTAATTAAATTAAAAAATTAATTTTAAAAGATTTAAAAGATTAAGAAAACCTGGCATTAGGTCACATGTAACAGTGTGGGGGTTTATACTAGAGCCTTTGAAAGTGACTTTAATGGTAAAGAACCCATCTGCCAATGCAGGAGACATAAGAGACACGGGTTCCATCCCTGGGTCTGAAATATCCCCTGGAGCTGGAAATGGCAACCCACTCTAGTATTATTGCCTGGAGAATCCCATGGACAGAGGAACACACTGTTGGACACGATTGAGCACCACCACAGAATCTGTAGAGAGTTGGATTATTGGAGTTTTAATTCCGGATTTTCCAGCTACTAGCTATGTGATCATGAATAAATTATTGAACCTCTGAATATCAGTTTACTCATCTTTAAAAGTGGGAATGTTGATGGTAACAACCCCTCAATTGCTCTGAGAATTAAACAATACAGATAATGTATAACACAATAAAGGCAAGACATCAACTCAGGAAATACTAGCAAAAACTATGAATCACCTTTTTACATGCATGTCTTCTTTGCCATATTGTAGATTTCTTGAAGCCTGAGCTATATTGTACATTTTATGCCCCATCAATCATATCATGAACTTAACTAATACTCGTTGAATATTAAGAGTCAGCATGTATCTTTAATTTCTCTCCAACTATGAATTCTCCATTTGCAAAATTCTAGAATAAGTTAATTTACTTTAGTGTATGTTCTGTTTACTATGAAGCTTTCAGTTGCAGTGTAGATGAGTCGTGTCTCAGGATTGTTGGAGGTATTTCCATACAAAGAAAGCTTGGAGTTGGAAATAGAAAGTGAAGTGAATAGCCAAGTTTTTAACAACAAAAAGTGCAGATTATTAACAAGATGATAAAAATAAATAAATCTCGTATTAGAATTGCCACTGTGGTAGCACATCTGAGGAGTAAAACCTGTGCGTGTTCTGCATGCATGCATACTCAGTCACTTCAATCATGTCCAACTCTGTTTCTCTGTGGACTGTAGCCCACCGGCCTCCTCTGTCCATGGGATTTTCCAGGCAAAGACACTGGAATGGGTTGCCATTTCCTCCTCCAGGGGATCTTCCTGACCCAGAGATTGAACCCTTGTCTTCTGGTGTCTGCTGCATTGCAGGCAGGTTCTTTACCTACCAAGCCATTGGGAAGCCCTTGGTGTGTGCTCTAACATGAAGTTATTGTGGTCTGGAGAAGGCAATGACACCCCACTCCAGTACTCTTGCCTGGAAAATCCCATGGATGGAGGAGCCTGGTAGGCTGCAGTCCATGGGGTCGCTAAGAGTCGGACACGACTGAGCGACTTCACTTTCACTTTTCACTTTCATGCATTGGAGAAGGACATGGCAACCCACTCCAGTGTTCTTGCCTGGAGAATCCCAGGGATGGGGGAGCCCAATGGGCTGCCGTCTATGGGGTCACCCAGAGTCGGACACGACTGAAGCGACTTAGCAGCAGCAGCAGCAGGACTATATAATGTTGCATTTGGGGGAGGCAGTTTGAGAAAAATCTACTGAATTAGGTTGAGTAACTTAAATTCAAGCCATTGAATTATTTGTATAATCTCTTTCTGTTTCAAGTCTTCATATATATTTTTTAATCTCTAGGTCTCCTGTGGTTACTGGGAGGGGCCAGGGTCTGGGAGCAAACAGAAGGGGGCCAGAGTCAGCAACAATCAGTCATAAAAATGGAAGGTATTGAATGTGTGTATGAATTGCCAGGCACAGTAATTATGCTATTTGTAACAGGTAGATAAAGCAATCATTATTAATGTTTTAATATATTTTTTCTTGTGAGTTCTCTTTTTCATGGACATTTGTAAGCATAGTTTCTGTACTTTTCAGTATTTTCTACTGATTTGATACAACACTGTATCATAAACATATTCATTATATTACATACTTATACAAAATATTATTACTTTTAGAAATGTTTATTGAGTGTAATATATATGAAATAAAAATGCACATTTTAATTGTACAATATAATGCTTGGATTCATGCTTAATCACTCAGTCATGTTTGACTCTTTGTGACCCCATAGACTGCAGCCTGCCAGGCTCCTCTGTCATGGGGATTCTCCAGGCAAAAATACTGGAGTGGGTTGCCATGCTCTCCTCCAGGGGAATCTTCCCAGCCCAGGGATTGAACCCAGGTCTCCTGCGTTGCAGACAGATTCTTCACCACATGAGCCACCAGGGAAGTCCCAAGTATATGATAAAGTATGCTATGCTATGCTATGCTAAGTAACTTCAGTCGTGTCTGACTCTGTGTGACCCCATAGATGGTAGCCTACCAGGCTCCCCCGTCCCTGGGATTCTCCAGGCAAGAACACTGGAGTGGGTTGCCATTTCCTTCTCCAGTGCATGAAAGTGAAAAGTGAAAGTGAAGTCGCTCAGTTGTGTCCGACTCCCAGCGACCCCATGGACTGCAGCCAACCAGGCTCCTCCATCCATGGGATTTTCCAGGCAAGAGTACTGGAGTGGGGTGCCATTGCCGTCTCCAATGATAAAGTATAAGTTCTGCAAATATCTTCTCCCATTGTGTGGCTTATATTTTCATTTCCATAATGATATTTCTTGAAAAGCAGAAGTTTTTAAGTTTGATGAAATCCAATTTACTTTCTTTTTATGGTTAGTATTTTTTGCAGTATCATATTTTTTTATGTCTAAGAAATTTTTGCCTCCTTGAAGGGCATAAATATATTATTTTTTCTCAGAAACTTCATATGTTCAGTTTTTAATTTTTTTATGGATTGAGGTATGAGCTGAGATTTATTTTTAAAGAAAATTATTATAAACTCATTTTTAGTAAATGTATAATTGCATTAAAATCAGAATATCAAAAAGAGAAAAATGTTACCCTCAGTTTCAATATCTTAACACAACAATTTATCATGTTAAGTCAGTTAGTTGAAATCTTTCTTCCCCCAACTTCTTAATTACTTAAAATATTTATATATTTATAGTATATATATTTCTATATAGTATATGTTTATACACTATATACCAGAGAAGGCAATGGCAACCCACTCCAGTACTCTTGCCTGGAAAATCCCATGGGCAGAGGAGCCTGGTAGGCTGCAGTCCATGGGGTCACTAAGAGTCAGACACAACTGAGAGACTTCACTTTCACTTTTCACTTTCATGCATTAGCGAAGGACATGGCAACCCACTCCAGTGTTCTTGCCTGGAGAGTCCCAGGGACGCGGGAGCCTGGTGGGCTGCCGTCTATGGGGTCGCACAGAGTTGGACACGACTGAAGTGATTTAGCAGCAGCAGCGGCATACACTATATGCACAGTATATAAAAAATATGTATAGGCTTAGGTAAAAGTCTGTGATAATAATAATAATAAATAGTAATTCATATGAATCAGGCAGTCACCATGTGGCAGTGAACATCTTACATGCATTACTGTATTTGATCTTCATAACCATCCTTGAGGTAAATAACTCCTGCTATTTTTCTCATTTTACAGACAAAGAAAGAGGCATAGAAAAATTAAGTAACTTCCCTACCACCACACAGATAATGGTATAGAGGTGAAACTTGAACCCAGGCAATCTGGTTCCAGGCTACAATACTCTCACTAGGTATGAGACGTCATTTTTTTTTTTTTTTTTAATTAGGGAAGCTTTATTGGCCCAACTGTTCCAACCACTTCAAATTCATTCTCTTTTCAATGTCATAATTTTTGCTTCAACCATAAAACATTGAGGAGAGGAGAAGGCAAATTCAGGGAACTTTCAGCCATCATTTCCTCTGATACTTTTCAATGCTATCCTCTTTACTTCTCCTTGTGGGATTTGATAATATGATTATTAGAGACTTTTATAATCATTTGAGTCCCTGAGGTGTTGCTCATTATTTTCATTTAAAGTCCCAGCACTCAGCCTTCTCTGACACCATCCCAGTGTGTTGAAGTGTGATGTATGATTATCTCATTACCATCAGGTAAGGATAGGAAGATTACCCAATCTGAAAGCAGAGAGAAAATAGCTATCAATCAAATCAGTAGTTCCATTACAGAGGCTACTCTTTTAGAGTCCTTTGCTTGGAGACAGCAGACTTCTTAGGATGTGTTTGTTGTCTGCTCTTGTTGTTGTTTCCAAGTTTGTGGGCTTCCCTAAATGTGCAGTGTAGAATATGTTAGATAAAATAAAGCCCAGAAAACTCACCAATGCATTATCCCCTAGGTTCTCATGTTTCATTTCAATATTTTTAGCTGTTCTTAGTGGGAGAAATAGGGAGAAGTGTTAATTACCTTGGTGTCTTTGTTAAGAATCAGTTATGTATGTGTGAGAGCCTATTTCTGGATTCCATCCTAATTCATTGACCTAAACATCGCTACCTATGTTAACTCCATACTGCCAATTATTCTACTTAGAGTAAGTCTTGAAATCAGGCAATGTGAGTTCTCTAAATTCATTCTTTTTCAGTACTGCTTTATTTTAGGTTGTCTGAGTATCTGTATATATTTTTGAATGTGTCTTAATTTGAAAAAGAATGTCTGCTAGGATTTTGGTAGAGATGGTGTTGATTCTACTGAAAGATTTCTCCATGAAAGTTAATTTCAGGACTCTGGATTTGGCCTGAGGTGTTCTGCGAAAGTACCTACACTGTACTGACCTCTGGCTGTAGCATGAACTGTACTGATGAATAGTTTTGCTTTGTAGTCATAAGCCCAAGGAATTTCAGAGTGGTATGTACCATCTTTTCAGCATTATTTATCGATAACAGTGAACTCGATCACTTGCATCTCATCTCAGTGAGACCCTGGGGAAGGAAAAATCCACTGTTAAGACTGGTTACATTGCACAATTGGCAATGTGACCAACAGAGTATAAGAAATCACAGTTGAGATTCCATTTCAGAATCCCTGGTTCTAAAGTGCTCTCTGAACATTTTGGTAGTTTCTGGTCCAAGACAGAAAATGTGTTTCCCTGTGAATCTTACAGAGGAGGGCAATTTGAGTTTGCAGGTGGACTCTAGAATGTTTAAAATGGCTGACAGCCCCTAAAGATGGATGTTATATTATATTCTTCTCCTGCAATAAACTTTATTTTTGTAAGCTTTGTTATTTTGAATCCTCCGAGCCTTCTTTAACAACCAACCCTGCCTAACTGCCTCTGGTAGTACAGAAATAATTGATATTTTAACAATATTAAGTCTTCCAATCCATTAACATAGTTTTTCTTTTCATTTATTTAAGCCTTCTTTAATTTCTCTATATTTTCAAAATAGTATTTATTGTAGAGCTCTTGCACATTAATAAAAATTCCTAAATATTTTGGGATTTTGTTGCTATTTTAAGCATTATTATTTTGTAAATTTACTTCCTAATTTTGATTGCCAGTTTATAGACATATAATTTAATTTTTTTACTGACTTGCTATTATATTTTTGTACTGACCTGGTATCCCACGGTCATGTTAAATTTAAAATTAATTGCAGTAATTTTATAGATTTATTAGGACTTTCTACATAAACAATCATATTGTCTTGGAATAAGGGCAGTTTTACTTTATAAAATCATTAGGCATATTTCTTTTTCTTGCCTTCTTGCATTGCTAAGACCTCCATTACAATGTTAAAAAGAAAAGGTGAAAGCAGACACTCTTAATGTTTTCCTGACCTAGGGCAAACAAATTCATTGACTTATCATTACAGAACTTAGCTAAAAGTTCTGCATAGACATCCTTTATCAAATTGAGACAGTTCCTTTCTGTTCCTAATTTGCTGAGATTTTTATTGTGCTTGCTGAATTTTATCAGTTAGCTTTTTCTGTAAGTATTGAAGGGATCATGAACTTTTTCTCTTTAATTCTGCCAATAAGGTGAGTTGCATTGCTTAATTTTCAAATATTTATCTTTTATCCCTGGCATAAAGTTCTCCAGTTTTTGGGAGATGATCTTCTTGTAGACAACTGACAATTAAACTGAGGAAGGAAGGACTGTATATATATATATAAACTTTTTTCAGAAAAAGTGACATTTAGGCTGGTGAACTCTGGAAGATAAGAGCTATCCACAGGCTGGAGAACAGATTTAGCAAAGTGTAGGCAAGTCTGGAAATGCTCTAGACTTGGAGTATTGTCTTGGGAAACAGTGGCTAACCGAGTGCTTGTGATCTAAGAATGTAAACTTCGAGCACATGATACCAGTGGGCAAATGGTCCTCAAGGGATTCTCCAAAAAAATGGACAAAAGTCTGTTAAATTGTGCCATGACAGTGCTAAAAAATTGACAGGAGACGGCAAGGATAATGGTAGCTTGTTCATATTTCAGTTCAATTTTTTATATATATGTTTTGAGTAGAAATGGTTTCTCGTGGACTTTTAAAACCCTGGGATTCTTCTTCAATTCCTGGAAATTCTCAAGAGGGAGACTGCACTTCCTGCAAAGAGGTAAGTGGAATAATATAGTAGTCATGACAAAGACTCAGAAGTAGACCTTCTGGGTTCAAATCCTCAGTCTACTGCTCATTAGCCATCTCTTCTTGACATGTTTCTAAAATTCTCTGTGGACAAAATTATGGTTGCCGGGGAGAAAAATGAGGGGAATGGATAGTTAAGAGAGTTTTAGATGGACATGTACACACTGCTATGTTTAAAATGGATAGCTGACAAGGTCCAACTATATACCTTTGAGCAGGGAACTGCTTAGTGTTACGTGGCAGCCTGGATAGTAGGGGAGTTTGGGGGATAATGGATGTATGCATATGTATGGCTGAGTCCCTTTGCTGTTCACCTGAAGCTATCATAACATTGTTACTGGGCTATATTCCAACACCAAATAAAAGGTTTAAAAATTTAAAAGAATTCTCTATGGTTCAATCCTTGATGATGATGATAATGATGGCAATGACATCATTGCCTATAAATAGGATCTACTCCATGGAGTTGTTTTGAGGACATATTTAATATGAAGATGAGTGCTCAGCATTAGAAGTATTCAATGAATATTTTCTACAATTAAGAAATGATGTAACCACAATGTGAACACAACAAGAGCAGGGACTTTTTTATGTTTGTTTACCAATTGATCTGCAGTACCTAGAATAGTGCCCGGGACATGGAAGTGTCCCGTAAAAATACATTGATTGAATTAACTGACATCTTTGCATGTAGAACTGATGAATTACATGTTACTGCTAAGAATGAATCCCATAATCTAGCAATTTAATGGATTGGGCCTTGCTGATGTAATAGCCTACTGGACTAGACAGATGGTTGGGGTGAATGCCAGTACTTGATATCCTGTAGGCATTTTCTGACCTACAAATCTCATGCTTTGGTTCAATGTGATTCTTCATAGAGAAACAATATAATTGTAATAAAAACAGAACACTTTTGAGAATGAAAGGGATCCTACTAATGATACCAGGAAAATAGGTATCAACAGGACTGTCTGGGACAAATGGCCACCCTAATTTAGTACCCTCACTACCACTGACTATATTAAGGATTGGTGGAATTCCCCAAAGCTGTAGTGTTTTGAGTGGACAGCCGGCCTGAAGGGGAATTCAGTGCATTAGATGTAGACTGTCTAAAACAATAACATTCTTTCACTTGAGCATTGTTAATGCAAAATAGCATGAGTCTAGTAATGATGAGAAGTTTCAAGAGGCAATGTAGAGAATAGCTGAGTCACCATAAGTAGAGCACTGCTGCCGAGGGCATAAAGCCAACCAGCTCTCTGCAGCTGCTGCTCAGTCTGGAGACTCAACTGTGCTGATTGTTCTATCCTCAGGTTCACTTCAGATTTTTTTATGACTTCAGCTCTCTGATGATTCTCTCTCTGATCCATTCTTTCTTTCCATACTTCCCTGACAATCCATATAATGAACTTTCATTATTTGAGTGGAACCAGATATATCTTTTTTCTTTATAATCTGAAAAGTCTAACTCACATATACAAAACATCAGTTACGTGTTTTTCCTCCAGCAGGACTTGCTTTTCATGAGTACTTGATCCTCCTTTGCTGTTAGCCTATCACCTCCTGGAGCCCAGAATATTGAGATGCTGTCTAACTCCTGTCCACCTTGAAATCCGTATAGGCTGGTGGATTAATTGAGAAATAATTCATTAATATTATCTGTGTTACATTCAACTATGGGTTAAATGAGCTTTGGGGCTTGCCTGGGAAACTTACCAGCATTTATAATATTATTTCCATGAGAAAAAGGCATTTCAAATTCCAACCAAGAGTGCCAAAGCATTATTTTAGAAACTGAAATTCAGGACAGATGGTTTGATAAGTGTGAGTGCATTTATGAGGACAATAGGGCAGAATATTTGAAACTGGGACTCTCTGGGAGAGGCAGAGCTAAATGGGAACCATAAATACCAGAGGCACAGGGCTGTGTTCCAAGTCATCATAATAGGGGTATTATGGTAGAAAATATAATTAAAGACTAACTAAATTAAAATAATGTCAAATGGACCAGAAAAGAAAATATGCATGTGTCGGCAATAAGGGGTGGTTAGAGGAGAGCAGAACTCTCCAGAAAGGGGTGGAGAGTTCTGATAGTCTAAAGGGAAGGGAGGACTGCAGGTCTCAGGAAATTGGTAATGGAGAGTCATAGCATCTTGTACCATATGATGGGTTTTTAGCAGTAATAGCCAGGTTTGTTACTTGTTCCAGGGCACCAGGAGTCCATGTATTCCAAAGATATCCCTTCTTACTCCATTCTTCCTATACTTATCACAGAAGGATTAAATTAGATTTAGTAGTTGCTGAAGCCTGAAATTACCTCAATAGGAGAAAAATATAAATATTCTGATATAAAATGCAAATTTATGTGTATGTATATATCAGTTACATTCTCTTTTGAAATAAAAAGCAGCTGATTTCATATCAGCAAATGTGAGCCATTAATAAGAAAGACTTCCCTGTTTTATAAAGTGAGATGCAGGCAGGTCAGATCAAGGTCACTGAAAGGTAAAGGCAAGGTAGATTGGTATCTAAGTTTAATAGGGCTCAGAAAAGGGCCCTCTGTAAAGAGAAAATTTTCAAACTTCACAACATAATGACCTGTCCTTCACCATTTGGTGTACCAATAAAATGTGCACTGAGAGGAATTTTAGTCTAACTCTGCAATATATGTGTGCATATGAATAAGAAGTGTGCTGATGAAACATATGATGCTGTCAACATCATCTCATGTGATTTAATAACTTTTCCTTTTTAAACTCAATTACCTTTTTTAAATAGGAGGGTCATTTTGGAAGTTTCAATAATCTATTCTGCTTATATCTTTCACACTTGTTTTCTAAGAAAAAATAACTAAAGTAAAATTAAAAAAAATCAAACTTCTACTTTGAGATCTTCTTTGAAGTTCCGACTAAAACCACATATATTAGTCCTAAAGCCATTGTAACTTGTCTAACATTATTCACATGCTTATTGAAGATGAGAAAAGGTCATTTACTCTTCGAAATTTTTGAATCTATTTTAAAGATTCGTATCTATTCCATCCTAATCATTTGAATAGATGAATAACTTAAATATTTGAAAAGTTTATTTTTCTGAATAGCTTCAAAAAATCATTGACAGTCCAGCAAAGGTCAAATGTAGCAAAATGTGCAATCTTAAAGTTACAGGGCAGTAATTAGAAAAATTACACTCATTGCAGTAATAATGAGGCTTCCTAGGTGGTGCCAGTAGTAAAAAACCCACCTGCCCAGGTAGGATAGACCTAAATGACGTAGGTTCAATCCCTGGGTCGGGAAGATGCCCTGGAGAACACAGCAACCCACTCCAGTTTTCTTGCCTGGAGAATCCCATGGACAGAGGAACCTTGGTGGGCTGCAGTTCATGGGTTGCACAGTGTTAGACATGACTGAAGTGACTCAGCACGCATGCACAATAATAATGAACTGAGAGCATTTTAGAATCCTGTAAGTCTACTTATCATTTAAACAGAGGGAATACCACATGATATCCTTACATATTTCTTTGATTCTTTAGTTGCTTTCTAATTTCCTTCTGTAATAGGAAAGAACAGAATCTGACTCCATGTTGGATCTGTTTTTTTTACTTTAATCTTTGCTTTTCATTGCTTTTGTGACTATAATCACTAAAAGGATGCTATCTACAGCTGTAAGTATACATAATGGCCTGCAGCAAGGAACCCTGCCCCTCTGCCTGAATGTTAAAGTGCCTTTATTAGGTTCACAGGGAGACATTCTGACCTTGCCCACCTGTGAATGGCTGCAGAGAAAAAAGAAATGAACACATCCCTTTCCCAGTACTGGCCAAGCCAGGAGATGTTTCCAAAATTGATTAAAGGGCTGTTGCCAAAAGAATTAATTTGTTGTTAATTAATGAATGAATTAACAAATAAAAACAAAATAAGAACTCTTACTGAGGTCATCTATATTCACATAGGTGACAGGAGTCTAATTTTTAAAATTTCAATACCTAGGTCAATATTGACTAAAATCTGTGTGATGTTTGAAAACAAATGAGAATGTCTAATGTCTGGACAAGTATAAGTGACATCTGAATGAGTTCACATATCTTGAGGTGTCAATTTGAAAAGATTCTAATGCTGGGAAAGATTGAGGGCAGGAGGAGAAGGGGACGACAGAGGATGAGATGGTTGGATGGCATCATCAACTCAATGGACATAAGTTTGGGTAGGCTCCGGGAGTTGGTGATGGACAGGGAGGCCTGGAGTACTGCAGTCCACGGGGTCGCAGAGAGTCAGGCATGACTGAGTGACTGAATTGAACTGAACTGAGGTGTCAATAAATGTTCAATTTAGGAATCCAATACAATAATTTACATTATCCCTCCATTTGTGGTCTCATATGGGTTATGTATGGAAATAATGTGGTGAAAGTTATGAGCTGATGATACCACCTAGCAAGAGAGAAGGTGAGAACCCTGGGAATCACCAACACAGCGTGAGAAAGCAGCGAATATACTATTCAATATAGTATATGAGCTTCTCTGGTGGCTCAGATGGTAACGCTTCTGCCTGCAATGTGGGAGACCTGGGTTTGATCCCTGGGTCAGGAAGATCCCCTGGAGAAGAAAATGGCAACCCACTCTAGTACTTCCATGGAAAATGTACTTTCCAGTACATCCATGGAAAATTCCATGGATGGAGGAGCCTGGTAGGCTATGGTTTCAAAGAGTCAGACACAACTAAGGGACTCACTTTCAATTATAGTTTATGAGCAAGGAATGGCCTAAGAAATAGGAGAAAACTCGGGAATATGTGACTTCACAGAGTAGGAGAGGAGGACCAAGAGGACAGATGAAATATATTATTAGATTTGCCTAGTACATATCCTTGAGAGTTATTTTAATGATGTGGTTGGGGCAGAACCACTTTGCAGTGAGTGGAGGATGGAGTAGGAAGTGAAGAAGTCAAGCTAGAGGGTGCAGATGGCTGTTGAGAGGTCTGCCTTCTTTACTACCTTGTGCATTCCTTCTGAGCAGGGACCTCATGTGATTCTTCTCCAAATCCTCTGCATCTGGAGAAGATGTAGAGTGTAAGTCAAGCCCTGGCACAAAGAAGGCCTGAGGACCATTTGAGAGGAAAACTTCTTTTCCATACCTGGTGTTTCCTTCCATGGCAGAAGACATCAAATATTGTGACACCCCTGGCCGGTCTCTGTCCTTTTAAAAGATTCATACCTTCAGAGAAGAGGGCATTTGGTAGGAGGCCCTTGTCCTTAGATCTTTTCTCCTCTCTACTCTCCTCTTCCTTCTTCTCCTCTTCCATCCTTTTCCTCTTCCTCTTTCTCTACTTCTCACTGTTTCTACTGCCTTTTCTATGCTGGTTTTTTTTTTTTTTTAATTTTTTAAACTTTACAATGTTGTATTGGTTCTGCCATACATTGGAATGAATCCGCCACAGGCAAAGACGTGTTCCCCATCCTGAACCCTCCTCCCTCCCCATACCATCCCTCTGGGTCGTCCCAGTGCACCAGCCCCAAGCATCCAGTATTGTGCATCGAACCTGGACTGGCGACTCGTTTCATATATGATATGCTGGTTTTTTTTAAATTTTTATTTGTTTATATTTGGCTGCACTAAGTCTTTGTTGCTATGCCCAGGCTTCCTCTAGTTTCTGTGAGTGGGGGCTCTTCTCTAATTGTAGTAAGTGGGCTTCTCATTGCAGTGGCTTCTCTTGTTACAGCACAGGTTTTAGGTGTGGGGACCTTAGTTGTTGTGGCACGAAGGCTCTGAAACTGTGGCTCAATGCTTAGTTGCTCTGTGGCATGTGAAATCTTCCCAGACTAGGGATCAAACCTATGTCCCCTGCATTTGTAGGTAGATTCTTAACCATTGGACCACAGGCAAAGTCCTACACTATGAGTTTTATAGGCAGGTAGTTTGTGGAATGATGGGAGCTACCCTGATCCAGCTCCTACTGGCAAGTAACATAGTATTTCTAGGAGAATTTATAACTTTAGCATGTCACACACATGTTTAAGTTTGTCTACTGAAAATAATGAGTGAAGTGAAAGTTTCACAGTCGTGTCCGACTCTTTGCGACCCCATGGACTATACAGTCCATGGAATTCTCCAGGCCAGAATACTGGAGTGGGTAGCCTTTCCCTTCTCCAGGGGATCTTCCCAACCCAGGGATCGAATCCAGGTCTCCCGCATTGCAGGTGGATTCTTTACCAGCTGAGCCACAAAAATGAATGACAATCCAAAACAATTTTCTAAAAGCTTTTGTAAAAAGTTGAACAAGATTTCCAATACTCAAAATTTTCAAGAATGCCTTTTTGAAAAAGCATTATGGTTAAGTCTGAATTTTGAAGTTTAACTAATGAGAATATTTGGAGTGTCTCAATTTTTCCTATATTCTCATGTCTTATATTCTTTATTATGCACAATTTAAGGAATTTATTCTTACACCTATGCATGATTGTAGAGGATTTTTTCCTTCAAGAAAAATTTGAGGGGACAAGCAGATAATCCACTTTGAATTTTCCTTGAAAGATATGTTAGGTAGTTAGAATAGGAAAAAGGAGTCCAAAATGGCTGTGGTTAAAAGACAAAGAAGGGAAAAGCCCACGAAAATAGAATAAAGGAACATCTGAGGACTGGAGTGAGGGCCTTAAGTAAAACAAACAGCCCTACTGGCTAGCTCAACTTAATAGGACAGGCCCACTTGGAGGAGAAAAAAAACATAAAAAGAGGAGCCAAAATTGAGCTGGGGGCTTCTCTTCTTTTTGCGTCTTTTGGGTTGGCCGCCTTCACACCTTGAGGTATTTTCCTTTGCTTGCCAATAAAACTGAGTTGTAACACTGGTCTGTCCATCACTTTAAATTTTTGCTGCAACGAGACAGAACCGAGGAAATTACCCATTCCCCAAACAGATATATACAAATTTTTAATAAGACTTTTATTTGAAGTTCTTAGATTATAAACTGAATTAAACTAAATATCAAATTCAGTTTTATGTTATTTATGTTAAAAGTACTATCACAACAAAGTTTATAAATACTAGGATTAAATGTAGTATAAGTTTCATTTTTCTGCTTTGCATTACTTAAATTTTTATACATATTTTTAGGTTCAAAAGAATATAATAATCTTTAAAGCTGTCTAGCTAGCTAATTCCATATTTGCATTAACTGCCAATCTTTTTCACAATTTAACTATTGTTTTGCATGTAAAATTAACAGCTTTCATAGCCAATTAATTATTGGAACAGTTCTCTCATCCAAACATAAATATTATTATATTTCAACTTACAGAATTTCAAAAATTTGAGGCTTTAAGGAAACTTTTTACTGCAAGTTACATCCAGAATGCTTCTTATTGAAAAATGAATGTGAAAATATGATGGACAAGTTCAAATAACATGGGTACTTTATATTAGCAAAGTTATCTTGTTAGTTATGATGGAAATCTTTGAGATCCCCAATCATGCATAATCATGATTTGCATTCTTTTTTTATTCCTAATTACATGAGGTGGGGGAGTATTAATTTTGTTGATGTTATCAAAGAATAAAGTCTTGGCTATGCTAATTTTCTCTATTGTTTGCCTGTTTCCTGGTTCATTGCTTTCTGCTTACTTTGGGTTTTCTTTGCACTTCTTCTTCCAGCTTTTTAAGGTCACTGATTTTTACACCTTTTATTTCTTTTCTATTATAAGCATTAAAAACTACATTTCTTTACAAGTACTACTCTAGCTCTATCTTTAAGTCTTAATATTAATTAAATAAATATTAATATTAAAGTTATATTGTTTTCCTTTTAAATTATATTTTTTTCTAGATGTTTTTTTATTCCCAATTTGATTCTATTTTGGTCAGAGAACAATGCTATACAATTTTGGTTCTTTTAAGTTTATTGACACACTTGTTTTTGTCCCAGAAAATTTTGTATATTGTTGAAGGTATTATGCACACTTGAAAAGGAAATGTATTCTGTAGTTGTAGGTTGTAATGCTTTATAAAAGTCAGTTAGATTAAGATGGTTGATAGTGTTGTACAGAACTTCTACATCTTTGCTGATTTAAAATTGGTTCTATCAGTTGGTGAGAAAAAGGCATGAAAACTGCTGGCTATGTAGCCTTATCTACTTCTGTTTTTAATTCTATCCATTTTTACTTCATGTGTCTTGAAACTCTTACGAGTGTATGCACACATTTACAATTTTTATGGTTTTGATATGAATGACCTTTTTTTCATTATTATATCACTATGGACATCTTATTTCTTTGGGTGTTCTTGGTCTTAAGGATTACTGTTTCTGATATTAATGTTTTATATCATGTATAAAGTTCATATATAGCATTCAGATCAGATCAGATCAGTCGCTCAGTCATGTCCGACCCTTTGCGACCCCATGAATCACAGCACGCCAGGCCTCCCTGTACATCACCAACTCCCGGAGTTCACTGAGACTCACGTCCATCGAGTCAGCGATGCCATCCAGCCATCTCATCCTCTGTTGTCCCCTTCTCCTCCTGCCCCCAATCCCTCCCAGCATCAGAGTCTTTTCCAATGAGTCAACTCTTAGCATGAAGTGGCCAAAGTACTGGAGTTTCAGCTTTAGCATCATTCCTTCCAAAGAAATCCCAGGGCTGATCTCCTTCAGAATGGACTGGTTGGATCTCCTTGCAGTCCAAGGGACTCTCAAGAGTCTGTCTC
>NW_011495072.1:18966922-18969308 GCF_000754665.1 Bison bison bison | reverse complement strand
AACCAGCTTGAACATCAGGAAGTTCAAGGTTCACATATTGCTGAAGCCTGGCTTGGAGAATTTTGAGCATTACTTTACTAGCGTGTGAGATGAGTGCAATTGTGTGGTAGTTTGAGCATTCTTTGGCAGTGCCTTTCTTTGGGATTGGAATGAAAACTGCCCCTTTCCAGTCCTGTGGCCACTGCTGAGTTTTCCAAATTTGCTGGCATACTGAGTGCAGCACTTTCACAGCATCATCTTTCAGGATTTTGAATAGTTCATTAATTTTTTAATTAATATATTATTAAATATGTAATTAACAGAGAAAAAACGTAACAAAATAAATTAAAAAGGCAACTGAAAGAAATTAGAGTCAATGTTTAGGCATCCGTGTTGCTTTCAGTTTGCTACTTGGTATTCCTTTTGCAGTGATATTACAATGAAAGAATTGAAAGCATTGGACTTGAATATGGGAAAATCAGCAAGAAGAGATGGCAAATAAAGAATGTGAAATGAGTAGAAATTTTACCTATTTTATTGCTATACCAAGGTAAAGAACAGTCCTTTTTTAATCTTTCTACTGTTCATTGTAGAATTTACTTTAAGTGAGCTCTTTAACTGGAAGGAGGAAGGGACTAGGACAAAAGCGGGTAAAGGAAAGACTTGGTTTAATGGCAAAGTTCACAAGTGGAACAGAAATCCAGAAGCATGACATTTAATAGGTTTTGCTCACATAAGATGCAGAGAAAAAGCCTAGGGATATCTAAAACAGTAATTAGTCTTCAGAAAAGACCACAGAGTGGAAAGATGCACTTCTTGAGGCAGCTGGCCTGCAGTTTCTCAGTTCCCACTCTGACTGCAGTACTATGAAAGAATCAAAAGCAGTCATCCCCAACATCTTTCAGCCTGCAAATCACTTAAAAACCCCAAGGCAAAGGTAGATAATAGTGAAATATACTTAGTGCTTGGAACCAGAAACAATTCAAGTTCTTGGCAGAGGCACAGCATGAAGTAAGTTTCAGAAATACTACATTACTTTATAGCTTCTTGTTGACCTTATATAGTGGTATTTCCTTAAAAATTTTTGCTCATTAATATCTATTTGTTTTTGTGTTTGTAGTAGCTTGGCATGATGAAAGCCTGTATCTGGTCCAGGGAACAATTTTACTTTGTGATTTTTCTGGATTCAAAAAATAGAGAACAGAGTCAACTGGCCATAATGTGAGTAAAGTCTCTCAGTCATTTCCAACTCTTTGAGACCCCATGGACTGTAGGCTACCAGGCTTCTCTGTCCATGGGATTTTCCAGGTAAGAGTACTAGGGTGGGTTGCCATTTCCTTCTCTGGGGGATCTTTCCAACCCAGGGATCTATTTCAGGTCTCCTGCACTTCAGGCAGACACTTTACTGTCTGAGCTACTAGAGAAGCCAACTGGCCATAGTTCAGGACAAAATAAAATACTTCCACGAAATATATATGCTGTGCTGTTGTGCTGTGTTTAGTCACTCAGTCATATCTGATTCTTTGTGAGCCCATGGACTGTAGCCTGCCAGGCTTCTCTGTCCATGGGGATTCTCCAGGCAAGAATACTGGGGTGGGTTGCTGTGCCCTCCTCCAGGGAATCTTCCCAAACAAGGGATTGAAGCCAGGTCTCTCACATTGTAAGTGGATTCTTTACCATCTGAGCCACCAGGGAAATATTTGACTGATGCCAAAACATTTTTTTCTTTATCCACCATTTCAGGTTCAGTTATAAAGTGAACCACCTGGGTATAGATTACAAACTGCTGGAGAGCTATAGTCACCTAAAATAACCTCAGAAGTTCCAAAAACTCAGAGATGTTGCTTGAAGGCTATAGTTCTAAGTGTGACTGCCACTGACCAGGATAGGGTGTGTGTGTGTGTGTGTGTTGGTCTTTCAGTCATGTCTGAATCTTTGCAACCCATGGACTGTAGCCCACCAGGCTTCTCTGTCCATGGAATGCTCCAGGCAAGAATACTGGAATGGGTAGCCATTCTCTTCTCCAGAGGATCTTCCTCACCCAGGGACTGAACCTAGGTCTCCCGCACTGCAGGTAGACTCTTTACCTTCTAAACCATCAGGGAAGCCCCAGCAGGATGGGGTAGGAATTGGATTTTCCATTTCCTGAAGGCAGAGCTGGCTTTCTATGTAGGAAAGTAAGCCACTGCTTTTATATAAGGATTTGAGAAGTACTAAAATGTTTCCCCATTACTAAAGCTGAAGTACATATTTCATCTATCTGAATATTCACAGTTATAGAAAGAAAGCATCTTGGAAGTTTTGTAATCTTACTTTCAGGTTTCAGATGAGAAAACTGAGATCCAAACAGATCAAGTAGTTTGTCCAATCTTGATTTTTTTCCCAGAAATTTAAGACATGGCATAAA
>NW_011495072.1:18955325-18966822 GCF_000754665.1 Bison bison bison | reverse complement strand
GGAATCTATAAAACCTGGTGCAAAAAGAAAACCCACAGGAAAAAAGTTAACATGCACACAGTAATTAACTATTTAAGTTTTTCTATGTAACCTAAAATATCTTGGGATTTTTTAACAGCTTATAAAAGTGAGAGTAAAGTCGCTCAGTCATGTCCGACTCTTTGCGACCCTGTGGACTGTAGGCTACCAACCTCCCCCGTCTATGGGATTTTCCAGGCAAAAGCACTGGAGTGGGTTGCCATTTCCTTCTCCAGGGGATCTTCCTGACCCAGGAATCGAACCCCAGTCTCCCGCATTGCAGACAGATGCTTTACTATCTGAGACACCAGGGAAGCCCTTAATAGCTTATACAAAGAGGAAAATTGAATCAGAATAATTCATATCAATTACAAGAAAAAATATTTTGCAAAGGTATAATTAGCAGTCAATTTTAATATTCCAATCAGATAGGAATATCTCCTGGGAACTATTTCATAAAAAGGAATGCTTGTGATTTAATAAACTAACTCCTTCATAAATCCTGAAAATATATATAACTATGAATTTCAGAGAACTATTTCTTATAACCACCTTCAATATGGATTAATGGCTATTCACCAAAGTACAATTAAGTGAAAGCAATTCTGCTGGGGATCAGGACAATGGTACCCTGCCCTCAACTGGTTTGTCTGGTTTGAGGAAACATAGTAAGATGTGCGTTTAGTGCAGCTGAAAATGACTTTCACCAGATCAATAAAATATTAGCAGTAGTTGGCATGTTTGGCAAGCTGTGACCTTCTCACATCCTGATGCAAGTCAAATGCTTCACTGAAAATGGCCAATTTTAAAATCCGTTTCTAACAGTCATGTGCATTGTGTACCAAAAAATCATAGGAACTCAACCGTAGAATGAAGATTCAGAATTTTAATTGGCCAAGAACCTAGAGATTAGATTTTATGATGAAACCAGTGAAGAATTAGACATTGAAAATACAATATGTTCCCACATATGTTCTGAGTTTTGTATTTTCATTTAATGCCATCAGAGTGAAGCAGATGAAAACTTCCAGTAAATTTCATGTAGAAGAGTTTGAAAGCTATCACTTAAACAGATTAGTGTACACTCAGCTTATACAGAAATCTCTAATTATAATTTTTCTTTACTCTTAGAAATACAAAACAAAGCTAGAACTCACACCACCACATTCCTGTCTTACATCCATGGCTGAGCCCTTTTTCTTGCTAGAAGTCAATTTTTTCTTATCTTGCTCTAATTGGCTCAGTGACCAGTTCAAGGAGTACTTTTAATGGCCCAGAGCAGGTGCTGATGCTGCATGATGCAGTTTCTATAATACACCATACATAATCCTTCAAGAAGTTATTTTGGTGCTGTCTC
Source organism: Bison bison bison (assembly GCF_000754665.1). Taxonomy (NCBI): domain Eukaryota; kingdom Metazoa; phylum Chordata; class Mammalia; order Artiodactyla; family Bovidae; genus Bison; species Bison bison. The sequence continues at coordinate 18,965,447 of NW_011495072.1, read as the reverse complement.
AAATGACTTTCAAATCTGAGTACTTCTCAACATCTTTACTGCTCTGGTGAAGTCAACATAATCTCTCACTTTTACTACATCAGAAAACTCCTAACTGATCTTTCAACTGCCATACTTTCTCCATTCCAAACTCTAAGTTCATTGTCCAATCAGTAGTCATAGGGATTTCCTTAAAATGTTTACCAAATCATATTATTCCATTGTGTACAACCCTCCTAAGATTTCGTATTGTCGTTGGAATATAATCCCTAATTCATACCATGTCCCTCAAGGCTCTACACAGTGAAAGAGACACTTCCAACAGGTCTTTGTTTCTCTCAGTCTGTGCCAGCTACACTGTCCATCTCACTGCTCCTGACAGGCCAACCATGTACTTTTGTCAGAGTCTTTGTATTTTAATTATGATTTTCCATGTCTGAAACTTTCTTCTCCCTGATGTGTCAGACTCATTTTCACCATTTAGGTCTCAGTCAAATTGCCAGCTCTTTAGAGAGGCTTCTGAAAACCCTACTTAAAGTATCAGCAGATTTCAACATTTTCTTATGATCCTATTTTATTTTCCTCGGACGCTCTATCATTTGTGTAAATATGATTGCTGTCTGCCTCCTCCTTTTAGAATATGAAACTCATGACTGCAGAGACTTTATTTTGCTCACTTCTGTACATATCTTAGAACAGTGCTTTGCATCATGTAGATAATTGTTAAATAAATGCATAAATAAGAAATGAAGCTCTTGTTATATAACCATAAATTGCTAATTTAGAATTAGCAAGACACATACAAGATAGAATCACAGGAAACAATCATGACAACTGTAACGTTTGTCTCCATTTTGTGATCACAAAAGGAAAATATTTCATAGTGGTTTGATTAAAAGTAGACTCCTTTAAACATTTAGCCCATGGACTTGACATCACATAAATTATTCTCTGCTCAATGGACAAATCAATGATGAGTGAACCTAAAATTTGTTTCTGGCCACATCATCTGGTTATAGAAAAAATTATGCATGAAGAGTAAAAATACAACTTTCTCAACATTGGCTCCTATCAGAGTTCATGACCAGCAAGACCTGTGTTTATGAAGACTGAACACTTGTCAAGGATATAGTTGACTCCTGGTCTCCTTTCTGATGATCTTCACTCCATTTTCTGAGAGAGGTTTTTTGAATATGTAACATAGAATATGTAACATGGCAAGTTTCTAATGTTGATTTACTCCTAGACTTATAAACCACTAAGGAATGCTATGCTGCTAATTAGAATCCACCTCTAACTAACTCTTGTTTGTTTAAATGAAGATAAAATACTATTTACTTCTCTGCATAGCTTATTGATGCTTCCAAATTGTGGTGTTGGAGATGACTCTTGAGAATCCCTTGGAAGGCCAGGGGATCAAACTAGTCAATCCTAAAGGAAATCAACCTTGAATATTCATTGGAAGGACTGATGTTGAAACTCCAATACTTTGACCACCTGATGTGAAGAGTTGACTCATTGGCAAAGACTGATGCTGGGAAGGATTGAAGGCAAAAGAAGAAGGGGGCAGCAAAGAATGAGATGGTTAAATAGCATCATCAACTCAATAGACATGAATTTGGGCAAACTCCAGAGATAATGGAACCTGGCATGCCACATTCCACGGGGTTGCAAAGAATCAGACAGGACTTAGTGACTGAAAAACAATAGCTTATTTCTAAAAAAGCCTTTGTCAACAACCTGGCATTTACCTTAGAAAAAATTGGATATTTGCATAGTACTTAAAATTTACATATGGGAAAATGTCAGGGTATAATAAATGTTCATTAACTCTACAGTGTCTAATGGTGGTAAGAGAAAATGTATTAAAAAAGTATTATACTGTATTTATTTAGCACTTTCTAAAATGGATTATGTTACAGACTAATGAATTATCAGTAAAGGATGCTGTTAGTTAGCCTAAAATGCAATTTTAAATATAACTCTAGCTTAGTGCTGATGGGGAAGGAATCCTGAGGAAAGATCCTTGGTGGTTGGTATGTTTTGGACATTCAACTTTCATGAGTAAGTTCCCAAGGAATGAAATAAGTCTACCAGAGTGACTCCAAGAAAACTAGAATAGCCCTCTGACAAAACTGAGAAGCCACTGAGGTATTTACTTGTTATCTCTAGCCTTTTTTACTGTGTCATTTTCTCCCTTCCATGGCATTCACTGCAATATGTTTCAGAAATTTGTGTCTCCTCCCTCTGTCTCCAGTGTATTTCCTCCTGTACATCTTTGAACAGGAGGAAATATAAAATCCGAGAAACAGCTCTCTGTTCATCTTTGCTCTTTATTTTATAAAGTAATTAAAAATAGAGATTTGAAACTAAACTCTCTGGATTCACATCCCAGGTCCGCCTCTTACAGTGTTGTAATGTTGTGATTGTGACTTCTACCCTCTATGCCTGTTTCCTCCTGAGTAAAATGAAAAGATAGTAGTTTCTATGTCAAAAGTTCATGCTCTTGTTTAAATGAGTTAAAATATGGAAAACATGCAAGTCTTTGTCACAATACTCAGTTCTCAGTAAACATTAGCTCTTGCAGGGTATTTGGCCTTTATTGTTAATTACGAAGGAATAATTTTGTTTCTTGTTAAAGAAATTTTGGGGCTTTCCTGGTAGCTCATTGGTAAAGAATGTACCTGCCAATGCAGGCAATGCAGGTTTGAACCCTGGCTCAGGAAGATCCCTTGGGGAAGGAAACAGCAACCCACTCCACTATTCTTGCCTGGGAAATGCCATGGACAGAGGAGTCTGATGGGCTATAGTCCATGGGACTCACAAAAGAGTTGGACACAACTTAGTGATTAACCACCAACAAAAGAAATTTTAGACATCCATATTCAGTGGGGGTCGAGTAGGTCATCTTTTGTCTGAAACTTTTTCACGTTGGTCCTAAAATCATAGGAATTAGTTCTTAGCCTGGAGGTCAGTCTAGCTTGCTTCAGAATTTCAAGGGTTAACTGACCACTGCAGCCCAAACTGCTAAGGCCTCAAAAATTTACAGTATGCACCTGGCATTTTTCATGGGTAATACTTTAGCAGCTATATATTTCTTATTTTGGCAAGTGGGATGCTACTGAAGTGCCACCAGATTTCAAAGACATCCTCCAAAAGATAGTTTAAGAAAAAAGAAGATTGAGCTGAGAGCTTTAAGATTTTTAAAGTCTTTGTAAATTGAATAACATATATTGTCAATTTCATTCAACTGGAGTTATTAAATGATATTTTATTGTGCAATACCATGCATATTTTTTCTACATGAGATATGGAGAAAAGCTGAAAGTAATGTAACAGCTTTATGCTATATTCATCCATATGTATGGAAATTATTTATGGAGCACAATCCTATAAGCCAGGCATCCTTCTAAGCATTTTCAAATTTCCTCATTTTGTCCTCAAAACCAGTATATGGAACAGAATTAATTCTTCCAATTTCACTGTGAAAAACTGTGATGGCAGAGGTTAAATGTCAGGACCATGCTACTCTGTTTAGCTTCAGAGCCAGGATTCACACCAGGACTCTCCATGTCTAATTAGAATTTGTGCTCTTCATTGCTGCATTTCATCATAGACCAAAACATGTGGCAGTAATGGAAGATTTACTCTGACAGCAAATACACAGGTTTACCATTCTTGGGGGTTTCCCACATTTCTGGTGTTGATTTCATAACTGGTTGAATCAAAGAACTTCTAGATTAATGTTTTCTCAGTGTTTTCTTTATCCATTCCTCTGTTGATGGACATTTAGGTTATTTCTATGTCTTCGGGCCATGTTTTTCTCTGGATATATGCCCAGGAGTGGGATTGCAGGGTCATATGGTAGCTCTATTTTTAGTTTTATTTTAAGGAATTTCCATACTGTGTGAGGTCTTTCCTAACATCCAGTGTTGGTTGTTACATACACAGAACTTTGCCCCTCTTCCAAAGGACTTATAACATTGAACTGCAATTGTTTATTTATAAGTTTTATACAAATGAGCCCCCAAGCTATAGGAATTGTGTCTTAGTTTCCTTTGTATTTGCTGTGATCAACCAATTTTGCTGTAGAAAATGCTATGTTGATTGTTGTTATTGTTGTTTAGTCACTAAGTTGTGTCCAACTCCTTGTGACCCCATGGACTAGCCCACCATTTCCCAGGCAAGAATACTGTAGTGGGGTGCCATTCCCTTCTCCAGGGAGCTTCCTGACTCAGGGATCAAACCTGCATCTCCTGCACTGTTTATTTTTTTAACACTCAGCCACCAGGGAAGCTCCACTATGTTGATGCTGCTGCTGCTGCTGCTGCTGCTAAGTTACTTCAGTCGTGTTTGACTCTGTGCGACCCCATAGATGGCAGCCCACCAGGCTCCCCTGTCCCTGGGATTCTCCAGGCAAGAACACTGGAGTGGGTTGCCATTGACTTCTCCACTACTATGTTGATAGATGGCACTAATATTCTAGGGTTGACTTTTAGCTGGGCCCTTAGGGCAGCTCAGCTGTCCTTTGTTCATTCCTATGTATCCTAAGATTTATTGGTACTAGGATTCTTGAGTTCCTGAGCCCTTCTGATTTCCTCCTAGCCTTTTCACTCCCAGCGGCTTACTATTTGCCATCTTTCTAGGAATAATATAGTGGAATTCATCAAAATCACTTCTTCACTCCTTATTATAGGGTTCATTCCAGCTTTGTTTACTTGTTCTTTCATGTTGCTTCATTTCAAAGCCCAGTCTTTTACTTTGTGCTGACATTCTCACAACTCAACTCTCACAGACCACTCAACTATCTTTTTCATCTGTTTTCCTCTTCATTTCCATCTTCAATAATACTTTCTTTCCTCATCCCCCAAACAAAATAAAAACATATCTTCATGATAAAAATGAAGATCAAATGAAAAACCAAACCATTCCTTTAACTGAACATCACCTTCAAAGTTCTTCCCTATATCCTTCCTTCTTTTCAGCACTGTTTCTCCAAAAACATAACCTGTGTCTTTTGTCTTCACTTTGTCAGATTTTCCATTTTCTTCTGAAACTACTGAATCTGGCTTCTGTCTCTCCCATTCCCATGAAACTCTCTTAATCAGGTCAACATCAACCTTCCTATATCCAACATGCATCCCAAATGATATTTGATTCTGATGACTTTGAACTTCTTGCCCTAATTTCGATCAGCACTCACTTCTACTCATCTCTGAATGAATTAACAGAAAGAGAGACCATTGTCTCTATTTTTGTGTTCTTTGTTTGGTCCCCAAATGCTACAGCACTGAGGACTCTGTCTTTCTTACTCTTTATCTCATCTACTCTTAGGGCTTCAGTTTATCATCTGTCTGATCACTGACTCGATGGACATTAGTTTGAGTGAACTCCAGGAGATGGTGATGGACAGAGAGGCCTGGCGTGCTGTGATTCATGGGGTCGCAAAGAGTCAGACACAACTGAGCGACTGAACTGAACTGAACGGAACTCTTAGGGCTTCAGTTTATCATCTGTCTGATAATGGCTCCCAAACTGGACTCTCTGGCCCAGACTTTTCTTCTTAGTCCTAGATCTACATTTCTATTTACTTTACTTAAATTCTACAATCAAAAATATGTCTTATTTTTCTCTAATGAAACTTAATAGCTAGTAGTGGAAAATTTCAGATTAGTTTTGATTGATTCACAGTCTCCCTCTCTCCTGCTTCTCTTTGAGATCACATTTAAGTTTCAGGGCCATAAATAAGCATGGTGGGTTGGAGGAGGTGGTACAGCTATCTGATCTATGCCTATTCTTGCTGATGTCTGCTTTGCAGCCTCACTAATGTTGATTCTGGACTTCCCAGGTGGTGTTAGTGGTAAAGAACCTGCCTGCCAATGCAGGAGACATAAGAGATGAGTTTGATCCGGGTCAGGAAGATCCCCTGGAGGAAGGCATGGAAACCCCCTGCAGTATTCTTGCTTGGAGAATCTCATGGACAGAGGGCCCTGGTGGGCTACAGTCCATAGGGTCTCAAAGAATTGGATGCCACTTAGAGCAGCACAATGTAGATTCTCCTGGGCACCTACTGAGATGGCTGTATTTCTATCTGGTCTCCAGTACTCATTCAGCAGATCGCTCTTTAGTCATATATGACATGGCCCTTTGTCATTTACCCAAAGTAGGCGTGAAAGTTTTCTGATTCTCCTTCATGCCCATATGGAGACATCGGAGATTGATGCCTTAATTTGTATTCTGCTAATACTAATCCAAATTGGTATAAGTCTTCAGATTTCACCCCTCTTAAATCCTCAATTTGGGTAATTTATTGCCCTGACTTCACCACTCTTCCCTCAGAGTGGTTTTAATGTAGGGTAGAGACAGGAGTCTCCTGGAGAAGGAAAAGGCAATTTACTCCAGTATTCTTGCCTGGAGAGTTGCATGGACAGAGGAGCCTGGCAGTCCACAGTCAATGGGGTCACTAAGAGTCAGGCATGACTGAGTGACTATCACTCAGGGACAGGGGTCTACTTCTCAGAGTCCTATCTGAGTTTACAAAAATTAATCTTTTCTCTGATTCTTCTTCACAAGCCCAAGAAAATTTTACTTCGTCCCCAGTAGGTAGAGAAGATAGGCTGTCTGAGCTCAGATTTTTCTATGCTTATAATTTAAGATTTTATCTTTATGTCCTTCATACTGCTTTTGTTCCTCAGAACTCAGGATTTCACTCTTTAAAAGCTTTTCCATCAACAGCTTTATTTGTACTGTGTATTTCAAAGTCTATTTCAAAATGAAAAGCTAATTCTTTTTTTTCTATTGCATTTTTGCTATAACCATCCAGCTCTGAGTGGATTAGTATATAATACCCTCACTGGAACCTGAATGCAGGAAAGAAGCATGCTTACTATTTCAAAATATTATCCCACTCCTAAAATTACTGATTGTTTCAGGCTCCTGTGTTGTCAATAAGACCATCACCATTTGTCTTGTTTTATTGTTTCATTGACTCCTTTTGCTTGACTCCTCCATTTCCCCCCCCCCCCTCTTATTGGAAATGAAATGTGACAATTTTCTATGAAAATGTTGCTCTGGTTGTCCCTTTTCTCCAGATCATTTTCCCACTGGTTCGATAAAGCTCTCAGTATCTCTCACTTGACTACTGCAGCAGAATCTTAATAGGTATGGCATTTACTAATTTCTATTCACTCCAACCCAGCCTCCTGCTTACTGTCAGTGATGTTTCTATAACACAAAATTGACTGTTTCATTCCTGTATAAAAATAATCTGTGTTGGACACACTAGATATTGAAAAAAATGCAAGTTTCTTATTTTGCCTTAAACATTCTTTCATAATATGCCTTCAGTGCACATATACACACCTACCTTTCTTTGTTCTTCATGTCACAGTTCTCTCACTACTGAACTTCACTCCAGAACACTGGGCTCCTTGATGCCTTAGTGCTTTGGGAAATAGTTATCTCTTCATTAGAAATGTCTTATTTTCTGTCTCTACACTCTGTCCCCTTATTTTTGTGAAAAATTCTTTTTAATTCCCCAGAATTCTAACTCATCTGACCTATCTAATTCTTCTATCATTGTACTTATACCCTATTTAAATGCCTGATCATTCTACTCTAAGTCTGAATAGGCTGTTAAGTTCATCAGGGCAGGTAGTTTTCCTGTCTTTTTGACTATTATGCTTCTAATACTGATTACAGTGTCTGCTCCAAGAGTATGTATTGAATGAATAAACACAGGCCCACCATGGTCTTATATCACTGTGTTTCTATTTCTCTCTGATCATTGTCTTGTATCTCTCTCTCTTTACCAATATGTCCTAATGAATTTATTATGCTTATCATTTCCACAGTATTTATCCTACTTGGCCACTCATTCTTTCTGAGGAATTCCCTTCCTTTAACTTCCATAACCTCATACTGTTCTCTTCTCTTTGTTTTCGGCTGCTGCTTGTTTCGCTGCTATGAAGGTTTTTCCCTCTGTAAAAGTTCCCCTCCTCTTCCCCCTCCTTCTTCTAAATTTGAACAGTCAGTGGGCTAAACCCTCTTCCATTCTCCATCTTTCTACATTTTTGGTGAATTCATCCTCACTCCTGACTTCATTTCTCAGTGATATATAGATTTATTTACATTAATCCTATACATTAACATAAAGTCCTGGCAAAGACCTTTCCTTTGAAACTTAGATCTATATATCCTGCCCATATATTATTTTCATGCGTTTTCTCACATGTATCCTCAAACATAAACTATTACTGCTTTAACTGTGTCCCCATCAAATTCATATGTTAAAGCCCTAACCCCCTATGTTTTAGAAGGTGATTGTATTTGGAGATAGGATCTTTAAGGAGGCAGTTAAGTTAAAATGATATCATTAGGGTGGGCCTTAACTCAATATGACTGCGAGGGCGCAGGAGGGCCTAGAGGAGCTATCCCACATTGAAGGTCAGGAAGGGTGGCAGTGAGGAGATACCCCTCGTCCAAGGTAAGAGAAACCCAAGTAAGACAGTAAGTGTTGCAAGAGGGCATCAGAGGGCAAATACACTGAAACCATACTCACAGAAAACTAGTAAATCTAATCACACTAGGACCACAGCCTTGTCTAACTCAATGAAACTAAGCCATGCCCGTGGGGCAACCCAAGACGGGTGGGTCATGGTGGAGAGATCTGACAGACTGTGGTCCACTGGAGAAGGGAATGGCAAACTACTTCAGCATTCTTGCCTTGAGAACCCCATGAACAGTATGAAAAGGCAAAATGATAGGATACTGAAAGAGAAACTCCCCAGGTCAGTAGGTGCCCAATATGCTACTGGAGATCAGTGGAGAAATAACTCCAGAAAGAATGAAGGGATGGAGCCAAAGCAAAAACAATACTAGCTGTGGATATGACTGGTGATAGAAGCAAGGTCCAATGCTGTAAAGAGCAATATTGCATAGGAACCTGGAATGTCAGGTCCATGAATCAAGGCAAATTGGAAGTGGTCAAACAAGAGATGGCAAGAGTGAATGTCAACATTCTAGGAATCAGCGAACTGAAATGGACTGGAATGGGTGAATTTATCTCAGATGACCATTATATCTACTACTGTGGGCAAGAATCCCTCAGAAGAAATGAAGTGGCCATCATGGTCAACAAAAGAGTCCGAAATGCAGTACTTGGATGCAATCTCAAAAACGACAGAATGATCTCTGTTCGTTTCCAAGGCAAACCATTCAATATCACAGTAATTCAAGTCTATGCCCCAACCAGTAACGCTAAAGAAGCTGAAGTTGAACGGTTCTATGAAGACCTACAAGACCTTTTAGAACTAACACCCAAAAAAGATGTCCTTTTCATTATAGGGGACTGGAATGCAAAAGCAGGAAGTCAAGAAACACCTGGAGTAACAGGCAAATTTGGTCTTGGAATAAGGAATGAAGCAGGACAAAGACTAATAGAGGTTGCCAAGAAAATGCACTGGTCATAACAAACACCCTCTTCCAACAACACAAGAGAAGACTCTATACATGGACATCACCAGATGGTCAACACCGAAATCAGATTGATTATATTCTTTGCAGCCAAAGATGGAGAAGCTCTATACAGTCAGCAAAAACAAGACCAGGAGCTGACTGTGGCTCAGACCATGAACTCCTTATTGCCAAATTCAGACTGAAATTGAATAAAGTAGGGAAAACCACTAGACCATTCAGGTATGACCTAAATCAAATCCCTTATGATTATACAGTGGAAGTGAGAAATAGATTTAAGGGCCTAGATCTGATAGACAGAGTGCCTGATGAACTATGGAATGAGGTTCGTGACATTGTACAGAAGACAGGGATCAAGAACATTCCCATAGAAAAGAAATGCAAAAAAGCAAAATGGCTGTCTGGGGAGGCCTTACAAATATCTGTGAAAAGAAGAGAAGTGAAAAGCAAAGGAGAAAAGGAAAGATATAAACATCTGAATGCAGAGTTCCAAAGAATAGCAAGAAGAGATAAGAAAGCCTTCTTCAGCGATCAATGCAAAGAAATAGAGGAAAACAACAGAATGGGAAAGACTAGGGATCTCTTCAAGAAAATCAGAGATACCAAAGGAACATTTCATGCAAAGATGAGCTCGATAAAGGACAGAAATGGTATGGACCTAACAGAAGC
>NW_011495072.1:18955146-18955225 GCF_000754665.1 Bison bison bison | reverse complement strand
ACCTAACAGAAGCAGAAGATATTAAGAAGAGATGGCAAGAATACACAGAAGAACTGTACAAAAAGATCTTCACAACCCC
>NW_011495072.1:18953484-18954166 GCF_000754665.1 Bison bison bison | reverse complement strand
TAACCTCAGATATGCAGATGACACCACTCTTATGGCAGAAAGTGAAGAGGAACTCAAAAGCCTCTTGATGAAAGCGAAAGTGGAGAGTGAAAAAGTTGGCTTAAAGCTCAACCTTCAGAAAACAAAGATCATGGCATCTGGTCCCACCACTTCATGGGAAATAGATGGGGAAACAGTGAAAACGGTGGCAGACGTGATTTTTCTGGGCTCCAAAATCACTACAGATGGTGACTAGAGCCATGAAATTAAAAGACACTTACTCCTTGGAAGGAAAGTTATGACCAACCTAGATAGCATATTCAAAAGCAGAGACATTACTTTGCCAACAAAGGTTCATCTAGTCAAGGCTATGGTTTTTCCTGTGGTCATGTATGGATGTGAGAGTTGGACTGTGAAGAAGGCTGAGTGCCCAAGAATTGATGCTTTTGAACTGTGGTGTTGGAGAAGACTCTTGAGAGTCCCTTGGACTGCAAGGAGATCCAACCAGTCCATTCTGAAGGAGATCAGCCCTGGGATTTCTTTGGAAGGAATGATGCTAAAGCTGAAACTCCAGTACTTTGGCCACCTCATGTGAAGAGTTGACTCATTGGAAAAGACTCTGATGCTGGGAGGGATTGGGGGCAGGAGGAAAAGGGGATGACAGAGGATGAGATGTCTGGATGGCATCACTGACTCGATGGAC
>NW_011495072.1:18936520-18953384 GCF_000754665.1 Bison bison bison | reverse complement strand
CTGACTCGATGGACGTGAGTCTGAGTGAACTCTGTGAGTTGGTGATGGACAGGGAGGCCTGGCATACTGTGATTCATGGGGTCACAAAGAGTCGGACACGACTGAGCGACTGATCTGATCTAACTCAATATGACTGGTGTCCTTATAAGAGGCGATGAGAACATAGATTCACAGACTGAGGAAAATCATGTGAAGACACAGTTAGAGGGTGACAATTTGTAAGCCAAGGCAAGAGTCCTCAAAAGAATCCAAACCTGCCAATATTTTGTCCTTGGAATTCTAGACTTCAGATCTATAAGAGAACTAACTTCTGTAAGACATTCAGTTTGTGGTATTTCATTTCACAGCACTAGCATATTAGTTTGTTGTTGTATAGTTGCTAAATCACGTCCAACTCCTTGCAACCCCATAGACTAGCCCTCTAGGCTTCTCTCTCCATGAGATTTCCCATGCAAGAATACTGGAGTGGGTTGCCATTTCCTTCTCCAGGGGATCTTCCTGACCCAGTGATCGAACCTGAATCTCCTGCATTGGCAAGCGAGTTCTGCGCTGCTGAGCCACCAGGGAAGCCCAGCATACTAATACACATGCCCAAATATTGAATTCATTTATTTTACTCCAAACCAAATCTTATCTTCCTTAATTTCAGTGGATGGCACCATTGGGCACCCAGCTTTAGTAATCTGATTAAACATAGTAATTAGTGTAGATTTACTCATATTCAACTTTTAGCTGTATCTTCATCATAAATATCTCTTTATCTCTAACCACTGCATCTCAATTTTAAGCAATTATCATCTATCACTGATATCGTAGCTATAGCTTCCTAAGTTTTCTTCCACTATTTTGCTCTTATAAAACATTCTTTGTATTGGAGATTGTCTCACTTCAAATGAAAATTTAAACATGTTACTCTCTTACTTAAAACTCTTTATAACATCCAATTAGATTAACAGATAAAATTCTCGAGGGCCTGCCTATCTCTCCAGGTTAATTTTGCATATTTTTCTTTTCAATTCCCTTCATTTCTCAAGTGTATCTTTCTCAGGACTTTTGCACATGCAGGTTTTTTTGCTGTATGGAATTATCTTTCCTTCTCTTTCCTTTTCCCATGCTTATGCCACAGCTTTTTGATAAAAGTAATTTAGCTAGTATTTTTATGAGCTTTATTATGTGCCAGGTAGTATCCTAAGCACTTTGCAATATTAACTTATTTGTCTCATCATAAACCTACAAAGGATGTTCTATTATTATCTCTATTTCATCAGTTAAGAAATTGGGGTGCAGAGCAGTGAGAGAAGTTAAGTGACTCATTCAGAGTTACAAAGCTAGAAGTAGTGGAACTTGGATTTCAACTTGGGGGAATATCATCTAAAGGTTAGATCATTATTAGGAAAAAATATTTTAATTCTCAAAATTAGGTCAAAGTAGTCAGTATGTGTGCTAAGTCTCATCACAGTTGTAATGGGTTATTAATAAGTTGTAAAAATGAATATGTTGTTGAATGCAATCTCCATGAGATCAGGGACAATATCTACCTTGGTAGCTGTTGTATCTTTAAGTACTTTGTATGCTGTTGTGATAAAGATGACCATAAGTATTTGTTAAATGAAGAAACTGGGAGTGTTCTTAGAATAGGAACACTGACAGTGTCACTTTGGCTCTCAACAGAGACCTGGCCTATGGAAGATATTCAATAAACCCACATTTGATTAATTATCAACTAGCTAGTGGTAGGGAGAAGGCAATGGCACCCCACTCCAGTACTCTTGCCTGGAAAATCCCATGGACGGTGGAGCCTGGTGGGCTGCAGTCCATGGGGTCGCTACAAGTCAGGCAGGACTGAGCGACTTCACTTTCACTTTTCACTTTCATGCACTGGGGAAGGAAATGGCAATCCGCTCCAGTGTTCTTGCCTGGAGAAACCCAGGGATGGAGGAGCCTGGTAGGCTGCAGTCCATGGGGTCGCACAGAGTCGGACACGACTGAAGCGACTTAGCAGCAGCAGCTAGTGGTAGAGCTGCGCTAAAATGTAATTCTATGTTATGCTGTCAACCCCAAAAAAGCAGGAAAACATTTACTCTGATAAAGGGATTATGAGGCAAGGGGTGGCTATGGGTGAGGCATAGTGAGGTTTTAGAGGGCGACTATCTGAGCTATTTATCCCTTTTTTATTTTCCAAATGAATTTCCCATTTTAATTTGTTATAATGCATTACATTTGAAAATCTTGAGGCATGTATTGAAAACCTCTGTCTCTGTGCTTTTCTGATTCTCTCTCTCATTTATAATAGTCCCTAGTTTGTGTCTTTTTTTTCTAGCTCTTGTTTTCTTCAAGTTCAGTATTTTACATTTTTACAAAGTATAAATATTATGTGGTCAGGGGCTGTCTTGGAATCTCTTTTATTTGTTATCTCTTAAAAGTTTCGGACTTTTGTCAGGGATGACGGCTTTGTAAACCATGGTTGTTTTAGTACAGAACTTAAAGGAATGGCAATGCTACTTCTGGTTAGTATTTCATTTCTTTCTCCTGCACCTATCTCATCTTTCCCAAACAATTAAGAAATGGCCCAGAGGTCCTATTCATAGATCTTCTCCATCCAAACAGGAAAGAGAAACAGCAAGGAATAGCTAGAGTGGTTCCACAACTCTGCACTTAATGACTGCCTGTAAGAAACATTTAATATGTAAAGACTTTTAAAGTTTTTGGTAGAAAAGTTCAAAATCTTCTTTTAATTAGCACATGTATGTTTAGAATAATGAATTTAGAGGATTTTTGGCATGGTTAAAGTTTTTATTTCTTAAAGGAGATCTATCATTTTTAGTATGTTATTCAAATCATTTTATTATGTTATTATTTTATTATGTTATGTTATTCAAATCATTTTACCTGTGCTCTGCAATGAGAGAAGCCACTGCAATGAGAAGCTCAAGCACCTTAACTAGAGAGCAGCTCTTGCTCCCCACAACTAGAGAAAAGCCCGCACAGCTACAAAGACCCAGCAGAGCCAAAAGTAAATAATAAAATAAATAAAATCGTAAAAAATACTTACTGTTTTCTCTCTCCATTGCCAGGTTAATACTAATAATAGGAAAGACCCTTAAGCTATCTCATTAGAAGTATTTAAATAAGACCATTTAAATACTTTCAGTTCTATTCTACCTTTGTAACCTTAGGATTATGATAGCTTCCTTTTTTTGGATCATAAGAGAAAGAATGCTGTGGCTTTATCTTCCAAAGTTCAGGTTTAGTAGTCATTTTGTTTCTCATAGTCAACTAATAAGCTACATTCTGGTGTCTTAATTCTTTTAAAAATTATTTTTAGTTGGAGAATAATTGCTTTATAATGTCCTATTGGCTTCTGCTGTACAGCAATGTGAATCAGCCATAAATATACATATATACTCTCCTTCTTGAATCTCCCTCCTACCCTACTCCCATTCCACCCCTAAGCCATCACAGACACCAGGCTGAACTCCCTGGGTTATTTAGCAACTTTCACTAGCTATCTATTTTACACACAGTAATGTATATGTTTCATTGCTACTCTTTCAATTCATCCCACCCTCTCCTCCCCACACTGTGCCCACAAGCCCATTCTCTACATCTGGCTCTCTATTCCTGCCCTGCAAATAGGTTCATCTTACTTCTTAATCCATTTAATTGGCTCAATAATCCCAGAGACTAACAAAAATTATAGGAATTTTAAAGCAGAGAGCTAGTTTTAGAAGTAGACAGCCAAAGTATCGTGCTTCTTGATTTCAGTCAGGTTTCTCTTGGCTCTGTTGTTTGTTTAATTTTTGTGGTTAAGGTTTTTACTTTGACAATCTGTTGAAGACTATGGGACTTCTCCCTAAGCACACACACACACAGACACAACATACTCCTATATATTTCATTTTGTATACAATTTCAAAGGGATATTAAGACCTTGAAGCTCATTCACAGATTTGAGAATTAATAACTTCTTTCTGGCAGTGGTTCTTACCCAAACGTCTAAGTGACACTCAAGATTTGATTGGAAATGACCCACAGGTGTTCATCCTCTTTAGTCTACCGTCCTTGGAGGTGATTTTCCATAGTGATTGAAAGGTTGAGCACAGTTGAGTGGATTCTTTCCTTTAGTCTTTTACTCACGTGTAGCTGGAGTAGGAAGAGCATCTTCTGTCTTTCTGTGGTCAGAATCTGTCCCTTTTTAACTGGAGTCTGGGAAAGATAGGGATTGTTCCATTCTCATTGTGAATTTGTCATTGCACATACAGTTTTCAGCTGTCTTTTGTTCTCTTCCTCTGACTTTTAACTGGTAGGGTTGTTCTGTATGTACTCTTTCTACTTTTCCTACACACATTTATAACCATAAATAATGCTATCAGATATAGTGCTTTTACTATGACAGTCATTATTCTGGCTGGCAGACACACACACACACACACAACACATAATTTGATCTTCTCAACAGCCCTTTGAGGTAGATACTGTCATTGTCTACAAATTACTTGTATGAAAAAATGAGTAGAGAGTTTATTGCATATAGAATTCTAGGTTTTCCCTACCAGCACTTTAAAGATGTTGCTTCACTCTCTTCTTACATGCATTGATTCTGATGAGAACTCTTATATAATTCTTAGGTCTATTCCTCCATATGTCACATACCCCTTTTCTCTAGTTTCTTTTAAGAATTTCTCTTTATCACCGCTTTTCAGCAATTTGATTATGATATCCCTTGGTACAATATTCCTCTGATTTCTTGTCCTTGTGCTCTGGTTTCTTTCTTGAGCTTCTTGGATATGTGGGTGAATATTGTTCTTAAAGTTTGAAAAAATCTTGGCTATTATTTATGCAAATATTATTTTGGTTCTCCTCCTCTCTCTCCTAGTAATGTGAGAGAGAGACTCCAAGCGATGTCACATAGCTCTCTGATGCTCTTTTCATAAAAAAACAAAAACAAAACCTCCCCTTTTGTGCTTAATTTTGGATAGTTTCTATTGCTTAACCTTAAAGTTCGGTCATCTTTTCTTCCACTACGTCTAACCTTCCACTAATTCGGGCTAGTATATTTTTCATTTCAGATGGGTGGTTTTCATCTCTAGAAGTGCTATATAGATCTTTTAAAAAATATCTTCTGTATCTCTAACTTTTCAAACACATTGAATATAGTTATGAGATGTTTCAATATCCTCATCTGCTAATTCTAGCTTCTGTGTCAATTCTAGATTTGTTATTCTCATTGTGGATTGTGTTTTCCTGTCTCTTGACATGCATGGTATTTTTTTTTTTATTAGCTTCCAGACATTATGAATTTTATCCTTTCTGGCACTGGATAATTTTGCATTTCTATAAATCTTTTTCAGCTTTGTTTTTAAGTATCTGGAAGTAGTTTCTTTTCATTTCGATATGGGAAATTATAAAAATGATTTATCAGGTAAATCTGGCTCACTGCTAAGTCTAGAATTAATTATTCTTCACTAAAGAGGCAACAACTTCCTGGGTACTCTTTCCACTGTCCTGTCAATTAAGAGATTTTACAGTCTTGCGGATCACAGCCCACACTGGTCTTAGCCCTATGTGACTGCTTCGTATATGCCCTCTAATCATTTCTATAGTTTTTCCTAGCCATGGATAATTTTATCACATATTCGCACTGAACAGTGCTCTGCTGAATACTTGTGGGGATAGGGTGAGGTGGTAGAATGTGATCCTCTGCAGATCTTCAGGGTCTTCTCCATGTGCAGCTCTGTCCTCTCTTGTGCTTTGTCCTATAAAATCTGGCTGCCTAATCTCCCAGGAATCTCATCTATGTCTCTTTACCTCATGGAGTCATCTTAGTTCTTCTCTGTTACAGACTAAAATTTCTTTCAAGTCAGTAATCTGTGGCTCACCTCATTTGTGTCTTTTCTTGATTTTTTTTCCAACTATTTTAGGAGGGAGGGTAAAGGATAAATCTGATCACTGTCACTCCATCTTGACTGGATGTAAATGAACTGGATGTTATTTTTGCTTTTTAATTAAAAATGTTACATATATATTTTTCTGCTATGTAGATTCTTTTGAAATTGCCTTTTCTACTCAATAATACAATGGCACCCCACTCCAGCACTCTTGCCTGGAAAATCCCATGGACGGAGGAGCCTGGTAGGCTGCAGTCCATGGGGTCACTGGGAGTCGGACACGACTGAGCGACTTCACTTTCACTTTTCACTTTCCTGCATTGGAGAAGGAAATGGCAACCCACTCCAGTGTTCTTGCCTGGAGAACCCCAGGGACGGGGGAGCCTGGTGGGCTGCCGTCTATGGGGTCGCACAGAGTCGGACACGACTGAAGTGACTTAGCAGCAGCAGCAGCACTCAATAATACATGTCAAGGTATAACTCTGCTGATTCACGTAGAATTAGCATACTCTTTTAACAGTTGTTTAGTAGAAATATCATGATAATATCTATTTCCTTATTAGTGATTAGCATCACTTTAGAATCAGTTAGACTTAGTATAATTAGGCAAGTCAAATCTCTAAGTAGTTAGTGTTTCTTACCTGTAAAATGTTGGTAACAATAGCAGGGTTTTTAGGAGGATTATATAATGTGTGTCATGTTTTTCACATGGAGCAAGGTATGCAAATAGGCACTTAGTAAGTCTTAAATTATTTTAAGTTTTCTTTCTCTTCTTTTTCCTATTATGTTTTCATTCCTCTCCTCTTTTTTCTTCTTTATCTTGCCTTTTTGAATTCATTAAGTCAGGTTAACTGATTTGTTTTAAAAATCAAGTAAGTACCAGTAAGTCAGGTAGTAGTCATTTTATGAGCATTTTATAAGATAAGCAGGAAAGAAAATCCAAATGAGGATAAATGGTTGCTTTAATTGAACTTTTTAGTTTTTATAAAGTTCTGTCCTTCTAAGACTCAACTTTTGTCCTAGTAGCAGAAAAATGTGAGGAAGACCCAGGGGAAAGGCCACAAATAATAGATCAAAGCAGTTTAGTTCCTTGGGGAGGTGGAAAAGCAGGACACTAAATCATATTGCCAAGCTGAGCAGAGACTGCCTTTCTCTGCCTAATTTGCTCCTAGAGGAGCTAATTCTTTTTACATGTGGAAACCAAAGCTCCATAGATAAACACTGTGCTCTTTTGCCCCTCCCCCCCTTTTTTCTTAGGCTTCATTAAAATTTTCTTATATCAGATCAAAGGGGAAAATGAAGTTATACATTGAATTATGCAGTTGCAATAACTTTCTACATAGTTTCTTTACTGTCTGCATTTTCCTTCTCTCATTCATTCCTTGTTTTGTTGCTAGACTCATCTTCTTTAAGTGAACCTCACAGACACGGATGGCTCCCCATTGACTCCAGGATTGAACACAAAATTCTCAACTGTCTTTTAAGATTCTCCATGATGTGATCTATAAGACTTCTTACCATATTTATGTACTAGTGCTATCCTTTCTGTAATCTGCATTTCAACTAAATTAGACTGCTAATGCATAGCTTCCCAGGTGGCTAAGTGGGAAAGAATCCACCTGCAATGCAGGAGGTGCAAGAGATGTGGGTTCAATTCTTGGTTTGGGAAGATCCCCTGGAGTAGGAAATGGCAACCCACTCCAGTATTCTTGCCTGGAAAATTCCATGGATATAGGAGCCTGGCAGGCTACAGTCCATGGAGCACAAAAGAGTTGAACATGACTGGCATGTTGAGCACATGAACACGTAGCTGTTGCATATTGTTGCAAAGTCTATGTGCCCCACAAAAGCATAGGGACAAGCCTACACTTTTGCCTAGCTGAGCAAATACCCAAGTGGATGATTCTTTTTCTAATTTGCACAAAAATGAGATAAGCCAGGCACACATGTCTTTGCTCATGCTTATTATTTTCTATAGATCCCTTACCTCTTTTTTGCCCAGTGAATTCCTTTTCATCTATTCCACTGAAGCTTTTCAAGCAGTAATAGTGAACTCCCACTATTCTTCATGTTTTTAACCTTTTCTGTGATAATTTATTTATTGACCTTCCCTTTTAAGTCTCTCTTTACTTGGTTTTTTATATCATGTCACTTTATTTTTCTTCTCAATATCTAGCCTGTATCTAGTCTCTCTAGATGAGTCATATTTGGACTTTTCCTGGGTTCTTCCCACCCTACCTTATAGCCTGATTCTTAAATTTATTATTTCTTAAATTCTCGGTCTTTGTCTTTTTCTGATACTAGTCTAATTGGTTCTGCCTGGTTGAGCTCATTTTTCAGCATGGCTTCAGCTCATATATATATGTCTTGGCTCTAAAATCTAAGTTAACAATTCTGACATATAGACTTATGTCTCCATCTGCTTACTCAGACATCTCTTCTCAACAAGCATATCCTAAATCAATATAACTAAAATAGTAGGATGTTGCTGTTGTTTAGTCACTAAGTCATGTCCAACTCTTGTGACCCAGTAGACTGTAACCCTCCACTCTCCTCTGTCCATGGGATTTCCCAGGCAAGAATACTGGAGTGGGTTGCCATTTCCTTCTCCAGGGGATCTTCCTGACCCAGGGGTTGAACCCACATCTCTCTCTTCAAATCATTTTCCATCCATATTCCCTGTTTCAGGCCCTGGTAATATGATATGCCAGATTCCCTAGTTATTAATTGTCAGGTTATCTTGTCCCTCCACTCTACACCTGATGGCCAACAAGCATCAAGGCAATTCTACCTCTGAGTGTTTCTTTTAATTCTTTTCTCTTTTTTGTTACAATGGTTATTTCCTTGGTTCTAACATCATCATCTAGACCATTGAAAAACAATTGTAACTATCATACATTTCTTGTGCTTCTTGATGCTTCATTCCAGATTCCACATTGCCACATGCTAGTTGTCTTTCTAGAACATTATTCTATTATATCATCATCCTATATCCTAGCATCTGATCAGGAACACGAAACTGACTAGTTGAGTGCCCACTCTCCTAAACACAGTGCTAGACATTTCACATCTATTTGTTATACCATGTAAAGGGCACAATGATTCTGACATGAAGATCCTTTTATGTTGTAGATCAGGAAAGCGAGGTTCAGAAAAGTTAAATAGTTTTCTCACACAGTACTCACAAAGTAGTATTTCAAAGACAGGTTACTCATATTACAAAGCCCTCTGCCTCTAAATCTTACTAATACTTAAGAGTTCTGAACGTCAGTCCTAATATTTCATATTCTGAATGGCCTTAGCAAATCACTTAAGTTATGACAATATAAAACTCAGAGGGATTTTTTTTTCTTGAGGAAAAATGAAACATGCTTGTAAGTAAATGCCTCACAGGTGTAAATTATTCTTACAAATCCTTCAAGGCCCTGATGATATCTATTTTCTAAAGTTTTCTTGATTCACTAAATTGAATTCATTCCTATTTCCTCAGTGTATTCATTGCACTTGGTGTGTATCTCAGAGTTTACTGTATTTATTTTTATGTTTTTTCTTCATATACTGACACTGAGTCTTTTGAAGATGAAGTCATTGCAATATATACAGCACTTAAGAAAGTGCTTGACACAGTAAAATGAACGCCATCTGCCCTCCAAATAAATAAATAAAAACCTTGTATTAAAATTTATGCATTGGCATGAAAGATAGCAAAATCAGAAAACTATCTTGATTACCTGAAAAATTAGTAAAGGAAAATAAGTCAATAAACAGAAGATCATATTTGCAGTTCAAATATAAAGCATTTACAATGTTTCTATTGCAGACATCTTAACTTGTTCAATAAGAAACCATTTATTAAGCACAATTAAGAAAAAGGCTCTTCCCTTCTTAATCTAAGCCTAAAGTAGAAATAGAGCTTCCCCAATGGGGTGGCTCAGTGGTAAAGAATCTGCATGCAAAGAAGGAGATGCAGAAAATGTGGATTCAATTCATGGATCGGAAAGATCCCCTAGGGGAGGGTGTGGCAACCCACCCCAGTATTCTTGCCTGGAAAATCCCATGGATTTTTGCCAGAACAGCCTGGCATCCATAGAGTTGGTCATGACTGAAGCGACTTAACACACACAATAGAAATAATGTGCTCTTGGTTCCCAGATCGCTAAAGGTCCATGATTACAAGTATGGAAATCTAGGGTATTTTCAATACTCCAATAACTTTTTGAAATTGTTGAGTTCCCTGGATTAGAATAACTGGCAAATAAAACTTTTTTTTTTTTTTTTTGCTCTGGGCCAAAAATAAAGAAGCACATTTTGAAGTTAAGAAGTAATGAATGGCAACATCATGGAAATTATTGGACCAAAAGCCTCTTGATGAAAGTGAAAGTGGAGAGTGAAAAAGTTGGTTTAAAGTTCAACATTCAGAAAATGAAGATCATGGCATCTGGTCCCATCACTTCATGGGAAATAGATGGGTAAACAGTGGAAACAGTGGCAGACTTTACTTTTTGGGGCTCCAAAATCACTGCAGATGATGACTAGAGCCATGAAATTAAAAGACGCTTACTCCTTGGAAGAAAAGTTATGACCAACCTAGATAGCATATTGAAAAGCAGAGACATTACTTTGCCAACAAAGGTCTGTCTAGTCAAGGCTATGGTTTTCCCAGTGGTCATGTATGGATATGAGAGTTGGACTGTGAAGAAAGCTGAGCACCGAAGAATTAATGCCTTTGAATTGTGGTGTTGGAAAAGACTCTTGATTGTCCCTTGGACTGCAAGGAGATCCAACCAGTCCATTCCAAAGGAGATCAGCCCTGGGATTTCTTTGGAAGGAATGATGCTAAAGCTGAAACTCCAGTACTTTGGCCACCTCATGTGAAGAGTTGACTCGTTGGAAAAGACTCTGATGCTGGGAGGGATTGGGGGCAGGAGGAGAAAGGGACGACAGAGGATGAGATGGCTGGATGGCATCACTGACTTGATGGACGTGAGTCTGAGTGAACTCCGAGAGTTGTTGATGGACAGGGAGGCCTGGCGTGCTGTGATTCATGGGGTTGCAAAGAGTTGGACATGACTGAGTGATTGAACTGAACTGAATGTATCAAATACTGTGACTAGACCTACTAGTCAGATGGTCACTATAATGAAATGAACTTGTCCTTTGGATGATCAACTTTGGATAAAATGCTGAGTGATGGTCAAAATTGGTAACTACTAGCACTGAAAAATGCTTATTGTCTGGATTTAATTCATTATTATTAGTAAAACTTATGCAGTATTGTAAATAATATTATGAACTCAAGGGTATAAGAAAATTTTGAAAGAGTGTAAGAAAAGTCAAGTGGGCCTTAGGAAGCATTAGTATGAACAAAGTCAGAGGACGTGATCGAATTCCAGTTGAGCTATTTCAAATCCTAAAATATGATGCCATGAAAGTGCTACACTCAATATGCCAGTAAATTTGGAAAACTCAACAGTGGCCACAGGACTGGAAAAGGTCAGTTTTCATTCCAATCCCAAAGAAAGGAAATGCTAAAGAATGTTCAAACTACCACGCAATTACACTCATCTACAACACTAGCAAAGTAATGCTCAAAATTCTCCAAGCCAGGCTTCAACAGTATGCAAACTGTGAACTTCCCAATGTTCAAGCTGGATTTAGGAAAGCCAGAGGAGCCAGAGATCAAATTATCAACATCCATTGGACTATCAAAAAAGCAAGAGAGTTCCAGAAAAACATCTATTTCTGCTTATTGACTATGCCAAAGCCTTTGACTGTGTGGATCACAACAAACTGGTGTAAAATTCTTAAAGAGATGAGCATACCAAACCACCTTACCTGCCTCCTGAGAAATCTGTATGGAGGTCAAGAAGCAACAGTTAGGACTGGACGTGGGATAACAGACTGGTTCCAAATCGGGAAAGGAGTATGTCAAGGCTGTATATTATCACCCTGCTTATTTAACTTATATGCAGAGTGTATCATGCAGAATACCAGGCTGAATGAAGCACAAGCTGGAATCAAGATTGCCAATAACCTCAGATATGAGGATGACAGCACCCATATGGCAGAAAGCAGAGAAGAACTAAAGAGCCTCTTGAAGAAAGTGAAAGAGGAGAATGAAAAAGTTGGCTTAAAACTCAACATTCAGAAAACTAAGATCATGGTATCTGGTTCTATCACTTCATGGCAAATAGATGGGAAACCATGGAAACATTGAGAAATTTTATTTTTGGGGGCTCCAAAATCAATGCAGATGGTCCATGGGGTCACAAAGAGTAGGACATGGCTGAGTGACTGAACTAACTAACAATACCATCTAAAAACATTGTTTTGAATGAATTAAACTAAGTGCTGCTAGATCCATCTATGGAAAAAAACAGACAAACCTTTTGACCAACCCAATATTTAGCTTTTCTGTCATCTGAGCTAAGTGGTTTGTGTAGAATGATGTGTAGGATGACTATACATTTCAATAATATCAAATATGGAGTGTGTTAGCTATGAAATATCTAATATATGTAAGGTGACATAGAATGTTTAAGTACCTATTATTTTCCAAGAACAGTAATATTCCTGTCATAGGACCAGAGGCTTTTTTTTTTTTTAGCAAAGTTATCTCTATTAAAACAGGAGAGAGAAAACAAAATGGTTACTAGAGGGAATAGCAGGGGCTGAGGCGAGATAAATTAGGAGTTTCAGATTAACACGTACCCACTATTAAAACAGATCAACAATAAGGACGTCTGAATAGCACAGGGAACTATATTCAGTGTCTTGTAATAACCTATAATGGAAAAGAATTTGCAAGTGTACTTTGTTGTATATTTGAAGCTAACACAACATTGTAAATTAACTATACTTCAATTTCAATTGAAAACATGGTTCAAAAGCCAAGAGGGTAATGTCTTTTATAGATTCAATACCTCTTAAAACTGTTGTCAACTGATTTTTGAAATTTCCAAAATAAATGTTTAAACTTTGTTTTTGCAGAGGTATTTTTATTCTGCCTCATCTGATACCTATACAAATTCATTCATATGTATAACCCAGAAGGGGGTGAGGTGGGCACCCTCTACTTAAACCTTATGCATGGTTCAGAAGAAATGAGCAGCTCCCTCCTTCTTCCTGATTCTCTAAAGGACTGAAAGTAATTTGTCCTGTATAGGAGTCAACTTCACCGACAGGGCAGTAAACTGGATTTTTCACAGCAAGGATAACTGGTCAGAGCTCTATATCTACTTATTTACTTTAATTTCCTTTTTAAGATATTAGATTCACTTTAATAAACGAGATGAAATAGAAAAGTATATAAAAGGAAATGAAACACCATTTCTTTTTGTACATGTTGTATAAATTTTCAGTATCTTCTTGCTTCCCTAGGGAATTGAGTCCCCAGATACTATAAGAGAATATAGATTGGGTTTGTAAACTGAAAGATCTATGGAAATAAGTTTGACTGTAGTTTGTGAGTTTAAGTTAGTTGTGAATTTTCTAAGCTAGAATCAACCATTTTTATTTTTTACAAAAACAACATAAACACATATTTGAAGTTTTATTTGCATGCCATACTTTAGATAGGTTTGATGGAAGTGGTGAAATTCCTATGTAAAAATTAGGGTTTGTAATTAAAATAGAAAAAAATTAAAAGAACAAAAAACAAGATATACACCCTTATTAACTTTCTCAGCCAGATGCTGCTTGAAATTTCAGGAGGATGTCTTCAGGATACTTTTATACATTGCTGAAAGAAAGTACTGCAACTAATATAGGTACAAAAGAGAAACAGTTATTCTTAGATGTGATTTATTTGCTGGAGCTGAACTGGGTAAGGATTCAGACTTGATTCCTTTAATTATGGTTCCCATCAGTGTCCTAACCAGCATATTGCTTTTTTGGCTGCTCAAGAGAACTGAAATAAGATTGGCTTGTATGTAAGAAAGACTTCAAAGAAAGAAAGGGAAGGTTATTGGCTTTAAAAACTACTGACAGGGTCCTTTATATATTTTGTGCTGTTTGAATGAATCAAAATATGAGATGGTTTTTTTTTTTCTGAATTCAGAAAGCAAACCTTATAGAAAGAATCATAAAATTGACATTAAATCCAAAATGAGCCTAAAATGTTATCTTTTGTGGATTTCAAAACAACAGTCTAGTTTTATGATAAATTTATGTTATATATTATGTAGTATAGAAAAATGCATCAGTTAAAAGCTAGTAGAGTTAGTTAAATATACTTTTCATTATTATGCCCATTTTCTCTTTATAAATCAAGTATTTGTAAAGATGCTTCATACATTAAAGCTATTTTACTGTATTTAAAATAGTATGCTGTGTTACTGGAAAATAAACTCCTAAGGGCTCTTGTTTATTCTTGTAGTAAGTCTTTCCTAGTATGGTTCTAGGAATGTAGTAAGTTTTCTGTAAATTTGTACTGAACTGGAAAAATTTGAAACCTTTCTGACTTTAAACATACAGTCATATGTTAAATTTAAAATTAGCACAGTAAAATTTTCTTGAACATCATTTGCAAATTTAAAAAATTACCTGTGTTGTGCCGAAGGCTCTCCTAATACTTTGCATTCAAGCTGAAGAGGAAAATTGAAGTCTCTAATGAAGCCACTGTGGGTGTTTATGAATATTAATAAATAAAAACTGCTTGGATGGTTTACCTTAAAAATGATCTATTAGCAAATTATTGACTGTTGATTTGTTGAAATCCACAGACAATTATTTGGTACATTTTTTCCCTAATGTACTGAAATAATTTTAAAAAAACAATTATTTATCTGTGAATCTAGAACTGTAGTTAGAATATATGCCATCAAGTGATCTCACTGTTGGTGCCAATGTTATAGCTGATTCATTAAATCACATTGGAGTTATTGTATTGGTCTCTTTCAAGACTGTGCCAGTGTACACAGAAAGTGTATTTTGAAGAAAGCTGAACCTCTTTGTAATGAGAAAATACCTCTTATGAGTCATTTCCTATTATATTCTCCTGTAGTGAGTTTTAGAATTTCATAATTTTAATGGAGCTGTTTAGAGAAGACTATTTCCTCATAGGGTCATTAGTAATACATAAGAATTCTACCACTTTTGACAAATGAGTTTAAAAAGCAAATTGGAGTAAAATGTATTATATAAAGCTGTTTTTTCCTGACTGCTGATTTTTATTGGAGTGCCTTCATTCAGTAATGAGTTCCTTCATACCTGAAGAATGTAAATTTGAAGCTTGTTCTCATTGTATTATATATCTAATGGATTGCAGATAGAATTGTATCCACTAAAAATAAATTAAAACAAAAATGGACTTAGTAAAATTCCTTACAAATCGCAGATGACTATTAAATGAGTATTAATCTTTCCTTCTCAACAGCTGTTTAATCAAGGTTTTTCTCTAGGTGAGGGATTAGGTAAAAAGATTGATACATGACTGGTGATACTCTCTCTATCAGGTTCTCTAGAAATATGTCTGTTAATCCATTACCAGCCCTATTGGAGTCCATTGATGCTTTGCCTTGTTGTCTCAAATTAACCAACCTATCATTGATTGTTTTGACTTATAATTTCCTAGTATTCCACAAGTATATTATATTAACTCAGTTTAATACAGTAGAAGATAGCAGGCTCTGTATATCTGAGCAAGTTAATGAGGATTCATAGTAAGCCTGTATAGTGCTCCACTCCAGTACTCTTGCCTGGAAAATCCTATGGACGGAGGAGCCTGGTGGGCTGCAGTCCATGGGGTCGCTAAGAGTCGGACACGACTGAGGGACTTCACTTTCACTTTTCACTTTTATGCTTTGGAGAAGGAAATGGCAACCCACTCCAGTGTTCTTGCCTGGAGAACCCCAGGGACGGGGGAGCCTGGTGGGCTACTGTCTATGGGGTCGCACAGAGTCGGACACGACTGAAGCGACTTAGCAGCAGCAGCAGCAGTGCCCCATGGAAGCCAGCTTTAGGAGCAACTAGGGAGTTGTTTCAACCCTTTAAGATCACTGACCTAGAATCTGGTGCTATATATATATATATATATATTGTATATATTTACTTTTGGCTGTGCTGGGTCTTCGTTGCTATGCAGGCTTTTTCTCTAGTTGTTGTGAGTGGGAGCTACTCTCTAGTTGCGGTTCGTGGGCTTCTCATTGCTGTGGCTTCTCTTGTTGTGGAGAAAGGGCTCTAGGATCTGTGAGTTTCAGTGGCTGCAGCTCCAAGCCTCTAGAGCACAAGCTCAGTAGTTGTGGCTCACAGGCTTAGTCACTCCATGGCATGTTGGATCCTCCTGGATCAGGGATCCAACCTGTGTCTCCTGAATTGTCAGGCGGATTCTTCACCACTGAGCCACCAGGGAAGCCCAAATTTGATGTAATATATTAAGTAACAATTTAAAGTCTTGATTAATTCTGCAGCTTCCCGGAGGCTCCTAACATACTCATAGAATGAACATAAGCATATATTAATAAGCACAGTGATTCTATATTTGTGACTGTATCATATAAGACATGCTTGCAAATATTTGATCCTTACAAGTATTTTCCAAATGTGTTCCCTAGTAATCATGTTAAATAGGCTTCTGAAGTCAAATAATTTTGTTGGTGGTGCTGGTGGTTATTTGAATATTTCATCAAGAATCTCAGAGCTTTATTATGCTCATATACATTGTGATTCTCTCAGCCTTATTTGACTGTAAACTTTTACTTTCAATTTTATTTATATTTTTATTAAAATCATTCATTTACCAAAAAAAAACCCCATCCATTTCCTTGGGAGGTTCATCTGTAAATATTATTTTCTACTTTTGGTTGTGCATAATAGGGTGGCTATATACACAGCACATTTCTCTCAGCTGCAGATTTCCAAGACATTGAAAACAAAGAATTCATGATCCCACATATTGATGAAGCAAAGTTTGTGTGACTGTGATTAAGTAGCATAAACCACAATGTTAGCAACAGATTTTCCATATTAAAGAGTGT
>NW_011495072.1:18922537-18936420 GCF_000754665.1 Bison bison bison | reverse complement strand
AGTGTTCTTATATTGTGTGGGACAAAATATTGGTACAAAGTTGTCTTTGTAATTCCCTCTTACAGCTTTGGCTTCTATCCTTTCTTAAGGTCATACATTCAGCTTGAGATTTGGAAAGTGTCCTCATTTTGCTAGGATGTAATTGTTCCTTTCAGTTATACAAAGAGACAATAAACATTGCCAAGGATCAAGATAACTATTTTAAAGTATTTTGTAAGCCCAGCAGAGATCATTTGAAGTTCATAAAATAACTCCTGTAGGAACAGAGACCTTTGACTTAAGCAATGGAAATAGCTCTAATTTCTCCAGAGAATTGACTCACTCAGTAAAGCTGTTTTAAAATCAAAAGCATATATTTCTGGTTGGAATAACCTTTCATACAAAATACTGCCTTAAAATTTTAAATGAGCTTAGACCAAAAACCTCATGAAACAAATGAATTTGTAATACTTTTGATTCACTGGCTTGTATAGTTCACCTTTGCAGAAACTGCTGAAAAACTCATTTGTTGCATCTGCAACACGGATGGGGTTGCTGTTTGCCAGACTGCAAGGGAAATTGCTTCTTTCCCACCTCTGAGAGTCCCTACCTTTTGTTCTAGATCATCCTGTTAAAACCCTAATAATGGTAGTATTTCAGGCACATTATAATGCAGGGATAAAGATACTTGAGAGCTGAAGGCATGACCAGTATTTTAAATATCACATCATGTAAGCCAGCACCTCTTCAGTCTATCAGGAGGTGGGCCTGAGCAAAGGGTCTGTCTAGCTCACTGTAAATGGAAGATCAGACCACTGTCTGTCTACAAGCACCATTTTAGCAGCGCCCTTCATGTTAAAAAAAAAAACTCTTGTGCTAATGATAGCTAATTCAGTTTAGTTTATTAAAGCACTACTGAAACATTTAAGGTGTTCCACATGCATTCTGATAGTCAAATAAACTGGTCTGCTAGGTGAAGTGAGTGTGTATGGTGAAAGGAGATAAAGAAAACCAAGAAATGCAAAAACTATTTTTATGTTAGAAAAAAACCCAGAAGAAAAAGCAACTACACTTCCCAGTAAATCTACCCCTCATCTCTTAGGTACACAGTTAAACCATTATGCTTACAGGGGCTCTGGATCTCTCTGTGCTGCTTCTCTCTTTTCTACATAAATCAATATGAATTTCTGGAGAAGGAAATGACAAGCCACTCCAGTATTCTTGCCTGGAGAATCCTAGGGATGGAGGAGCCTGGTGGGCTGCCTGTCTATGGGGTCTCACAGAATCAGACACGACTAAAGTGACTTAGCAGCAGCAGCAGCAACATGAATTCCAGAGAATAGCTTGCTAAGGTGACCCACTGTGTCAGTCTGTCCAGTATTGAGGAATTTCCTGTGATGCAGGAAACTTGGGTGCTAAACCAGAACAGTCTGGGGCAACCTGGGGTGGTTGGCCCCCCTAGTTAGTAAGCAGCTAAATATTCTTTGAGCCCAACCCCCCTTTTCCTTCCAGCTTAGAGCTATGGTAGCTCCTAGCTCAGTGGAATGGAGAGAGCATAGCTTTTAAAGTCGAAAGGTCACCACTTAACTGTGTTTGTGGCAAGATAGGATAGAAAACATTTCTGATCCTCAGTTTTTACATTTGTAAAATGAGGATGATAAAGTTTATTCCATTGCATCAAAGGAGCTGATACTTGGAAAAAGCTTGACAAAGGGAGCACTAAATGTCAACATCTTCTCAATTTCAGGGGTGTTTTGAACCTTGAAGCTGAAACACACTGTTGTTTTTCTTTCTTTTTTTTTCTTTACAGTAAACATCTAAGTCCAGATTTCGACTATGATGCTGATTTCTCTTAACCCTTGAAATTTGGAACAAGAAATGGAGTCTTGTATTTAGCACTTATTTTGCAATCCTTGGATATTTACTTGCAATGGACTTTGTGATATTACATTAGGTGAACTTTTTTTTCCAGTAAAGTTGTATACATAGCATCAGATAACTTTGGTTTCGTTAGCTCAGTAGGAAAAGTTAACTGTTGCTTAAACTGACTGACCTACTGCTTTCCCAATTTAATTTGAAATTTTCATTAGAATAGTAAATCTGGTAACTCTAGGTTGAATCCTTATGAAGCATAGAAAGCAGCTCTGAATTAGATATGGCACATTTCAGCTAACCCACACATTTTATCTCATTTCCATCCTCCTCTAATGTCTAGGAATGGACTAGACTCAACTAAGTCTGAAAATGCAGCACCTTTCTGGTATGAAAAATGGAAACACATCTTCTCTATGACTCTTAATGATATTTGGTCACTTATTTATATCTCTGAAACCTGTGAAATCTATGAAATCCCCCCATACTTTTGTTGATCATGGACTTTGAGGCAACTTTTGCACATAATTGAAATAAAATCTTAAACTAAGCAGAGAAAATAGAGTTTGCCCTTATATCACTAAAATGAAGTTTGTAATTTTTTAAGCATCTCTCTCTCTTTTTTTTTTTTTCCTTTTTGGTCTATTCATATTTACTTTAAAACAGAAATCTCACTATTCTTCAAAGGCCAGAGATAGGAGAAACTTTGCATAAATGTCTGCAGTATGAGGAGCCATTATGGGGATCCCTGCTATACTTGACTGACTCCATTGTTCTGTTTTCAACTGCTCTTAAACTCTTTAACTGTTCTCATGCTCATCACTGCCTCTATGTTTTTGCATATGATGGCCTTCCTTCCTCGTGGAATAACTGTATTACACTTTTTTTTTAATATAAATTTATTTATTTTAATTGGAGGCTAATTACTTTACAATATTGTGTTGGTTTTGCCATACATCAACATGAATCCGCCATGGGTGTACACATGTTCCCCATCCTGAATCCCCCTCCCATCTCCCTCCCCGTACCATCCCTCTGGGTCATCTCAGTGCACCAGCCCCAAGCATCCAGTATCATGCATCGAACCTGAACTGATGATTCATTTCATATATGATATTATACATGTTTCAATGCCATTCTCCCAAATCATCCCACCCTCTCCCTCTCTCACAGAGTCCAAAAGACTGTTCTATACATCTGTGTCTTTTTTGCTGTCTCGCATATAGGGTTATCGTTGCCATCTTTCTAAATTCCATATATATGCATTAGTATACTGTATTGGTGTTTTTCTTTCTGGCTTACTTCACTTTGTATAATAGGTTCCAGTTTCATCCACCTCATTAGAACTGATTCAAATGTATTCTTTTTAATAGCTAAGTAATACTCCATTGTGTATATGTACCACAGCTTTCTTCCATTCGTCTGCTGATCAACATCTAGGTTGCTTCCATGTCCTGGCTATTATAAACAGTGCTGCGATGAACATTGGGGTACATGTGTCTCTTTCAATTCTGGTTTCCTCGGTGTGTATGCCCAGCAATGGGATTGCTGGGTCATAAGGCAGTTCTATTTCCAGTTTTTTAAGGAATCTCCACACTGTTCTCCATAGTGGCTGTACTAGTTTGCATTCCCACCAACAGTGTAAGAGGATTCCCTTTTCTCTACACCCTCTCCAGCATTTATTGCTTGTAGACTTTTGGATAGCAGCCATTCTGACAGGTGTGAAATGGTACCTCATAGTGGTTTTGATTTGCATTTCTCTGATAATGAGTGATGTTGAGCATCTTTTCATGTGTTTGTTAGCCATCTGTATGTCTTTGGAGAAATGTCTGTTTAGTTCTTTGGTCCATTTTTCGATTGGGTCGTTTATTTTTCTGGAATTGAGCTGCAGGAGTTGCGTGTATATTTTTGAGATTAGTTGTTTGTCAGTTGCTTCATTTGCTATTATTTTCTCCCATTCTGAAGGCTGTCTTTTCACCTTGCTTATAGTTTCCTTTGTTGTGCAAAGGTTTTAATTTTAATTAGGTCTCATTTGTTTATTTTTGCTTTTATTTCCAATATTCTGGGAGGTGGGTCATAGAGGATCCTGCTGTGATTTATGTCAGAGAGTGTTTTGCCTATGTTCACTCTTTTAATTACTTGGCATATGGTTTAGCAGGCATCCTGTTTCCAAAAGTGCTTTTGGTCCATTCCACTATCTCCAGAGTGGAATGTTTCAAATTAGTGCGGTTGCTTGTCTAGATCTGGGCACAAAAGCACATGGAGCACAGCTGGAGCCCGAATTAGAACCATAACTGACCTGCAACCTACATGTATTACGAATGTGTGTTAAACACTTGCTATTGTAAAGCATTTGACTGATTCACTCCTTAAGTTTTAGTTTTCTCTGTATTTTCCCATAATATTACTAGCATTCACTAAAATCTCTCTACTGCTACTATTTACTACCTCTCAGGTATTTTTAGTATATGTAGATGAGATGAACTTAAGACCTCTGTGAGGCAACCTTAGTTCATAAAGTATGTCTTTCAGCCAGTTTGTCAGTGAGTTTTTAGATTAGCCTTAGCCACCCACATACATGTAATTGATGACCAACAGATACTCATCATAGATGTGCTAGCACAACTCTGGTGGTAGGGCAGTCTCTAAGTTGACCTCCAATCATCCCCACCTCCTGAAATTCATGGCCTTGGTAATTTCCTTCCCTTCAGTAATTTGCTTCTAAGCAACACTATACCTCAGTATTAAGGGAATACCACTTCTGTTACTGGATTTCAAAAGATACTCACTTTGGTCTTAGTAGCAGATTCTTTCCTTTTCAGGCTTTGATGAAGCGGCCTATATTCCAACAATCTGCCAGGAAGGGAATCTTGCCAACAACTGTGTGATCTTAAAAGCAGATCCTTCCCAGTCAGGCTTTTATATGAGATGGCAGCCTTGATTGTACCTATGTGAGTGAGAGATCCTGAAGAATCAGATCTACTGAAACATGCCTGGGCTCTTGACCCAGAGAAGCTATGAGATGATAAATCTGTGTTGTGTTAATCCTCTAAATTTGTGGTAAGCAGATATGGATGACTTATATACCTCTATGTAGCAGAAAAACCTGATTAATATTATTGGCATTAAGAGGGTTTACCTAAGAATAAATATGAAGAATTAGATATTTATCAGATGAAAGATGAAGGGAATTCCCCTGGGAAGAAGACATGTTTGATGACCTAGAGATGAGAGTTTGAGGAAAGTGTAGAAATTTTCTACCTTTGGTTCTGATAGAGATAAGCCTATTTAAAATAGGTTGAGGTCAGATCATGAAGGCCTGGTAAAGTCCATTTTTCAAAATTAGGAGTTTATCCTGAAGGAATTGGGGGCCTCATTGACTGCTTTAAACAGAAAAAGGATTTGATCACACATTTTGTCTTTGGAAAAACAATTTGCACTGTGAGAAATGCTTTGTGTATTGGTCAGAGTTCAGTTGAGGAAGCATAGGTATGATTATTTTATGAACTTAGAGATTTAGTATAGAAAATGAGCCTTACACAAATATTGGAGGGCCAGGGACAGAAAGATCTTGAAAGGGAGTTTTAAATCTAGGAAGCCAAGCACACCTAGCCACTGAAGGGAATCTCACGGGGTTGTTCACAGAAAGGTCTGAGGAGAGTGTTGGCCTCTATGTGGCTACTTCCTCTGGAATCCATGGGTAAGAATCTGATGGTGAGCCTGGAGTTGGGAAGATGAGCTGGACATTCTCCTACTCTGTTCTACATTTTCTTTTGTTCATAGTGCTCCACACTGCTAATACACCGTAAGATTTCTTTATGATGTTTATTGTCTGTCTGTCTCCCAGTTAGAAATATAAGCTCCATAAACCCTGAGATATTTCACTGTTTTGTTTATTCGTGTCTTATTAGTAGCCTAGATCTAGCCTAAAATGGTGTCTAGCTCATGAGACTTGTGTGTATGTGTGTGCATGTGTGCTCAGTTGCTTCAGTCATGTCTGATCCTTTGGGAGCCTATGGAAACCCTGCCAGGCTCCTCAGTATGGGATTCTCTGGGCAAGAACAGTGGAGTGGGTTTCTTATGCCCTCATTCAGGGAATATTTTCAACCAAGGGGTTGGACCAATGTCTCCTCTGTCTACTTCATGGTAGGTGGATTCTTTACTGCTGAGCCACTGGGAAGGCATGAACAGACATGTGTGTGTGTGTGTGTGTGTGTGTGTGTATTGCTCAGTTATGTCCACCTCTTTGCAACCCCATTGACTGTAGCCAACCAGGCTCCTCTGTCCATGGAAATCTCCAGGCAAGAATACTGAAGTGGGTAGTCATTCCCTTCTACAGGGGATCATCCAGACTCAGGGAAGAGACACATAGCAAATAGTAAATTTATGTAATTTGTTATAAAGGTGTGTGTGGGAGTTTTGGGGTGATAATTCTCCAAATTCAGTAATTGACTCTACTAAATATTTTGTTTATGTTAAAAAAATTAAAAGTTATCTCAAATATAATTATAAAATTTTAAATGTATAAAATAATTTGAGGCACTTAATTTATACTTTACTTGTCTTATTGTGCAGTTGAAAATCAACCTAATTTGTAAAAAGGAAAAAATTTTTAATTTCACAAAATCAGATGATTTATGGTCTAGAGTTAGTAATACATGGGAATATAGTTCATTTCTCTTTTTGTTTAATGCTTATCTTCAGTTCATATCTGAACAGTTTATTTTGGATGATTCACTTTCCAAAATATGAAATTCTCTCTGTGGTTCTGCATTTTCATATTATTAAACTGTTCTAGCAATCATAATTTTCCTAATCTCTAATCCTTGTAAAATTCTTATGCTTGTTCTGCTTACTGGGCCCTTAGATCAGGAAGTAGCTGTCAATAATTTGTTCTCTTGAGAGAAAGGCACTTTGAAGTTTCTTGAATAACTTTCCATTGCATTTCTCATTATTGATACTCAACAATTTCTTCTGCCTTGGAAATCTTTATGTCACATATTACTGTCACAAAGATTTGCCTGGTTTTGATTCATAGATTCAACTGTGGTGGTTCATTCTTTGCCTCCTGGGAAGCCCAATGAAAAGATCATTTTAGACATGAGCTTGTTTTCGTACATGTATGGTGGCTTCCTGGGGCTGTGTTTGTTAAAATTCTGCTGGAAATAAATGTAGACATCATGAAATAGGAATAGGGTATCACATAAGGAATGTAGATTCTACTTATATTTTATGTCTTTCTTGTTTTGCTGTTTCTGCTTTACCTCCTTTATCCACACAACTTCGTCTAGTTCTATGCCACAAACCATAGCACTAGACTGGCACTGTAGGAAGAGGCTTTAAGATGAGACAGCGTTTGGGTCAAATTATAGCTCTGCCAGCTTTGCCATTTACAAACTACCTGGCTTTGAGACTTTTTCTGTTCTTTGACCTTAGGTTTTCTCATCTGTAATAATTTCTGTACTTCAGTGTTGTATGAGAATTTGAATTATGTGCATGTGTATCTATTGTGTCTGGTATACTGTAGGTAATCAAAAATGGTAGTTACTAGTATTAAAATAGTATTAAAAATTAAAACAGTAAAAACTTATATATAAACTGAAGGCAATCTATTTATTAACTGTAGAAAACAAATCCATAAAGGATGGCAGTTAAAGGTGTGTGCCACATGATCAATCAAGAATCATTTTCTTAATTAGCTCTGCTTTAGTCCTCTTTTTCTTTCACTTTGTAATTATAATTTTTGAAGAAGCATCTCTGAATGGTTTATGCAGTGCACTTCAGTGAGCCAAACTACAACTTTTTTGGAAGCTGTTATAAAGCAATCTGAACTTCTCTCAAATGTGCCATATTAAAGACAGGGAGGGAGGGAGTAAGATGCAGTCCCCTTCCCCAGTAGCTACTAAGAATTAAACAGTTAAACAGTTGCTTACAATGTCCCCAGAGTTAATCATACACGAAAAGTTACAACTGACTTCTTATCAAGTAGGCAGCTTTATATACAGATAAAAATTGACGTAAGGGAGAATCAGAAAGGCAGATGAGCTCCAATGTCTAAGTTAGTCAGTGATATAGAGCCTATAACATACATATGATGTTGACACACATTCACTTTAAAAACATGCCTTCTGTATCCCTTCCATATCCAGGTTTCCAAAAGTGTTGCCTCTACAGTTGTGTTGGAGTCTATGTAAATTCAAAACATGCAAATTTTAAAAGGTATGGTATGATTCATTACTTATATACCTATGTGCATAGAATTTGAAATAGTACAAATCACTATAAATGAAATATTGATCAGGAATTGCTTAATCCACATTTGGGGAGAAGAGTGAATTGTAAACTCTTCTGGTGCTATGAGGATAGATCTTAAAAGTTCTCATCACAAGAAAAAAAGTTAACTGTGAGTTGATGGATATTAACTAGACTTATTGTAAAGTCACTTTGCAATATATATACATAAATCATTTTATTGTACACCTTAAACCATTTTGTTTTATGTCAATTATATATAAATAAAGCTGGGAGAAAACCTTCTTACTATGCAATAGTTTCATGATAGTACCACTTTTCTGTGGTAGACACATACATATCCACCCTACTTTGTCAGAATCTGTCTTAAATTATAGCAGTCTTGAATTATGCAAGTTTTTCAAGAAAGTTTTCTTCTCATGTTGATCAACTGTGCTACCCTCTTTGTCTCCAAATCTTCACCACCTCTCATTACTTTCTCTGCACATCACATCACTGCACCAGCTCCTCCTGTGAATTCTATACCGTTGAATCTAACGGACATTTGACATTGTTAAATGTCTTCTCCTTGTATTTTTCTTGAGTCTGGAAGTTCTTTATACCTCTCAGGAAATTTCCTGTCTTCATTGCAAGCTTACCCTCCTCTAGCCAATCGTGAGATATTACAGTTCTTCTGGATGCTATCCTATGGCTCTCTTCTCTTTTCACATTAATTCCTGCCCTGGGCAGACTCACTCATATGTGTGACTTATTACCCATGACAGATAGAAGATAGATGAATAGACAGAAGACTGACTAATATGAATCTCTTATTCCTCAGCTGATATGGTATCATCTTATCTTCACCAGTGAATTTGTTCATTTCTTTTCAATTCCAGCCCCACCAAACAAGTTCAAGTTACCATGAACATTTATTCTACCCTTTATCCTACTCAAAACATGGAAACCAGAGTAATGTTTGTGAAATGCAGATCTGATTTCTTTTCACTCCTGTCCCATTAAGCCACTTTATTAGCTTTCCATAGCTATTAGAAAGAACAAAAAACTTAGCATTTTTAACACAGCTATGCATGTTATATCATACTTCTAGAACATTTTGTACCACACTTCTTCCTATTCAAATTGGAATGGCTATACTGGCCTTTAAAAATCTTTTTTATTTTCTCAAGTGCAACTTTTTCTCCTTCCATAGGTTGTTTCTTCCAGTATACTTACCTTGCCCTTCTATTCTCTATCCTAGCCAACTTGGTTTTTACAGTTTTTCTTTAGAAAACTAGTCCCTGACCTCCTTTAATTCCTATTAAAAATATGTATAGTGCCTTGTACATCTTTGTCATAGCACTGATTGCTTTTTCAAACCAAACCAACATTTATGCAGTTTGTGTCTTTGAGTAACAGTTTCTCTGTGCTAGTTTGTAAGGTCCAGAGAAACAGGAACCTTATTTGTTTTTTATTCACCAAACAACTTTGTCACCTAGCACAGGGTCTAGCATGAAGTAGATAATAAAAGATACTTTTTGAATGAATGAGAATGCATTAAGTGAGCACACTTCAGATTCTCCTCTTCAGTTTCTAGAGGAATAAGCGTTAACTCCCAAGTCTTCCTTTATATCCAAAGCACATGAAAGAATAAAAATGTTTGGAGAAATTGTTAAAAGGAAAACAATGACTAGGCCAAAACTCTCATTCACATTTGATGGAGAAATCAAAAGCTTTACAGACAAGCTAAAGTTAAGAGAATCAAGACCACCAAATCAGCTTTACAGCAAATGCTAAAGGAACTTCTCTAGGGAGGAAACACAAGGGAAGGAAAAGACCTACAAAAAATAAACCCAGAACAATTAAGAAAATGGTAATAGGATCATACATATTGGTAATTACTGTAAATATAAATGGATTAAATGACCAACCAAAAGCTACAGACTGGCTTGGTAGATACAAAAATAAGACCCATTTATATGCTGTTTACAAGAGACCCATCTCAGATGTTGGGACATTTACATACTAGAAGTAAGAGGATAGGAAAAGGTACTTCATCAAATCAAAATCAAAGGAAAGCTGGACTAGCAATACTCATATCAGACAAAATAGACTTTAAAACAGAGATTATTATATGAGACAAAGAAGGATACTATATAATGACCAAGAGTTCAAGAAGAAGCTATAAAAATTATAATTATATATGCACCCAATATATGAGCTTCTCAATATGTAAGGCAAATACAACCATAAAGGGAGAAATCAACAGTAATTCAAGAATAGTGGGGAACATTAACACTCTACTTTTATCAATGGACAGGTCATCCAGATGAAAAATTAATAAGGAAACACAGGCATTAAATAACACTTTAGAACTGGTGGACCTAATTGATATGTATAGAGTATCCTATCCAAAAGCAACAGAGTACACATTCTTTTCAAGTTCACATGGAACATTCTCCAGGATTGAGCACATGCTTGGCCAAAAGGCAAACAGTGGTAAATTTAAGAAAATTGAAATCATATCAAGCATCTTTTCTGATCACAACTATGAGATTAGAAATAAACTACAAGAAAAAACTATTTAAAAAAAACCAACACATAGTAGCTAGGCAATATGCTGCTAAACAAACAATGGGTCACAGAAGAAAACAGGAAATTTTAAAAAATGCCTGGAGACAAATGAAATTGAAAGTACCATGATCCAAAACCAACGGGATGCAACAAAGTAATTCTAAGAGGGAAGTTTATAGCAATACAATCTTACCTGCAGTAACAAACAAGAAAGATCTCAAATAAACAACCTAATCTTACACCTAAAACAACTAGAGAAAGAAGAACAAACAAAACTTACAGTTAGTAGTAGGAAAGAAATAATAAACATCAGAGCATAAATAAATGAAATAGAGACAAAGAAAATAATTGCAAAGATCAATGAAACTAAAAGCTGGTTCTTTGAAAAGATGAACAAAATTACCATTAGCCAAACTTATCAAGAAAAAAGGGAGAGGAATCAATAAAATTAGAAATGAAAAAAGAGAGGTTACAACTGACTCCACAGAAATACAAAAGATAATGAGAGACTATTATGAGCAACTGTATGTCAATAGAATGGACAAATTCTTAAAAAGGTACAGTCTCCCAAGATTGATCCAGGAAGAAATATAAAATATGAACAGACCAATCACAAGCACTGAAATTGAAACTGTGATTAGAAAAACTCTCAACAAGCAAAGGTCCAGGACCTGATGGCTTCACAGGTGAATTAGAGAAGACTTGACATCTATACTTCTGAAATTGTTCCAAAAAGTTACAGAGGAAGGAAAACTTCCAAATTCATCCAACGAGGCTACTATCACCCTGATATTAAAATCAAAGATACCACAAAAAAGAAAATTATGGACCATTATCACTGATGAACACAGATGCAGAAATCCTCAACAAAATACTAGCAGTCTAAGCCCAAAAACACATTCAAAGGATCATACACTATGATCAAGTGGGATTTATCCCAGGGATGCAAGGATTCTTCAAAATATGTAAATCAATCAATGTGATACACCACATCGACAAATTGAAGGTTAAAAACCCTATGATCTTCTCAATAGATGTAGAAAAAGCTTTTGACAAAGTTCAGCATCCATTTATGATTAAAAATTCTCCAGAAAGGGGGCATAGAGGGAACCTATCTCAACTATAAAGGCTATATATGACAAACCTACAACTAACTTCATATTCATTGGTGAAAAGCTGAAAGCATTACCTCTAACATTTGGAAGAAGACAAGGATGTACACTCTTTCCACTTTTATTCAATATAGTTTTGGAAGTCCTCGCTACAGCAATCAGAAAGGCAAAAGTAGTACAGGGAATCCAGATTGGAAATGAAGAAGTTAAACCATCACTGTTTGCAGCTATGACAGTATACATTGTTGTTGTTGTTTTCAGTTGCTAAGTTGTGTCTGACTCTTCTGCAACTCCATGGACTGGAGCCTGCCAGGCTCTTCTGTCCATGTGATTTCCCAGGCAAGAATTCTAGAGTGGGTTGCTATTTCCTTCTCCAGGGGATCTTCCCAGATCAGAGATCAAGCCTGAATTTCCTGCATTGGCAGGCAGGTTCTTTACCACTGAGCCACCAGGTAGATCAATGCTATACACAGAAGAGTCTAAAGATACTACAAGATAACTACTAGTACTCATCAATGCATTTGGTAAAGTTTCAGTTTACAGAATTAATACACAGAAGTCTGTTGCATTTCTATACATTAACAATGAAAGATCAAAAAGAGAAATTCAAGAAACCATTCCATTTACCATCGCATCAAAAAGAACAAAATACCTAGGAATAAACCTACCTAAGGAGACAAAAGACCTGTATTCCAAAAACTCTTAAGATGCTGATGAAAGAAACCAAAGAAGACACAAACAGATGGAAAGATAAGCCATGTTCATGGATTGGAAGAATCAATATTGTCAAAATGACTACTACCCCAGGCAATTGACAGATTCAGTGCAATCCCTATCAAGTTACTAATGGCATTTTTCACAGAACTAGAACAAAAAGTCTTAAAATTGTATGGAGATACAAAAGACCCCAAATAGCCAAAGCAATCTTGAGAAAGAAAAACAGAACTGGAGGAATCAGGCTCCCTGACTTCAGACTAACACTACAAAGCTACAATAATCAAAACAGTGTGGTACTGACACAAAAACAGAAATATATATCAATGGAACAGGATAGAAAACTGAGAAATAAATCCATGCACTTATGGAACAGGATAGAAAACTGAGAAATAAATCCATGCACTTATGGTCAATTAATCTGTAACAAAGGCAAGACTACACAATGTTGGCAAGACATTCTCTTCAACAAGTGGTGCTGGGAAAACTGGACAGCTGAATATAAAATATGAAATTAGATCATTCTTTACACCATATACTAAAATAAGCTTAAAATGGGCTAAAGACCTAAATGTGAGACTGGACACTATAGAACTCCTAGAGGAAAACATAGGCAGAACACTCTCTGACATAAATTGCAGTGGTATCTTTTTCATTCTCTTAAAATAATGGAAATAAAAACAAATATAAGGAAATGGGACCTACTAAAACTCAAAGGCTATTGCACAACAAAGGAAACAGTAAATAAAATGAAAAGACAGTCCACATATTGGGAGGAAATATTTGAAAAGATGTAACTGACAAGGGATTAGTCTCTAAAATTTGTGAACAGCTCCTAATGCTTAATAGCATCAAAACAAACAACCCAATTGAAAATTGGGCAGAAGACCTAAACAGAAATTTCTCTAACGAAGACATACAGATGGCCAACAGGCACATGAAAAGATGTTCAGCATTGTTAATTATTAGAGAAATGCAAATCAAAACTGCAATGAGATACCACACCAGCCAGAATGTCTATCGTCAAAAAACCTGCGGACAGTAAATGCTGTAGAGGGTGAGGACAAAAGGGAACCCTTCTACACTGTTGATAGGAATGTAAATTGGTATAGCCACTATGCAGAACAGTATGCAGATTCCTTGAAAAACGAAAAATAGAGCTAACATATGACCCTGAATTCCTAGTTTGTGCATATATCCAGAGAAAAACATAATCTGAAAAGATACATGAACCACAGTGTTCACTGAAACACTGTTTACAATAACCAAGACATGGAAGCAACCTGCATGTCCATCAGTTCAGTTCAGTTCAGTCGCTCAGTCCTGTCTGACTCTTTGCGACCCCATGAATCGCAGCACGCCAGGCCTCCCTGTCCATCACCAACTCCTGGAACTTGATAA
>NW_011495072.1:18921856-18922437 GCF_000754665.1 Bison bison bison | reverse complement strand
GCCATTAACTGTCCATCACCAACTCCCGGAGTTCACTCAGACTCATGTCCATTGAGTCAGTGATGCCATCCAGCCATCTCATCCTCTGTCGTCCTCTTCTCCTCCTGCCCCCAATCCCTCCCACCATCAGAGTCTTTTCCAATGAGTCAACTCTTTGCATGAGGTGGTCAAAGTACTGGAGTTTCAGCCTTAGCATCATTCCTTCCAAGGAAATCCCAGGGCTGATCTCCTTCAGCATGGACTGGTTGGGTCTGCTTGCAGTCCAAGGGACTCTCAAGAGTCTTCTCCAGCACCACAGTTCAAAAGCATCAATTCTTTGGCACTCAGCTTTCTTCACAGTCCAACTCTCGCATCCATACATGACCACTGGAAAAACCATAGCCTTGACTAGACGGACCTTTGTTGGCAAAGTAATGTCTCTGCTTTTGAATATGCTATCTAGGTTGGACATAACTTTCCTTCCAAGGAGTGAGTATCTTTTAATTTCATGGCTGCAGTCACCATCTGCAGTGATTTTGGAGGCCCCAAAAATAAAGTCTGACACTGTTTCCACTGTTTCCTTATCTATTTCCCATGAAGTG
>NW_011495072.1:18876961-18921756 GCF_000754665.1 Bison bison bison | reverse complement strand
TGGATAAAGAAGATATGGTACATATATATAATGGAATATTACTCAGCCCTTAAAAAGAATGAAATAATGCCATTTACAGCAACATGGACTCATACTGAGTGATGTAAGTCAGACAGAAAAGGATCAATATCACATGATATCCTTTATATGTGGAATCTAAAAAGAAATGATGAAAATTAACTTACAAAACAGATACTCAAGAGACTTAGAAAACAAACTTATGGTTGCTGGGGATAAGGGATACTTAGGGATGGGTATGTACACACTGCTATATTTAAAATGGATAATCAACAAGAACCTACAGTTATAGCACATGAACTCTGCTCAGTGTTATGTGGTAGCTTGGATGGAAGAGGAGTTTAGTGGAAAGTGGATACATGTATATATAAGGCTGAGTCCCTTTGCTGTTCACCTGAAACTATGACAACATTGTTAATCAGCTATGTTGTTGTTCTTAAGTCACCCAGTCATGTCTGACTCTTTGCAACCCCATGGACTGAAGCATGCCAGGCCTCCCTGTCCTTTACTATCTCTTGAAGTTTGCCTGAGTTCGTATCCATTGCGTTGGTGATGCCATCCAGTCATCTCATCCTCTAATGCCTTCTCCTTTTGGCGCTCAGCCTTCTTGACAGTCTAGCTCTCATAACCATACATGACCACTGGGAAGACCAATGAATGTGAAAATTGCTCAGTCATGTCCAACTCTTTGTGACCCCATACGGTTCATGAGATTCTCCAGGCCAGAATATGGGAGTGGGTAGCTGTTCCCTTCTCCAAGGGATCTTTCCGACCCAGGGATCAAACCCAGGTCTCCTGCATTGCAGGCACATTCTTTACCAGCTGAGCCACCAGGGAAGCCCAAGAATACTGGAGTGGGTAGCTTATCCCTCCTCCAGGGAATCTTCCCACCAAGAATCAGACTGGAGCCTCCTGAATTGCAGGTAGATTCGTTACCAGCTGAGCTACCAGGGAAGCTACAGCCTTAACTATATGGACATTTATCATCAGAGTAATGTTTCTGCTTTTCAACACTAATCAGCTATACTGCAATACAACATTAAAAGTTTTTTTTTTTTAATAAAAAAGTAACTGGGCTAGATGTCAAATGATACAAAATTGGGCATTGAATCTTCAGTTCAAAACTTGTGTTATTTTAAGCAATACTTTGCCTGTGTCATCTTTCAAATGGAAATAATAATAATAATGGCAGTAGCAAAGCTAACCTTTATGAATAATTTATTACGTGTGCCAGCCACCTGACTAATGTTGTAAAGGCATTATCTGAATTTGTCATCAGAATCCCTAGGATATTTGTATTAATATAAAAATAAAACAATAGCAGTTAGCAGCATAGCACTATGTGCTCAGTACTCTTTTAAGCATTGTACATATATTATTTCATTTAGTCTTATTTAACAGTGTTTTTCTTTCATTCCCTCTTTTACAGTAATCCATTGCTACTCAGTTTTCACTTGTGAGAATTTTGGCATATTTGACAATGCATATTTAGTATTCAGTACTCTTTAATGTTGCATGGCTAGAGGAAAATGCTTTTTTACATTCTTATAGTGTGAGGTATAACTGCAGAGAATCAATAAGTTATTTTTATACCCTTGAGATCTGTAAAATTATTTTGAACATGCTCATAGGATTAAAAATCATAGCTACTGGTGTATCATAAATAGGCTTCTCTTGCATATATTCTTGAGGTATTAAAAATAATTACTCATTCATGTCACAAAACTATTTGAAACAAAGAGACATATGACCTAAAGTCCTTTCCAACTATTGCAGAAAATAGTTTGAATAGTAGCATCTTTTCTTAGATTATATACAATACTACATTTAAGTTGAATATATTTTTCTATTGTAAACCAAATGGCATTCTGTATA
This sequence comes from Bison bison bison, assembly GCF_000754665.1. Taxonomy (NCBI): domain Eukaryota; kingdom Metazoa; phylum Chordata; class Mammalia; order Artiodactyla; family Bovidae; genus Bison; species Bison bison. The sequence continues at coordinate 18,919,863 of NW_011495072.1, read as the reverse complement.
AAACCATCTGGGAAATAAGGAGCATGGAGGAAAAATATTAAAATGTTGAATTATTTATTGCATGGAGACTGCTTTTCTATTTTTCTTTAAGTTAAAGGTGTAAAGTATGGAGTTTTTTTCAAAAGACAGGTTCTTTATTTACTGTATTTCTGTTGAGTCAATCAGCTCTTTAAAGGTTAACTCAAGTATTTTTCCACCTTTGTCTGTTAAAATTTATTTACCTAGAAAATTTTTCATACTTCCAAATAGTCAGCAGCAGTAATAACAGTGTGTAAATTTACACTGAATTTACTTCCCATATAAAAACAATCTGGGAACACAGAGTCATAGATTTTGGTTCAGCTGTACACACAGTTGGGATTCTTATATTTCATCATGTGTAAAGCAAGGAATTTGCACTAGAATTTCATTTATTCATCATTTAAACAAACAAACAGTAAATGATGCTAAGTGTCAGGCACTATTTTTGATGTTGGAAAAGGCAAAAGTCCTCTTGAAGTTTACATTCTCATAGAATGATGGTGATGCTGATGATAAGTAATAATGATAATAGTCTATGATGGAATAACATTGTTATTCCCCAACTTCTCATCTTAATTTTTAATACTCTGCATTTACATTTATTTTTTTAATCAGTTATTTTATTTAAATATTTATTTCCTAATGTGCATTTCTATGTCTTTCCTTTCAGCTTGAAGAGGAAGTATTTATATGTATACTTCGCTTGTGCATAATATTCTTCTTTTTTTTTTTTTTGCTTTTGTTTTTTTAAATTTTATCTTATTTTTTAACTTTACAATATTGTATTGGTTTAGCCATATATCAAAATGAATCTGCCACAGGTATACATGTGTTCCCCATCCTGAACCCTCCTCCCTCCTCCATCCCCATACCATCCCTCTGGGTCGTCCCAGTGCACCAGCCCCAAGCATCCAGTATCGTGCATCGAAACTGGACTGGTGACTCGTTTCATATATGATATTGTACATGTTTCAATGCCATTCTCCCAAATCATCCCAACCTCTCCCTCTCCCACAGAGTCCAAAAGACTGTTCTATACATCAGTGTCTCTTTTGCTGTCTCATATACCAGAATTGAAAGAGACACGTGTACCCCAATGTTCATGCAGCACTGTTTATAATAGCCAGGACATAGAAGCAACCTAGATGTCCGTCAGTAGATGAATGGATAAGAAAGCTGTGGTACATATACACAATGGAGTATTACTCAGCCATTAAAAAGAATACATTTGAATCAGTTCTAATGAGGTGGATGAAACTGGAGCCTATTATACAGAGTGAAGTAAGCCAGAAAGAAAAACACCAATACAGTATACTAACACATATATATATGGAATTTAGAAAGATGGTAACAATAACTCTGCATTTACATTTAAAATTTCACCAAATTTTTGTCATAATCACTTGTTTATAAGGAAAGTTTCTCTTTGTGACTTCCTTAAAAATTGGAATTATGTTTTAGCCTATTTTATAAATTGTACTCCTGGAGGAGGGCATGGCATCCAAGTCGAGTATTCTTGCCTGGAGAATCCCCATGGACAGAGGAGCCTGGTGGTCTATAGTCCATGGGGTCGCAAAGAGTTGGACATAACTGAGCAACTAAGCACAGCACATAAATTATACTAAAAGCAAAGTTCATGGACCATAATACTTAATAATACATAATACTTAATGAAAGTTTGTTAAATGGATGAATGGATGGGTGAATAAATTGATTAATAGAAGAAGGAGAAAGTGAGTAACTTTTTTTTTTGGAATAGTCTCTGTTTGTGTAATAATTTCTATATGGGGACTCTTCACTGGTCTATGAAGTCAAAGATACAATCCCTCTCCTCATTCTCTTGATTAAGTGGAAGAGTGCATCCTTAGAAGCATCTGGTAACATACCATTAAATTCTTATAGAAAAACATATCTATATACCTGAAAGTGAGCTCCTTTTAGTTAAATATTAGCTTTTCTGTATTTATAAACTGTCTTTAAAGTAATGGGGGAAAAAAAAATCTTCCACGTGCTAGAATTATTTAGATTTTGACCTGAATACCTTCCCTGAAATCTAGATTTTGTTTATATCTAAAAATAAAATTAGTAAAAGAACTGAGCTTTGTAGGCTCATTCTCTCAGAACTGAACTCAGGTATCACATATGAATGACATTATTTATGAGATATAATGGGACAATTGTGTTTTGTTGATGCCAGTAGAATAAATGATGCCTTTTATCTGAAGGATATAGTAATATAACAAATCTGAATACAAAAGATTAATGGCAAAATCTAGTGCTTTTTAGTAAACTTGGACTTTATTCAAGCCACGAGGGACAATTTAAGGGATATATATAGTTGAAGGGTTATGATAGCAAGAGATTCTGAGCAAAGATGACACTCATTTGGCAAACTTCTGGTCTTCATACTGTTTTGGCATGTACTTTTGTAGGTGGTTAGGATATGGTAGATAATTAATCCATTATCTCTGTAATGAGAGCTGTTTAAAGTCTATTCAGACATCTTGGGATTCAATCATGTGACAACATATCTTTCTTTAATTACTGACTTTCATTGTCAGTATTAATTTATATTTATTCTCACATTTACCCATTCTGTTATTCATTCCTTCTGTCGTCCCCAGGCTTACATCTTGGAATATTTCAATATTTTTTCAGTAAATTCCCCTTTTATAATCTTTTCTGTACAGGTCTACTGGTGATATTCTCTCAGTTTTTCTTGATTATTTTATTATTTTTGTAAATATCTTTATTTCACCTTCAATTTTTTTTTTGTGGGGAGGGGTAAGTGTAATAGAATATTTTTTCCTGATAAATTCTTTTTCTTCCAGTTATATTAAGATATAATTGATATAAAGCACTGCATAAGTTTAAGGTGTATAGCATAATGATTTGACCAACATACATCATGAAATTTACCACAGTAAGTTTAATAACCATCCATCATCTCATACACATGTAATATTGAAGAAATGGAAAAGTATTTTCCTTGTGATGAGACCTCTTAGGATTTACTTTCTTAATATCTTGCATATAACTTACAGCAGTGGTAAATATTAACCATGCTGTTCATCACATCATCCCAAGTATTTTTCTTATAACTGAAAGTTTGTACCTTTTGACTGTCTTCATCTAATTCCCCTAGCCTCTGTCCCCTGCTTCTTGATAGTCACAAGTCCGATCTATTTTTCTATGTTTGTTTGTTTGCTTGTTTAAGTATAATTAATACAACACTATGTTAGTTCCTGGCACACAACATAGTAATTTGGCATTTCCATACATTTCCAAATGATCACCATGATAAATCTTTCACCATATAAGATATTACATAATTATTAACTATATTCCCCACACTATATACTTCATATCTGTGATCCATATATTTTGTAGCTAAAAGTTTGTAGCTCTTAATCTCTCATTACTCTTTCCTACATTTCTCCTGTTTCACCTCTTTCCTTCTGGCAACCACACTGTTTCTTCTCTTTATCTATGACCCTGTCTGTTTAGTTATATATGTGTGTGTGTTTTTTAGATACTACTTATAAGTGAAATCAAACAATATCATCCTTTCTCCAACTTATTTCACTAAGCAACTTATTTCACCTCTGGGTCCATTGATGTTATAGCCGATGTCCAGATTTCATTCTTTTTTATGCCCCAGTAATATTCCAGTGTGTGTTAGTGTGTGTGGGTATATACCCCATATCTTTTGTATCCATTCATCTATTATTAAGCACTTAGGTTGCTTCCATATCTTGACTATTGTAAATAATACTGCTTTACTGCAGTATGTTCACTGAAGTTTGAAATTAGTGTTTTCATTTTCTTTGAGTTAATACCCAGGAGTGGAACTGCTGGAAGATACAGTATTTATTTGTAATTTTTTTGAGGAATCTCCATGCAGTTTTCCATAGTGGCTGGCACCAGTTTACATTCCCAATGATAGTGTATGATAGTCCCTTTTCTACACGTCTTTCCCAATACCTATCTATTATTTTGTTTTTAAATGGCCATTCTGATTGGTGTTAGCTGATTATTTTGTGGATTTGATTTGCATATCCCTGATGATTAGTGATGTTGAGGATCTTTTTATGTGTCTGTTGAAAATCTCTGTGTCTTCTTTCAAAAAGTATCTATTCAGATCCTCTGCCCATTTTTTAATCAGGTTGTTTGTTTTTTTTGATGTTAAGTTGTATGAGTTCTTTGTGTGTTTTGATTATTAGCCCCTTATTGAATATACCATTTAAAAATATCTTCTCCCGTTCAGAGGGGATTTTTTGTTGTTGTTGTTGATTGTCAACTTCACTGTGCAGAAGCTTTTGTTTGATGTAGTCCCATTTGTTTATTTTTGCTCTTATCCTTGCCTGAGGAAGCATAGCCAAAAATATATTGCTGAGTTTTATGCTTTCGGGTTTTAGTTTTAAGTCTCTAATCCATTTTGTGTTTATTTTTGTATATAATTTGAGAAAGCAGTATAGTTTTTTTATTCTTTTAAATGTAGCTGTCCCGTTTTCCAACATCATTTATCATAGAGACTACCTTTTTCCCAAATGTATATTCTTTCTTCCTTTGTTGTAGATTAATTGGCCATGTAAGTGGGGGTTCATTTCTGAACTCTGTATCCTGTTCCATTGATCTAGTGTCTGTTTTTTTGCCATTATCATACTATTTTGATCACTGTAGCTTTTAGGTATAGTTTGAAATCAAGGAGCATAGTACTTCCAGTTTTGTTCTTCTTTCTTAAGATTATTTTCGCTATTAGGGGTCTTCCATGTTTCCATATGAATTTTAGAATTATTTTTTCTAGTTGTGTGAAAATGCCTTGGTATTTTGATAGGGGTTGCACTGAATCTGTATATTGCCTTGGATACTGTGGTAATTTTAACAATATTAACTCTTTCAATTCATGAATATATATTTCCATATGTTTGTGTCATCTTTACTTTCTTTCATCAGTATTTTATAGTTTTCTGAGTATAGGCCTTTTACTGCTACTGCTAAGTCACTTCAGTCATGTCCGACTCTGTGTGGCCCCATAGACGGCAGCCCACCAGGCTCCCCCTGCCTCTGGGAATCTCCAGGCAAGAACACTGGAGTGGGTTTCCATTTCCTTCTCCATAGGCCTTTTACTCCTTAGATTTACCCCTAGGTATTTTTTTTTTCCTTTTTCATGAAATAGTAAATGAGATTGATTTTTAAAATTTAATTTGATAGTTAATTGTAAGTGTATAAAACCACCACAGATTTCTGTATATTGATTTCATGTCCTGCAACTTTACCAATTTCATTGATGAGTTCTAGTATGGTGGTGCCTTTAGGAATCTCAACGTGTAGAGAATTCTATATATGCTAAGTTGCTTCAGTTGTGTCCGACTCTGTGCGACCCCATAGACAGCAGCCCCCCAGGCTCCCCCGTCCCTGGGATTCTCCAGGCAAGAACACTGGAGTGGGTTGCAATTTCCTTCTCCAATGCATGAAAGTGAAAAGTGAAAGTGAAGTTGCTCAGTCGTGTCCAACTCTTAGTGACCCCATGGACTGTAGCCTACCAGGCTCCTCCATCCATGGGATTTTCCAGGCAAGAGTACTGGAGTGGGGTGCCATTGCCTTCTCCGGAATTCTATATATAGAGAATCCTATATTTGTATGTCATCTGCAAACAGTGACAGTTTTATTTTTTCCTTTGCAATTTGAAATCCTATTTCTTTTTCTTGTCTGATTGCTGTATCTAGGACTTTCAATGCTATGCTGAATAAAAATGGTAAGAGTGAGCATCCTTGTCTTGTTCCTGATCTTAGATGAAATGCTTTCAGCTTTTCACTGTTGAGTATGATTTAAGCCACACATGGCTGTTATTGTGTTGTGGTATATTCCCTTTATAATCATTTAATTTAGAGTTTTATCATAAATCGATGTTGAATTTTACCATAAGCATTTTCAGCATTTATTATGATGATAATATGAGTTTTATGTTTCATTTTGTTAGTGTGATGTATCATATTAATTGATTTATGGATGATGATCCATCCTTGCATCCCTGAAATAAATCCTACTTAATCATGGTACATGAACTATTATTATCTTGTTGGATTCAGTTTGCTGATTTTTTAATTGAAGTATATTTGATGTATAATATTATATGTTATAGGCATACAGTATAGTGATTCACACTTTTTAAAGATTATACCCATTTATAATTGTAATAAAATATTGATTATATTCCTTGTGTTGTACACTGTATCCTTATAGTTTGTTTTATACACAATAATTTGTACCTCTTAATGCCCTACTGCTATAATGCTTCACTCTCCTCACTGATAACCACTAGTTGCTCTTTGTATATGCGAGTCTGTTTCTTTTTTGTTATATTCACTGGTTTGTTGTACTTTTTAGAGTCCACATGTAAGTGATATCATACAATATTTGTTTTTTTCTGTCCTATTTCATTAGCATACTTTCCCTGCAAAGTCCATCCATGTTGTTGCAAATGGCAGAATTTCCTTATTTTTTATGGCTGAGTAGTACTCATTTGTGTGTGTGTGTGTGTGTGCATGTGTGTGTGTTTGTACATGTATATATGTGTATGCCACATCTTCTTTATCCATTCCTCTATTGATGGACACTTAGGTTACTTGCATATCTTAGCTATTGTTAATAATGCTGTGAGGTATTCAATTATCATATTGACAATAATAGTTGTCAATATGACAATAGATGACAAGTTGATAAATATCGGCAACAATTACTTATAGCTTTTCTCTGCTAAACCTTCCATGAGTCCTTTCATCCATGCTGCCAACTTTCCTGAAACGGTAGGTTTTTTCAGCATTTGAATGTCATCTCTTCCAAATTCCACCCCATCAAAATCATGTCAGACAGATTGCCACCAATCTTTCTTATATATCAAGGGATGTGGAACTTAGGAAGTAAAATCTAAGTAAATCTTACAATCTACCATGTTTCTTTCTCTGTCTAATTTATGGAAGTAATACATACACTAATGTAATGAATGATAATGTGAAGAAAAGAGACATGGTTTCTAGTATTAGCTATTGGATCCTGATACATCACTCCTTAGGAAGAAGAGGGCTTAGTGAAGAGAAAATAGTATGCTCATTCAAGATGATTCTTTCTTTCATTTATCATTGGACTCTTTTAGGCAGCAATTTAGAATAGTTTTTAGATTCAGTGAGACTATATTCCTGCAACTCATGTGCTTATAGAAGGTCAAACAAGAAAAAAGTATGCTCAAGAGTGTTTCTGGTGAACATTTAAGATTCTTTTTTAATTTATGCTAAGGAGACCAGGATTAAATATTCTTTGGGATTATGCTCTTATAGATGTGGCATGTTTTATTCACTTCCAGGACTAACCCAGGAAAACAAATGTAGTTTTAAGCCAGGTAAATTTAGGCCAGTTATAAAATCTAACATTTTTGCTTCTTGTTGTATTACCCGTATAATGGCATTTCACTGCTTTACTTGAAATATGAGAATAAGGAGAAAATACGAAAATAAGGATGAGTTGTGTTTTATTTCTATGCTTATGGCATAGTTCTAAAACCCTCAAAAAATAATCAGTGAAATTGTTTCCATGAACAATTATGGAAAAAGCTATTGAAGCTTAATGCCTCTCAGTGAAGCTTCCAGAATGATGTTAATTTATGGTAAGATACATTTCTGATGAGAATTATTATAAAGGAAGAAAAAAATTCATGTGAGAATCCTAGAAGCCCTGAAGGTCTAGAAGAGCATTCATTTGAAAACTTTTTTCTCCTTTTTCTTCCTCCTTCAAAATTTTGAATGGAAAATACATAAGGAGTCTCATTTTTACATATTGAGATGAGTTTTCTCAGACAAAGCCCAACTCTTTTAAACTGCAGGCTCCCCTTTAACTATCACAGCACAGATGACACTTGCTACTTTTCTTCCAATTCCAGCAAATGGAGAGAATCTGAGTTTTCAGTTCAGTGCTTCAAAATTTCTATATCCTGGTACAATATTTTAATTTTCAAGGACTGGCTATACTATTGATGGTGTTTAAAAGATTTTTTCCTACAAGTAGCATATTTCCAGTAGCAACTATTTTCTTCTTGAGAAACCACATTAACGTTTATTCACAAATGATTTAAAGTTTGAAACTTACAGTACTGTATATCCAATGACCTATCTTCATGTGAAAGGTCCCCAGAGAGGGGTCTAGAATTGAAGTCCTTATTTTCCCCCAAATTCTGCTCATTTTTTCATACTGAACAAATGTTTTAAAACTAGACATACTCCTCCCAGCCTCACTATTAAATACTCCTATGTGCTTTTATCTCCAACAAAGAACTTACCTTCTCTCCACGTTGACCTACTTGCAGTGCCTTCTACTGAACATACAGCTTCATAGTTCGCCGCTCTACTCCTTTTGCCTGGAATATAAGTCTCCTTCTGGACCCCTTTGTGTCTTCTACTCATGATTTAGGTACTTCACTCTCTTGATGCTGCTGCTAAGTCACTTCCGTCGTGTCCGACTCTGTGCGACCCCATAGATGGCAGCCCACCAGGCTCCCCGGTCCCTGGGATTCTCCAGGCAAGAACGCTGGAGTGGGTTGCCATTTCCTTCTCCAATGCATGAAAGTGAAAAGTAAAAGTGAAGTCGCTCAGTCGTGTCCGACTCTTAGTGACCCCATGGACTGCAGCCTACCAGGCTCCTCCATCCATGGGATTTTCCAGGCAAGAGGACTGGAGTGGGGTGCCATTGCCTTCTCCACTTAACTCTTAGGATATGGTAATAACTGAGGAAACTCTCAGTCCAGGAGGAGAGACAGACAAGGACTATTTTAATGTAGAGAAAGGTGACAGAAATTCTGCTACAGTAATCTGTTTCTGTGTCTCTTTACCATTTGAATTGTGAACTGTCAAACTGTGTCTAATTTATTTTTATCTTTAGCATATAGACTAATAGTAAATATCATTGTACATTTATTGCCCAATAGATACTCAGGAAGTGTTTATTGAATGAATATAATTCTCATGATCTACAAATATAAAAACATTACTTATACAAGTCTTGTTAATGTTTCTTTCCTTCTCAGATAAGCTCTATTCAACAGCTCACTGATAAGATTTAAATTTATGTGAGATCATAAATTCTGAAATGGAATATCGGGTGCTTTCCAAAATTAATGTAATATATTTCACAAATTCCACCACAGACTGTGCTTTTGAAGTACAAAAATACAGTGTTAAAAACTAAGAGAAAGATGAGTCCTTGAAAGGAATTTTTGTCTGAGATAGTAATTTCTTCCCCACACAAAGCAACTTTCTTCCCTTTGCAGATCCTGTCTAGGGTTCTATTTTGCTATATGATCAAAGAATCAGAAGACTAGTTTGTAGTTTTGGCTTCTCCTTTTGCTAGCTATATAATGTATGAAATTTGCTTTGGAGGCTTAGTTTTCTTATTCACAAATATGGATGATGATACCTGCCATGATTATCTCACATACTTAAGATGAGTCTCAAATGAACCAATACACTTATTGGTAACCAATACAATTTCCAATTGAAATATATAAATTGTTGTGAAAGTGTCAAGTATTATGATTAGGCAAAATGTATTAATTTTGTTATGAAGATCAGAAGAGATGAAGTAAATATCTTAGTAAAAATAGATAAAATTTCTAAATTTATTTGATAAAAAGTTTTATGAATACCTATCAATGCTTATCAATACTACTATTACAATAATATTAGTTGATTTTTTAAATATTTACAATATGCTGAAACTCATGTGGATTACCACATTTTATTATAATCACAGATCTATATGGTATAAATGATTATAAATATCCCCTTACAGGTAAAGGAACTGAAGATTACATATACTGAGTGATAAAGTTATTCTATACTATTGTCAAACTGTAGTATGCAAACTAATTTTGTTCTGGTTCTTAAAGTAGTCATTGTAAAGAAAAAAAGAGCTCCAAAATGCAAGAATATGTTCCTGTTAGTAAGTTATTTACTTTTCCCATACTTTTTCAAATACTATTCTGAGCTAAATAGCATGTTTACACATTCTCTGATTAAAAACAGTATTCCAGTTACTTAAGAATAGCACATAGCCTTATTCTAGGAAAGAAAAGTAAATTTGAGAAGGCCTCTGTAAGAGATGTTTGCCTTACCTATAAGCACTCATCTTTCCTGGAGACTTCTTTCCGTGCCTACTAAATCAGGATGTACCATCCGTTACCTACTCTGTTACTCAAACTACTTTGGATTATGCTTTTTCTTAAATTAATTTATTTTTAATTGGAAGATGGTAACTTTACAATATTGTGTTGGTGTCTGCCGTATATCAACATGAATCAGCCATAGGTATGTCTATGTCCCCTTTTTCTTGAACCTCCCTCCCACCTCCCACCTGATCCCACCCCTCTAGGTTTCCACAGAGTGCCAAATTCAAGCTCTCTGCATCATACAGTAAATTTCCACTGGCTATCTAATTTTACATAGAGTTATGTATATGGATTATTCTTTAATCTTTCTCTCCCTCATCCCTATTTCCTATCCTCATTTCATGCAATCAATTATCATATCCTATTTCTTCTTCTCTGTACCTATTTCTTGATTCAGTTTCATCTCTTCATTTCCTTTCTACCCAACTTGGCCAAATCAGAATGGTGTTTTGCTTATAATACAGAACACGTCTCTGAACTGGTCCTATTAAATCTATGTTTTATAGTAACTGTTTGGTTAATCTTTTATATTGAAAATTAGATCATGCTAGCTACCTCTTTGCTTAAAAGTTTGTGGATTCCACTTGTTCTTCAAATAAAGTTAAAAAGGCTTGGGATTGCGTTGAGTCTCTGTATTACCTGGTTTACCTTATCTCATATCATACTACTTTCTTCTTATTTTATACCTTGTAGTCATGCTAGCTTTATTTCAGTTTAGCCAGTGCCCAGGCTTGTTCCAGTGTCAGGAATCTTTGCATGAAAATTCTGGTGGGAATGCTCTGTTACTCCCACCCTGTCATTTGGATAACACTTGCTTGTTCTTCAGGCTGGACTTTACATATCACTTCATAAAAGAGTCATTCCTTGATTACCCCTATCTTAGATCAGATCCCACTGTTAATTGCTCTCAGCTGCTGTGTTTTCTTGTTTTAATAGACTATATCACAATAGTTTTTGGTTATTGTAGAAATTATGTGTGTAACTCAAATAAAATACAGACATTTTGTTTTCCTTATATCCTATCCTCACAGCTGAGTAGTGTGGAAAAAAAATAGATTCAGAAGATGGGATGGCAAAATATCATAAATAACTAACCTCTAAAATTTTCCCCATCATACCAGTTTATTTTAATCTCTCTTTGAAGGCAGAATTTCTATTTTGTTCACTGATGTGTTTTATGACTGTTGTACACTGCCTGGCACAGAGTGGGTATGCAATAAGATCTGGTGATTAAATACATGAAGTTTCTCTATGAATCATTTAGAACTCTAGAATTCTACCCCAGAAGGTAGAATAAAATATAATACTGTCCAACTTATTTAGATAAATGGAAACTGTCATTAATATAATATCTTCTCTGGATCAACGGGTTCTTCTAGATATGCTATGTAAATTTTTTACATTTTTGATATTTCATTATCCTTGATAACTAATGTATTTGTTTATTCTTATTGTTTAATTCTAGAGATACTAATCTGAGCTTAATGTAATCTTATTTTTACAAATGAAGAAGTTAAGTACGGCAGAGACTTGTAGATACCCTCCATATCCTTTCTTTTCTTCCATAAAAATAAGATTCTCTACGTGGCACATAGCTCAACATTTCTTGGACTCTCTTACATTGAGCGATGGCTGTGTGGGTAATTCTCCTTATTGTCTTATGAGAGAAGCCGTGTATACTACTGCAGCCTGGAGCTTTTCAGAGAATGCGTGCCTGCAGCACATGCCTTTTCTCTTCCTCTAATTGACCCTGGATGTGGTATGGCAGCCTCCACTATCCTGACAGCAATAATCAGGGGATAGGGGAACAAGTTGCATCCTTGGTAGGAATGTTCATGTATGCAGGAAATAAATTTCTAGCATGTCTGAGATATTGAAATTCTGGATCCAGTAATTTTAAGCACAGTTTTTCTGTATATACAAGGTAGACTTGGAAGCTTAAGTTACTCCTTAAGGCCACCAGGTGGCAACCAATCTCAAGGCTCCTTGGCTCAAAGGCCATCCATCACTTCCAAGGACCACTCTTCCATGGACATCATTTAGAAATGACTCTTTAATTTGTGCACCTTTTTAACCTTAGTCGTCTATCCTGGTTCTTATGTGATTTTTTTTGTCCATTGTACTTTTTGTTTGTTGTACATGTTCAGTTCAGTTCAGTTCAGTTCAGCTGCTCAGTAGTGTCCGACTCTCTGAGACCCCAAGAATCACAGCACAGCCAGGCCTCCCTGTCCATCACCATCTCCTGGAGTTCACTCAAACTCACGTCCATCAAGTCGGTGATGCCATCCAGCCATCTCATCCTCTGTCGTCCCCTTCTCCTCCTGCCCCCTAATCCCTCCCAACATCAGAGTTAGCATGCTTCAATGGTTCATTCAGTTATTCCTTTGTGTGTGTGTTTTATTTCATTAGTCTTTGCATCTACTGCAAAAGTGTAGGCATTCATTAAAAGTTGAATGCCTACACTTTTGCAGTAGATGCAGAGACTAGTGAAATAAAGTGGCTACTCTCAAGGAGCTCATAGACTGTTGGTGGCCCGGAGGAGACGTGGGTATCCTTAAATAAGAGTACGATTTAAAAGGTAGTGGCTGTAGTAGAATGTGAGTACAAGATTTAAATGCCACAAGAAGGAAGTGCCTGACATGTTTCTAATATTTTTAGTTGATGATTAATTAGCTAATACCCTGTTTAATTTATTTCCTGCCTTACAACTCAGTAAGGTCAGAGCACTTCTGACATCTCTATTTGGACTATAGCAAGCTTAAGCCTAAAAGAGGAGTGTCTGATGAGATTCTGGCCCTTCATCTCCTTCTGACAGCCCTTATACATTGAGCTCTACAGTCTACTAATGAGATCCGAATTGTATCATTAGGCCGGTAGTTTGGTTTCATTATCACCAATTCTTTCATTGTGGCACTGCTAATCTTTCCAATTAGCCAAGGGAAATCACTGCCAACTAATCAGATGACTGGACTGATGAAAATGGTTACTCAGAAATTGTTGTTTAAACTATGATAATTTGTCCAAAAAAATTAAAAAGACATTAGGAAGGATTAACAATCCCAAGGGGCTTACATGGACATAGATTTAAAAACAGGTCTGAATGTTTAGTTAGTTAGTCTTTGAAAATTTTCAAAGTAAAATATTTTCAGATGTTGATAAATTATCTTACTCTTTGAACACTTTCTTCTTTTCTCTGATTAAGAAGGTATTCTGTACCATAGATTATTACCTCCCCATGCACACATATTACACATGCTCACAATACACTTCCATTTTATAATGTCTGCATCATCAAAGGAAATCAAGCTTCAGACATGTTAGTTTTCTATGGGCATATTATTTAAAATTAAAACAGCATTTTATTTTCTTAAAAAATAAAAGCAAAAAGTTTATTGCCAATTGCCTGTGGTGTAATTCCCAGTATCCCAGTTGTTTTTCACAGATGAATATATCAATTTTGAACCAATATAAATCTTCATAGGTCCCACTTAAATTTAACTCCAGATTAGAAAAAAAAAAAAAGTATGGAATGGGCCTTTCATGCATCAGGTTGCAATCTTGTTGTGGAAACTTCTAAGGATAATGGCTCAAGGAACAGCTCTAAACTTATTTCATGGTTCTGACCTCCATAAGACCAGCAGTTAATCACTGCAACTGACTGAAGTACAGTCTAAAAATAGACTATGTTAGACATCCACTTTCTTTTGCTATGAAAAGAAATACTTAGAATTACTTTAACATTTATGGATGGCAGGAGAGTATTGAATAGCGAAAAGAATTTACTTCTTTAGCATTAGTTTTTCATCTTACTGGATGTTTTATAAACATGAAGTAGAATTTTAGATCTTGATTCCTTTGTATGTGGAATTTGAGAGAAACACATTTTCCTACTTAATGCCCTCTGATGATTATGTTTGTCCTTTTATATATGTGTGGAGAAAATGATGACAGATTTTATCACCTAAACTTTATCTTCTCTTTTCCACTTTATTCAGTTTACTTAATTCCTTAAATCTTAACATTCAAGTACTATTTCTTAAGATTCTTCTTCCATAATTCTCAATTATTATGTGCCCTTCTATTTAAGTTACAAGATATTTTAATAATAGTGCTATCCTAAGTCTTATATGCAGATATAATGTTAACATTATTTAGAAAGAGACATTTTAAAGTAAGGTCTTCAATACTGCCTTAAACTCATCTGGAACTAATTTCTGGAGAGTCAAAAGTTATTCTTTTGGAGCTGAACAAACCAAAGGGCATGGATTACTCACTTTGTATTATTTAAATACAATCCCTTTGGTCTTACCTATCTATTTATGCAGAGTCTATCTGTCCAATATGTCTCTGTAGAGAGTTAGAGGTGATTGAGAGAAAAGAGGATTTAATGGTATTAAGTGTCAATTTCAATGAGAAGCCTGCAGTCTGACCAAGATATCTGATGGGAATTCCTTACAAGAGATGGACTTAATTGGGATTTGAACATGTTTTAAAAGCTGTGATGAATAATTCTCCTAGGGAAAATGCATCTAATAAATAAAATTACTAATTGAACTGTAACATTGATCTTTAAAATAACATACATGATTAGGTGCATATCATCAGAGTGGCCTTCCTGTCTAAATATAAGGCTTTTAAGTGTTTTATTCCTTTCTGCCTATTGACTTTGGTTAATATATTCTGTGGATTTATACTTGACATATTCAGTAGAAAAGAATTAAAGACTCCTTAGGTCACTGTCAAGAATGATGAAGTAACAGAGATCCACAAGGCTTTCATGGACTGCTGGTCTGAAAGCATTTTAAATCTTTGGGATCTCTTCTGTAATACCTCCACTATAGCATCTTTGAGAATGAGCCTTATTTCTACTTTTTGAAAGGGATATTGATGGCTTGTAAATTTTACACAAGAGGAACAAATTTCAACAAAAGTAGGATTTGACTGAAAGGTACCAGCTAAGCACTTGGGAGATGAGATACAAATGACTGAACTCTAAGAAGTGAATGACTGATTGCTGTTGTTTAGTTGCTCAGTTGTGTCTGATTGTTTTGTGACCCCATTGACTGTAGCCTGCCAGACTCTTCTGTCCATAGGATTTGCCAGGCAGGAATACTGGAGTGGGTTGCCATTTCCTTCTCTAGGGGATCTTCTCACCCTAGGGATCAAACCAGAGTCTCTTATGTCTCCTGCATTGGCAGTTGGGAATTTTACCACTGAGCCACAGGGAAGCCCAGATGGCTAGTAAGATGCTACAACTGTGCAAAACCAGCAGGTGTAGGAGAGGAGAACGAGAGGGAATGTGAAGGTTGATTTGACTAATGATGTTTGTAGGGGTGGGCTGTATATCATGGATATACATTTAGCAAATAGAATCTCCCGCCCCCCCCCCCGACCACAACCTATGGAATAGTAACTATTATTTTTCAAATTTGAAAGAAGTTGAATTTGTAGACTCCTTGGCTTGTTGGATAAGGTTAAATAACTTCCCCAAAGTCACCATGCTGGAAACAAATACAGGTCTGAGAAATTCCAAAGTGATGCTCAGTTAAGGATTGTTTGGAAAACAAGATGGTGCATTTCAATGAGTGAAAAAGAATAGGTATTGTCGCTTAATATATAGGAAGGATGAAGATGAAAGGAAAGACAAAAAAGAGCTCCCATAAGGCTAACATAAAGCAGGAAGGTTTGCCACTTGAGATGCTTTTAGGCTCAGATTGAGGATTCTCTCATAAAGAACCAAACATGTACATTTCACATTTCAGCTGTGTGCCATTTTGAAACCACAAATAATTTTAATAACTACTTTTATTTTCTACTTAGTATGCTAAGAAGAGATATACTTAAAGTGAAATGTCAAGTCAGATGGGCCTCTAATTGTTTTATATCTATTGCCTGGCTAACATTTTTAAAATCATCATTACATGATTTAGCATTGCTCCTTTTAATATAATTAAAATAGGATTCACTATCAAACTCATACAACTATCACCTTCAGCTGTTAAGAAGTCATTCATGTGAGAACGTTGAGATTTTGATGCCGAATCATTCGTCATTTTGTAGCCTATCAGAATGACCCATAAAACTAATCTATTTCAAGTGAGTTATGCAATAAAATTATTTGAGTACAATGACAGTTTGGTGTTTCAATTCAGACTGTGCCCACACAAGTGCTGAAAACTGCTTTGGGTGTGACAGTAGCATTTCACACGATGCTCTCTGTTGGTTTGGTGGAAACATTTGGCCTCTGAGCTATAATTTGCAATCCTTAACTTAGATCAGCATGCTACCTACTGAAAATATGTGGTTAAGAATCTAAGAAAAATGATAAAAGTGAGCTTATATACAAAACAGAAATAGACCCACAAACAGAAAACAAACTTGTGGTTACCAAAGGGGAAAGGGAAGGGAGGGATAAATTAGGATTTGGGAATAACATATACAAACTTCTATATATAAAATAGATAAGCAACAAAGACCTACTGTATAGCACAGGGAACTCTGCACAATATTTTATAATAACCTATAGGGGAAAAGACTGAGAAAAATATGTATATATATATATAACTGAACAACTTTGCAGTATATCTGAAACTAACACAGCATTGTATATCAACTATAATTAAAAAAAAATAAATTGAGATTTTTAGAAACATGAGAAATTTTAGAGATTTTCTGGCATTCCCTTTTGCATTTTTAAATGAGAGAAATAAAGCCTGCAAAGAAGAAATGAATAGCCTAGGGCACCATAGCTACTCAGTCACAGAAAAAGAATAATTGTGGTTTCCCAGGTCACTGTTCACATGCCTTGGTTGCCTGAAAGGAAAGTTGCTCAGTTGTGTCTGACTCTTTGCGACCCCATGGACTGTATAGTCCATGGAATTCTCCAGGGCAGAGTACTGGAGTGGGTAGCCTTTCCCTTCTCCAGGGGATCTTCCCAACCCAGGGATAGAACCCAGGTCTCCCGCATTGCAGGTGGATTCTTTAACCAGCTGAGCCACAAGGGAAGCCCAAGAATACTGGAATGAGTAGCCTACCCTTCTCCAGTGGATCTTCACGGCCCCGGGATAGAGACCCAGGGATTGAACAAGGGCCTCCTGCGTTGCAGGGGGATTCTTTACCAACTGAGCTATCTGTGAAGCCCTTCAGCCACAATACCTGAGAGTGTGAAAGAACACCCTTTGGTTGTCTGGCAGGGCAGTTTTTCCTGCATTGTTAATATATGCAAATATATGCTAATTCAAAAGGAGATATTTGTCAGGCCTTAGGGAATCCACGTTTAGCTGCTACTAAGGAAGCTATCTCCAAAGAATACAAACTAGAATAAAATTGTTCCAAAGCCTGATTAATTTTTTGTGGTCTACATAGTGCTGCGTGCTCATTTATCCAATTCCATCAGCTGCATCTCCTCTGTCGTAGTCTCTTCATTTTTGCAAAGATCACACAGCACACATGCTCAGAATTATCCCTTTCATTTAAGCATGTAGCCACAACCTCTCACTCAGGCTTTGTGGTTTCTGGTGCAGTGGCAGATGTTGGAGTGCCTTTCAAGTTGAAACTTTTCATGTTGGTGATAGACTGGCGTTAAGCTATTTTTAACTTGGAGTGAGTTCTGGAGATTAAAGCAGACAGTTGACTTTGGAACTAGACTTATTTTAGAGGAGGAGACTAAAAGTAGGAGCAACTTTCTTGCAATCTGTTTTTGAAAAGAAAATGCCTTGAAAATACTAAGAGCAAACTCAATGTTTTGGACATGTGAATATGAAAATAAATCAGTAAAACATGGAAGTAGAAATTCTTAAAAAAGAACAGTGAGCATAGCTCTGATAAACACTATGATGATAAATAATTATAGAGGTCTTACTATATGGCAGATGTAGTTCTAAGTGCTTTCATATGTATTAAATAATTTATATTGTGTTCTGTACAAAACCACTTGAAGTTTTCCATTATGTACAATATAAATCCAAAATCCTTAACATGTATATCAGTGTTTTTTTAGTACTTTTTTAAAGTTCTCCTGCATATGCCATATGCCCTATGCATTTGGTTTACTTGCTATTTTTAAAAAGTTTATTATCTCCATTGGGCTAGATACTGCTTTAGGTGTTGCAAATGCAAAAGACAGAAATTACTTTTTACTTTTTAAGAGCTTGCTGTCTAGCTTGGGAAATGACTCATTGCTGTTTCTAGACCCTGTAAACTCAATTGGAAGGAATGGATGTTGCTAAGGCCTATATTGAACTCTCACATAATTAACTAGTATTCACCTGAAACAAATAGATTGCCAGAAAGATGGGTTTATTTGGAATTGGCAGAGAATTACGATTTGGGATCTGTAGCTATGGCAAGGCACATGCAAGTCCCTATGGGGCATGGGAAGGAGAATGCTTTTATACAGAGGAAAGGGAAATTGGGAGAGCTGTGTAAAGTAAACAAGAAGTCAGTGACTTTTCATGGGCTGAATTCTTGCCAGGAAAGAAGAGGCACTTTTCTCCTTCCTTGTGGGTTCTGGTACTTTCGGGACATGAGAACTGCCCCTTTCTGGTCTCCCAGTTCTATTTAATTGGGGTTTCTCTTTACTAAATTTTTATATTTTCCCCTTTTGATCACAGTCCTTCTCTGAAAGTATCACTGATCAAAAGTCAGGTTTTCTAATTTCAGCAACCTTTTGTCCTTTGGTGTCAGGAAAAGCCTTTCCTGGGTAGATTGCTTCACACTGGAGGGAAAGTGTATAGATTGGAAACCTATTAGGGTCACATTGAGTAACAAGGAGAGGGAGGAGGGAGAGCTCTAAGGTACTTTTTTCTAAAGTTCATGTGTTGTCAAGATCATAAACATCAGAAGTAATCGGACATGTTTTGTCATTATCAAAAGCTTGGCCTCAAACATTAACAGGTCTAACAGGTCTAGTTGGAATATCATGGGAAAGCAATGTCATCCAAAGCTGTCTACTTCAATTCTGAGAAATCTTTACTTTCATGTGACCAGATGATATGCAGGTCCAATCAGGTATGTCGTGTGAATACAAGAGTCTGTTCCTTGGAACTTGGCCACACAGGTTTGGCTAATAGGGGCCTTTCCAGAGAGATTGGATAGAGTCCTTCTGGAGGTATCTTTTCTGGTTGTCAACATCTCCAGTTTGCAGAGTGTGATGCTTAAGGTTTTTAACTCTCAAGGGCATATTGTAAAAAGATTGCTCTACCAAAACATGGTAATTTTTTAATAGAAGCAGTTAGCCTTTTGCACCATTGACGTATTTTCTCTTTTATCAGTAGTGGTTCAAAAGAAACAGGACCCAAGTGCACTGGGCATCTTGTGACTATCTTCAGAGGTGAGAGTTTATGAGTTTCAAAAGGGGTGGATCTGAGATTTAAAAGGATCAGAAACAATGCTTTTTGATCAAGTTATTTGGAGGGCCTCCACAAATTTTGCCAGTTGAGTCTTAATAATGTGTTAATGTGTTTGGCTAACACCAGAGGATTAAGCATGGTACGCACAGTGAAAATTTTGTTAAAACTGGCCATAGTTTAATGCATGTGCGATGGTGAGGAGTGAGAATCTGAGAGCCCCTGGTAAAAAAAACTAGCTTGATTTGTTCCAAACTAGAGCTTTCTCTTTTTATCAAACCAGCAATTGTTGAATTTTTAATCTTGTTTTTCTTTTTTTTTTTTTTGAGGCCAGTTTTTCTAAATTATAATTTGGGGAAATATCCCTTTGGACCATGAGACAGGTTTGACTATTTTTGGTCTCTTTTAAGGATTGCATCCCTGGAACTTTCCTGGAAGGCAATTAAGATTTTGTCTTCCAATGCAGGGGATGCAGGTTCAATTCCTGGTTGAGAGCTAAGATCCGGCATGCCTCGTGGCCCAAAAACAAAAACATAAAGCAGAAGGAGTATTGTAACAAATAATAAAGACTTAAACAATGAGAAAAGAAAAGAATAGCATTCCTCCAGGAATATCAGCAAGGTGATTTCCCTTAGCTTCCAAAGAGTCAAGTTGAGAATGCCCCAATCTTAATGATAGCTGGAGTTGCAGGTAAAAGTATTAATTATTCCTGAACATAGGGGCTGTTTTAAATTTTATTTCCACTGGAAGCAAGAAAACCATATTGCTTCCACAACTTTCCAAAATCATGAGCTACTCCAAAAATGTATCTGCTATCATTATAAGTATTGGCAATTTTGTCCTTGGCTTAAAGAATAAGCCCCTGTAAGAGTTAATAATTCAGTCTATTGGACCAAGTAGCCATAGGTGATGATGCTGCCTCAACAACACCAGAAAGACTTGTAATAGCTTGGTTAATTCAGTATTTACCATTGTCACCTTTTAAATAAGAACCATCAGTGAACCATGAGAATTTAACATTACCCTATGGAATTTCTTGTAGATCATTGAGAGGAGTCAGGAGGTGGTCCATTAGTATTAAGCAGTAAAGAAGGACTTAATCAGATAGAGGGAAGAATAACCAAGTTATTACAATCAGATCAGATCAGATCAGTTGCTCAGTCGTGTCCAATTCTTTGCAACCCCATGAATCGCAGCACGCCAGGCCTCCCTGTCCATCACCAACTCCCGGAGTTCACTCAGACTCACGTCCATCGAGTCAGTGATGCCATCCAGCCATCTCATCCTCTGTCATCCCCTTCTCCTCCTGCCCCCATCCCTCCCAGCATCAGAGTCTTTTCCAATGAGTCAACTCTTCGCATCAGGTGGCCAAAGTTATTGCAATGCAGAAGAGTTATGTGAGGAACAGTTAACAAAAGTATTTCATAGGAGGTGAGGTGGCTGGCTGAGAAATGTTAAATGTGATGAGAATTCTAGACAGCCTGTACTACATGAGGTACAAAAATGGTTAAAGGCAATCCTACGATTATTTTCTCCATGGCATTAGCGAAAAGGACAGTGGTCATAATGGTTCTAAGGCAAGGGCATTAGCACATGCTGAGAGTTCAATTGCTGGCTATAATACGCTATGGATTGGTGGTGATCTCCATGTTTTTGGGTGAGTACCCAATGACCATTCTCTTCCTTTTTATATAAAGAGAGTAAAAAGAAAGTCACAAGGAAGGTAAAAAGAAAATCTGATAATTGGGATGCCCAAGGGCAGTGGGTTCATCGAGCTCTCCTTTAAGGCTTGTTTGCTATGTTGTCAGGTTCTGCCCAGGAAATTAGATTAGGGTTGTTATTGTTTAGTATAACATAGAGGTTTGGCAATGAGAATTTTACAAGCCAATTTTGGCAGAGAAAACCTTACATTTGGCAGTTACTTTTGGGTTTGGGGAAACTTAGAACACCATGAAATCTATCTGGATCTAGATATAACTTTTGTTCTGATATTAGATGCCATAAATTTAGAATTTGGGTTTTGGAAAACTGTAATTTTTCTTTGAATACCTTATATCCATTAAGGCTAGACACTTTGGCAAGTGGATGCCACCTTCCTGTTACAAGACTTAAGAAGGAAAGCAAAAGAAGCGAATCATCCACGTATTGCAACAGAGTAGAAATTCTCAGGAACTTGATACCATCCAGATCAACTTTCAGGATTTGCAAGAAATAAGGAATCAGTATAATTCAGAGTCATTACTGTTTAGGTGAAAGGTTGTACTTTTCAAGTGAAGGGAAAAAGGTATTGGCTAGCTTCATCAACTGGAATACTAAATGCACTGCATGAAATAATTCAAGTAAAAAATTTGCTTCCAGTGAAAATGAATGTTAGTAGTGTATGAGGGTTAAAAATAATGATGTCAAGGGATAACAGTAGTTTATTGTTCAGAGGTCCTGGTCAAACCTTTACACTTGGCCTAAGGTTTTTCACTGGTAAAATGGTTGTGTCACAAGGGCTCAAAGAAGGTATAATCAGGCCTTGCTTCTTGTCATCTTCTATTATGGACTTAATGCCTTGAAGGGCTTCTTTCCTTGTAGGGTGTTGGCTGATTCTGGTAAGAGGCTTTTAGGGGTTTATTTAAATCTTGATTAGGAGGTGCATTGTGAATTTTGCCAGCATCAGTTGGAGATTTTGCCCATAAGGAAAGTGGTAGCTGATTAATAGGGCAAATTGATCAGTGTTTCCAGTGTCAGCTCTAGGACTATCAGAGCTGATTCAAATATGTCAAGGGGACATTTAATTCTCCTGGTGGGCTACTTTGATAAACACTCTTAAATTCTAGAATTATCAATATTTTCCCCTTCTGAGAGAAAAAAAAAACCTGGCTTGATAGTTCTCTAAGTCTCTGCCTAATAAATGGATTGGGGCAGAGGAAGTAAGAGGAAAAGAGTGTGTGTGTATCAAATGGCCTAAATGAAATAATAGATTTTTTAAAATTTATTTATTTTAATTGGAGGCTAATTACTTTACAATATTGTAGTGGTTTTGCCATACATTGACGTGAATCAACCATGGGTGTATATGTGTTCTCCATCCTGAAACCCTCCCCCAGCTCCCTCCCCATCTCATCCCTCTGGGTCATCCCAGTGCACCAGCCCTGAGCACCCTGTCTCATGCATTGAACCTGGACTGGCAATCTGTTTCACATATGATAATATACATGTTTCAATTGGATTCTCTCAAATCATCCCATCCTCTCCTCCCACAGAGTTCAAAAGACTGTTCTATACATCTGTGTCTCTTTTGTTGTCTCGCATATAGGGTTATTGTTACCATCTTTCTAAATTCCATATATATGCATTAATATACTATATCGGCGTTTATCTTTCTGGCTTACTTCACTCTGTATAATAGGCTCCAGTTTAATCCACCTCATTAGAACTGATTCAAATGTATTCTTTTTAATGGCTGAGTAATACTCCATTGTGTATATGTACCACAGCTTGCTTATCCATTCATCTGCTGATGGACATCTAGGTTGCTTCCATGTCCTGGCTATTATAAACAGTGCTGTGATGAACACTGGGGTACACGTGTCTCTTTCGATTCTGGTTTCCTCAGTGTGTATGCCCAGCAGTGGGATTTCTGGGTCATATGGCAGTTCTATTTCCAGTTTTTTAAGGAATCTCCACACTGTTCTCCATAGTGGCTGTACTAGTTTGCATTCCCACCAACAGTGTAAGGGGGTTCCCTTTTCTCCACACCCTCTCCAGCATTTATTGCTTGTAGACTTTTGGATAGCAGCCATTCTGACAGGTGTGAAATGGTACCTCATTGTGGTTTTGATTTGCATTTCTCTGATAATGAGTGATGTTGAGCATCTTTTCATGTGTTTGTTAGCCAACTGTATGTCTTCTTTGGAGAAATGTCTGTTTAGTTCTTTGTCCCATTTTTTGCTTGGGTCGTTTATTTTTCTAGAATTGAGCTGCAGGAGCTGCTTGTATATTTTTGAGGTTAATTCTTTGTCAGTTGCTTTGTTTACTATCATTCTCTCCCATTCTGAAGGCTGTCTTTTCACCTTGCTTATAGTTTCCTTTGTTGTGTAAAAGCTTTTAAGTTTAATTAGGTCCCTTATTTTTGCTTTTACTTCCATTACTATGGGAGGTGGGTCATAGAGGATCCTGCTGACATTTATGTCAGCGAGTGTTTTGCCTATGTTTTCCTCTAGGAGTTTTATAGTTTCTGGTCTTACATTTAGATCTTTAATCCATTTTGAGTTTATTTTTGTGTATGGTGATAAAAATGTTCTAGTTTCATTCTTTTACAAGTGGTTGACCAGTTTTCCCAGCACCACTTGTTAAAGAGATTGTCTTTTCTCCATTGTATATTCTTTCCTCCTTTGTCAAAGATAAAGTGTCCATAAATGCGTGGATTTATCTCTGGGCTTTCTATTTTGTTCCATTGATCTATATTTCTGTCTTTGTGCCAGTACCATACTGCCATGATGACTGTGGCTTTGTAGTATAGCCTGAAGTCAGGCAGGTTGATTCCTCCAGTCCCATTCTTCTTTCTCAAGGTTGCTTTGGCTATTCGAGGTTTTTTGTATTTCCATACAAATTGTGAAGTTATTTGTTCTAGTTCTGTGAAAAATACTGTTGGTAGCTTGATAGGGATTGCATTGAACCTATAGATTGCTTTGCATAATATACTCATTTTCACTATATTGATTCTTCCAATCCATGAACATGGTATACTTCTCCATCTATTTGTGTTCTCTTTGATTTCTTTCATCAGTGTTTTATAGTTTTCTATATATAGGTCTTTTGTTTCTTTAGATAGATATATTCCTAAGTGTTTTATTCTTTTCATTGCAATGGTGAATGGAATTGTTTCCTTAATTTCTCTTTCTGTTTTCTCTTTGTTAGCATATAGGAATGCAAGGGATTTCTGTGTGTTGATTTTATATCCTGCAACTTTACTATATTCATTGATTAGCTCTAGTAATTTTCAGGTAGAGTCTTTAGAGTTTTCTATGTAGAGGATCATGTCATCTGCAAACAGTGAGAGTTGTACTTCTTCTTTTCCAATCTGGATTCCTTTTATTTCTTTTTCTGCTCTGATTGCTCTGGCCAAAACTTCTAAAACTGTGTTGAATAGTAGTGATTAGAGTGGGCATCCTTGTCTTCTTCCTGACTTTAGGGGAAATGCTTTCAATTTTTCACCATTGAGGATAATGTTTGCTGTGGGTTTGTCATATATAGCTTTTACTATTTTGAAGTATGTTCCTTCTATTCCTGCTTTCTGGAGGGGTTTTATCATAAATGGATGTTGAATTTTGTAAAAATATTTTTCTGCATATATTGAGATAATCATATGGTTTTTATCTTTCAATTTGTTAATGTGGTGTATCACATTGATTGATTTGCAGATATTGAAGAATCCTTGCATCCCTGAGATAAAGCCCATTTGGTCGTGATGTATGGTCTTTTAAATATGTTGTTGTATTCTGTTTGTTAGAATTTTGTTAAGGATTTTTGCATTTATGTTCATCAGTGATATTGGCCTGTAGGTTTTTTTTTTTTTGGTGGATCTTTGTCAGGTTTTGGTATTAGGGTGATGGTGGCCTCATAGAATGAGTTTGAAAGTGTACCTCCCTCTGCAATTTTCTGAAGAGTTTGAGTAGGATAGTTGTTAGCTCTCTAAATTTTTGGATAGAATTCAGCTGTAAAGCCATCTGGTCCTGGGCTTTTGTTTGCTGAAAGATTTCTGATTACAGTTCCGATTTCTGTGCTTGTGATGGGTCTGTTAAGATTTTCTATTTCTTCCTGGTTCAGTTTTGGAAAGTTATACTTTTTTAAGAATTTGTTCATTTCTTCCAAGTTGTCCATTGTATTGGTGTATAGTTGCTGATTGTAGTCTCTTATGATCCTTTGTATTTCTGTGTTGTCTGTTGTAATTTCTCCATTTTCATTTCTAATTTTGTTGATTTGATTCTTCTCCCGTTTTTTCTTGATGAGTCTTGCTAATGGTTTGTCAATTTTATTTATCTTCTCAAAGAATCAGCTTTTAGCTTTGTTGATCTTTGCTATGGTCTCTTTGATTTCTTTTGCATTTATTTCTGCCCTAATTTTTAAGATTTCTTTCCTTCTACTAAACATGGGGTTCTTAATTTCTTCCTTTTCTAGTTTCTTTAGGTGTAGAATTAGGTTATTTATTTGACTTTTTTTTTCTTGTTTCTTTAGGTAAGCCTGTATTGCTATGAACCTTCCCCTTAGCACTGCTTTTACAGTGTCCCATAAGTTTTGGCTTGTTGTGTCTTCATTTTCATTAGTTTCTATGCATATTTTGATTTCTTCTGTGATTTGTTGGTTACTCAGCAGTGTCTTGTTCAGCCTCCATATGTTGGAATTTTTAATAGTTTTTATCCTGTAATTGACATCTGATCTTACTGCACTGTGGCCAGAAAAGATGCTTGGAATGATTTCAGTTTTTTTTTTTTTTTTTAATTTACCAAGGCTAGGTTTATGGCCCAGGATGTGATCTATCCTGGAGAAGGTTCCGTGTTCACTTGAGAAAAAGGTGAAATTTATTGTTTTGAGGTGAAATGTCCTATTGATATTAATTAGGTCAAACTGGTCCATTGTATCATTTAGAGTTTGTGTTTCTTTGTTAATTTTCTGTTTAGTTGATCTAGCCATAGGTGTGAGTGGGGTATTAAAGTCTCCCACTATTATTGTGTTATTGTTAATTTCCCCTTTCATACTTGTTAGCATTTGCCTTACATATTGTGGTGCTCCTATGTTGGGTGCATATATATATTTATAATTGTTATATCTTCTTCTTGAATTGGTCCTTTGATCATTATGTAGTGTCCTTCTTTGTCTCTTTTCACAGTCTTTGTTTTAAAGTCTATCTTATCTGATATGAGTATTGCTACTCCTGCTTTCTTTTGGTCTCCATTTGACTGCAATATCTTTTTCCAGCCCTTCACTTTCAGTTCTTATGTGTCCCTTGTTTTGAGGTGGGTCTCTTGTAGACAACATATATAGTAATCTTGTTTTTGTATCCATTCAGCCAGTCTTTGTCTTTTGGTTGGGAAATTCAACCTATTTACATTTAAGGTAAGTATTGATAAGTAAGATCCCATTCGAAGAAGGCAATGGCACCCCACTCCAGTACTCATGCCTGGAAAATCCCATGGTGGGAGGAGCCTGGTGGGCTACAGTCCATGGGGTCGCTACGAGTCGGACACGACTGAGTGACTTAACTTTCACTTTTCACTTTCATGCATTGGAGAAGGAAATGGCAACCCACTCCAGTGTTCTTGCCTGGAGAATCCCAGGGACGGGGGAGCCTGGGGAGCTGCCATCTATGGGGTCACACAGATTCGGACATGACTGAAGTGACTTAGCAGCAGCAGCAGCATGATCCCATTGCCATTTACTTTGTTGATTTGGGTTTGAGTTTATACACCTTTTCTGTGTTTCCTGTCTAGAGAAGATCCTTTAGCATTTGTTGAAGAGCTGGTTTGGTGGTGCTGAATTCTCTGAGCTTTTGCTTGTCTGTAAAGCTTTTGATTTTTCCTTCATGTTTGAATCATGTCCTTACTGGGTATAGTAATCTGGGTTGTAGGTTTTTCTCTTTCATCACTTTAAGTATATCCTGCCATTCCCTCCTGGCCTGAAGAGTTTCTATTGAAAGATCAGCTGTTATCCTTATGGGAATCTCCTTGTGTGTTATTTGTTGTTTTCCCCTTGCTGCTTTTAATATTTGTTCTTTGTGTTTGATCTTTGTTAATTTGATTAATATATATTTTGGGTATTTCACCTTGGGTTATCCTATGTGGGACTCTCTGGGTTTCTTGGACTTGGGTGGCTATTTTCTTCCCCGTTTTAGAGAAGTTTTCAACTATTATCTCCTCAAGTATTTTCTCATGGCCTTTCTTTTTGTCTTCTTCATCTGGGACTCCTATGATTCAAATGTTGGCGAGTTTAACATTGTCCCAGAGGTCTCTGAGGTTGTTGTCATTTCTTTTAATTCTTCTTTTTCCTCTCTGCTTCATTTATTTCTACCATTCTATCTTCTACCTCACTTATTCTATCTTCTGGCTCAGTTATTCTACTGTTGGTTCCCTCCAGAGTGTTTTTGATCTCATTTATTGCATTATTCATTATTGATTGACTTTTTTATTTCTTCTAGGTCCTTGTTAAACATTTTTTGAATTTTCTCTGTCTTTGTCTCCAGGCTATTTATCTATAACTCCATTTTGTTTTCAAGATTTTGGATCATTTTTACTACCATTATTCTGAATTCTTTTTCAGGGAGACTGCTTATCTCCTCCTCTTTTGTTTGGTTTGGTAGGCATTTGTCATGTTCCTTTACTTGCTGAGTATTTCTCTGCCTTTTCATCTTGTTTAGATTGCTGTGTTTGGGTTAGCCTTTCTGTGTTCTGGCAGTTTGTGGTTCCTCTTTATTGTGGAGGGTCCTTGCTGTGGGTGGGGTTGGATGGGTGGCTTGTCAAGGTTTCCTGGTTAGGGAAGCTTGTGTCGGTGTTCTGGTGGGTGGAGCTGGATATCTTCTCTCTGGAGTGCAATGAAGTGTCCACTAGTGAGTTTTGAGATGTCTATAGGTTTGGTGTGACTTTGGGCAACCTGTATACTGAAGCCCAGGGCTGTGTTCCTGCATTGCTGGAGAATTTGCATAGTATGTCTTGCTCTGGAACTTATTGGCTCTTGGGGGGTGCTTGGTTTCAGTGTATGTATAGAGGCTTTTGGATGAGCTCTTATCAATTAATGTTCCCTGGAGTCAGGAGTTTTCTAGTTTTGGACTTAAGTCTCCTGCCTCTGGTTTTCAGTCTTATTCTTACAGTAGCCTCAAGACTTCTCCATCTACACAGCACCGATGATAGGTTAAAGATGAAAATCTGCTTCACAGTGAGGGATGCCCAGACAGGTTCACAGAGTTACATGGAGAAGAGAGGAGAGAGGAGGGAGATAGAGGTGACCAGGAAGAGAAGAGGGGGAATCAAAAGGTGAGAGAGCCAGCTAGCCAGTAGTCAATTCCCTATGTGCTCTCCACAGTCTGAACCCCTCAGAGAAATTCACGGAGTTATCAGAGAAGAGAAGAGGGAGGAAGGAGACAGAGGTGATCAAGAGGAAAAGAGTGGGAATCAAAAGGAGAGAGACAGATCCAGCCAGTAATCAATTCCCTAAGTGTTTCTTCAGCCTGGAACACACAGAGAGATTCATGGAGTTGGGTAGTGAAGAGAAGGAGGAGAGAGGAGATAGAGCTGACCTGGTGCAGAAAAAGGAGAGTCAAAAAGGGGAGAGAGGAATCAAGCTAGTAATCACACTCCCAAGTAAAAATGAGTACTGAAGATTGGGTTCTTAAAGGTACAAAATTGATAACATATACGAAAAAGCAAAGATTAAAAATCTGGAGTAGATGTTAGACTCTCTAAAATATAATAGTAAAAAAACAAAACAAAGTCACAAAAATTATAAAAAAATATATATGAAGTTTGCTTAAAAAATAGGGTCTTTTTTTGGCAAAGTAATAATAGGTTATAAAAATGAAAATTAAAGGAGTAATAGAGGACTTAAAAATAAAAAAAAAATTAAGAAAGATGATAGTAATAAAAATATATCCAGGCATTTCTCTGGAGCTGTTGTGGGCAGTGTGGGGTCAGTTCAGTTTCAGATAGTTCCTTGATCCAGCTTATATTTCTCAAGATCTATAGGCCCCTTTCAATGTAGTCAGTGCTAACTACAGGGTTTTAATCTGTTGCACCTGTCACTTCCAAGGCAGTTCCCTCTATTTATTTTAGCTTCTTCTGTTTGCTGGTCTCTTCAGTGTCTAATTTCTTCCCTGACACAAGGGGGTGAAGGTGGTCACTTTTAGGCTCACTTGCTTAGTCGTGCTGTGGGGAGGGAGGAACACTGTAAACAAATATCACTGGCATCTGTGGGGAGTGCTCGCAGTGTCTAGGCCACACTGGGTTTGCCCCCGCTCACGGCGTGTGGGCTTTCCAGTCTACACTTCTCAGGCTCTAGGTTGCTCTGCTGGGGAACTGTCTGAGATGGGCCCTGGTATGTGTGCACTTCCCAGGTCTAAGCTGCTCAGGTTCTGGTTCTCAGGTTCTCCACAAATGCACAGACTTGGTTGGGCCTGTGTATTGTGCCCTTCACAGGTCCGAGCTGCTCAGGCGACCAGGTGCTTGGTGAGCACAGTCTCCCCAGGTGGGGAGTGTGTCTTATCACCTCCCTGGTCCCAGCCACTCGGTTTCCTGGGTGCACCATGAGAGCACTGTCTCAGGTGTGCCATGTGTCTCTTCTGGGGAGCTGATCTCTGGCTGCGACTCTCCCAGCGGATGTCAACTGTTCAGAATCCCAAGAAGTCTTGGTTAGCAACTGGGTGCCTACTTGCAGTTTGGTAGAGGATGCCTCTCTGGGGCTGAGATTGCCCCTTTCAGGCTCTGGGTGGCCCCGCCTGAGTCCCTGTCTCCGGCAGGGGATGGGCCAGTCTGCAGCCGGCTAGCTCTCCTCTGGTATTCGCTCAGTCCTTTGTTCTGTGAGTGGGCCTGGCCGTGCCTTAGGTTAGGGCTTTTCATGGGTTAGTTTTCTCTCTCTCTCTCTCTTTTCTCTCTCTCTCTCTCTTTTCTCTCTTTCTCTCTCTCTCTGGCTATCCCACAGTTTGGGTTGCTATCTCAGGTTAGTTCCCTCAGATTGCCCCTCAGGGCATTCAGGCCTGTCCTTATCCTAAGCAATGCAGCCCGCGCCTCCCTTTCAGCCCCGACTTGCTGGTGGTGGATGCAAGTGCTGGGAGTTGCCATTAGGCTCGTAATCTGTGGGTTTTATTTATTTATTTATTTTTCCTCCCAGTTATGTTGCCCTCTGAGATTCCAAAACTCCCCACAGACCCGCTGTTGAGATTGTTTCCTAGTGTTTGGAAACGTCTCCTCTTTTAAGACTCCCTTCCTGGAAATGGATCTCCGTCCCTACCTATTTTGTCTCTCTTTTTATCTTTTATATTTTGTCCTACCTCCTTTCGAAGACAATGGGCTGCCTTTGTGGGTGTCTTACGTCCTCAGCCAGCATTCAGAAGTTGTTTTGTGGAATTTGCTCAGGATTCAAATGTTCTTTCAATGGATTTGTGGGGGAGAAAGTGGTCTCTCTGTCCTATCCCTCTGCCATCTCAGGACCTCATCCCAAAAAATAGATTTAGACACAGGAACCTCTTGAGGTTTGTTTTGAGATAGGTCCCCACTATCTGAACTGTTCCAGTACTCCAAGGCAGGCTCTGCTGTACAGTCGTGGGGTTGAATCTCAAGAGTTTGGTTCTGGTGTTAGTTAAAACTGGAAGAGAGTCATCCCCAATCTGGAGAAATGCTTTTTCAGCTGATTAAGAGAAGGGATTGGTAAAGGCCCTTGTAGTTCTGCAGAGCCCCGTTTTGGAGAACTGGAAGGGCATTGGAAAGCCTGGTTAGAAGGTTGAAGGTACCTAAAGTTCTTAAATTTGTGATGGTCTCTTTTCCCTGACTCTTTGCAGTAACAGGAGAAACTAGGAGGGTTTGGTTTTGTTAGGAACCTTCACTTGCTAGAACCGAAGACTAAGAATTTGGTGGTCTTCCTTAGAGGTGGCTTCTCTAGAGTATTGCAATAAGCATTTAACTCAGTTCTGGAAACTTTTGAGCTGTGTCATGTTGCAGTCCAATTTAGTTTTAAGGAAATTAAATTTAGGAGACTTAACAAGTTCCCTATAATAGCCATTGAGACTCTAAACTGCCTTTGCTCAGTTCAGTTCATTTAGTTAGAAATGTGCATGAAGAAGGACTATGTTTTTTAAACATGAAATTGGCTGAAGTCCTTGTAAGGTGGACATCCTCAAAATACTTAGATAACTGTGTTCCAGTTCCTAGTTTTTCCTCTAGAGCAAAGGATAATTTTCAAACAGCTTAAACAGCTTATAGCACTAAAGGCTTAATCCAAACAGCTTGTATGCCAATCTCAGCCAAGTCTTATGGAGGCAGCTTGGTCCAGGAAGAGCCAGAACAAAGGCTTTTTAAAATTTTAATAGCCAGTCTTCAAAAGATAGCCCTTCTAGAGTAATAGGCTAAAGACTTCAAAACTCAGTAGTGTTTTGGAGAAACAACCTCTGTTACCAAAGGAGTAGCTGGAAGACTTAGGCACTTTCAGGAGAGGCAGCGTTCCACAGGAAATAGGCTGAGGGCTAGCCAGTTTCAATAAAACAGTCTGATCTCTAAATCAAAGCGGAGTGTCATAAGAGTACTTGCGTAAATATATCCTGAATAAAGCCAGGAGAGCTTAAAATGGAAAGAGGATGTGAGCTGGGGTTCAGAAGAACATCATTCCTTCAAACTCCAGGGTCAATGGAAAAAGCAGTGAGGGACAATGGGCTCAACTGTGGGTATTGCACTTGTTTGCGCACAGGCCCCTGAAACACTGGGAGTCTTCTCTGGTTCCTGTAAAGGTCACCAGAATATTGACTTCAGACAAACAGACTGTCAGATCTTTCTCCAGATAAGATGAGTCACAGTCACAGAGAATCACAGTTTGGGGTCTGCAACTGCGGCAAAGCTTTAGGAGAGTCCCTGCACAACAAGGGGAAGAGAGTTACATTTATAGAGGGAAAAGGAAGCTGGGAGGGCTACAATAAACCAAGAGTTCCTGGCTTATTGTTGGCTGAGTTCTTGCCAGAAGAGAAGGGGAGTCTTTCTTCTTGTTGGGATTTGTTACTGTCACATGGTGTGAGAGTTCCCTTTCTGGTCTCCCAATACTAAACTGAGGTTTATGTTTATTTTTTATAGTATTTAATTGCTGTATTTTTATCAGTTACTAGTTAATCATCAACTATATTCCATATATTGATGACACATTCAAGTCTGAGATCCTACTTATGATTTAAATGCTTTACAAAGCATTTAATACATATTAGAAAGATACATACATATTGGAAATACATACTAGAAAGATATCAGCTTCTTTAAGCTTATTCACAGTTAGGGAAAGGTAAAAAGGAGCACAGTGGAGAAGCTATTCTAAATGTAGAAGGAAAATAGGAAAGAGTATTTGCATAAAGGAAAGGAGAGCTATCAGAATTAAAATATTATTGACTATGCCAAAGCCTTTGACTGTGTGGATCACAGTAAACTGTGGAAAATTCTGAAAGAGATGGGAATACCAGACCACCTAACCTTCCTCTTGAGAAACCTGTATGCAGGTCAGGAAGCAACAGTTAGAACTGGACATGGAACAACAGACTGGTTCCAAATAGGAAAAGGAGTACGTCAAGGCTGTATATTGTCACCCTGCTTATTTAACTTATCTATGGAGTACATCATGAGAAATGTACTCTCACTAGGCTGGAAGAAGCACAAGCTGGAATCAAGATTGCCGGGAGAAATATCAGTAACCTCAGATATGCAGATGACACCACCCTTAAGGCAGAAAGTGAAGAGGAACTAAAAAGCCTCCTGATGAAAGTGAAAGAGGAGAGTGACAAAGTTGGCTTAAAGCTCAACATTCAGAAAACTAAGATCATGGCATCTGGTCCCCTCACTTCATGGGAAATAGATGGAGAAACAGTGGAAACAGTGTCAGACTTTATTTTTGGGGGCTCCAAAATCACTACAGATGGTGACTGCAGCCATGAAATTAAAAGATGCTTACTCCTTGGAAGGAAAGTTATGACCAACCTAGATAGCATACTGCAAAGCAGAGACATTACTTTGCCAACAAAGGTCCGTCTAGTCAAGGCTATGGTTTTTCCAGTGTTCAT
Organism: Bison bison bison; assembly: GCF_000754665.1. NCBI lineage: Eukaryota > Metazoa > Chordata > Mammalia > Artiodactyla > Bovidae > Bison > Bison bison. The sequence goes on along the minus strand of NW_011495072.1, from coordinate 18,886,499 downwards.
GTATGGATGTGAGAGTTGGACTGTGAAGAAAGCTGAGTGCCGAAGAATTGATGCTTTTGAACTGTGGTGTTGGAGAATACTCTTGCGAGTCCCTTGGACTGCAAGGAGATCCAACCAGTCCATTCTGAAGATCAGCCCTGGGATTTCTTTGGAAGGAATGATGCTAAAGCTGAAACTCCAGTACTTTGGCCACCTCATGTGAAGAGTTGACTCATTGGAAAAGACTCTGATGCTGGGAAGGATTGGGGGCAGGAGGAGAAGGGGACGACAGAGGATGAGATGGCTGGATGGCATCACTGACTCGATGGATGTGAGTCCGAGTGAACTCCGGGAGTTGGTGATGGACAGGGAGGCCTGGCGGGGGGAGGCCTGGCGTGCTGCGATTCATGGGGTCGCAAAGAGTCGGACACGACTGAGCGACTGAACTGAACTGAACTGAAAAAAAAAAAAAAAAGGATATTGAAAAGTGTCAAGAAGAATGAGGACTGAGTTAAGACCCTTTAATTTGTCTTCTTTCTGTAAATTGGTAGTAATAGAAGCCAAGTATCTAGTGATTACAGAGGAAATGAATGAATGTGTGCTAAGTCACTTCAGTTGTGTTTGACTCTTTGCAACCTTTTGGACTGTAGCCCTCTGTCCATAGGTTTCTCCAGGCAGGAATACTGGAGTGGGTTGCCATTTCCTTCTCCAGAAATGAGTGAATAGGGTCTATGAAGTAGTCATTTAAATAGTTTTCATTGAATGGAATTAGCCCAATGTTAGCTTTAGGAGCCATAGGGGATGTCAGTGTCCAAACCTTGAGTCTCCAACAGTTACTTTGTTGGATAATTGTTTATTGTCCACTGATTGTTCAGTTGCTTAGTTGCCTCTGACTCTGTAACCTCATGGACTGTAGCATTCCAGGTTCCTCTGTCTTCCATTATCTCTCAGAGTTTGCTCAAATTCATGTCTATTATGTTGATGCTATCTAACCATCTCATCCTCTGCCACCCCCTTCTCCTTTTGCATTCTGTCTTTCCCAGCATCAGGGTATTTTCCAATGAGTCGGCTCTTTGCAACAGGTGGTCAAAGGATTGGAGCTTCAGCACCAGTCCTTCCAGTGAATATTCAGGGTTGATTTCCTTTGATCAAATTGACTGATTTGATCTCCTTGCAGTCCAAGGGACTCTCAAGAGTCTTCTCCAGCACCACAGTTCGAAAGCATCAATTCTTCAGTGCTCAGCCTTTTTTGTGGTCCAGCTCTCACATCTGTACATGACTACTGGAAAAACCAGAGCTTTGGCTATACAGACATTTGTTGGCAAAGCGAAGTCTCTGCTTTTTAATACACTGTCTGGATTTGTCATTCCTTTTCTTCCAAGGAGCAAGCATCTTTTAATTACATGGCTGTAGTCACCATCCACAGTGATTTTGGAGCCCAAGGAAGTAAAATCTGTTACTGCTTCCACTTTTTGCCCTTCTATTTACCATGAAATAATGGGACCAGATGCAATGTTTTTTCTTGTTGAGTTTCAAAGCAGCTTTTCCACTCTCTTCTTTCATCCTCATCAAAAGGCTCTTTAGTTCCTCTTCAGTTTTATCTTTAGAGTGGTGTCATCTGCATATCTGAGGTTGTTGATATTTCTCCTGGAAATCTTGATTCCATCTTGTGCTTCGTCCAGCCTGGCATTTTGCATAATGTACTCTGCATAGAAGTTAAATAAGCAGAGTGACAATATACATCTTTGATGTACTCCTTTCCAAATTTAGAACCAGTTCATTGTTCCATGTCCAGTTTTAACTGTTGCTTCTTGACCCACATATAGGTTTCTCAAGAGGCAAGTAAGGTGGCCTGGTATTCCCATCTCTTTAAGAATTTTCCAGTTTGTTGTGATCCAAACAGTCAAAGGCTTTAGCATAGTCAGTGAAACAGAAGTAAATGATTTTCTGGAACTCCCTTGCATTCTCTATGATCTGTTGAATGTTGGCAATTTGATCTCTGATTCCTTTCTTTTCTGTACCCAGCTTGTATATCTGGAATTTCTTTGTTCATGAGCTGCTCATGAACAAAGCCTAGCTTGAAGGATTTTGAGCATAACCTTACTATGAATACAATGTGAAATGAATGTAATTGCTTGGTAGTTTGAACATTCTTTGGCATTGCCCTTATTTGTAATTGGAATGAAAAATGACCTTTTCCAGTCCTGTGGCCACTGTTGAGTTTTCCAAATTTGCTGACATACTGAGTGCAGCACTTTCATAGCATCATCTTTTAGGATTTGAAATAGCTCCCCTGGAATTCTGTCACCTCCACTGGCTTTGTTCACAGTAATGATTCCTAAGGCTCACTTGACTTCATACTCCAGATGTCTGGCTCTAGGTGAGTTACTACACCATTCTGGCTATCTGGGTCATTAAGACCTTTCTGGTACAGTTCTTCTGTGTATTCTTGCCACTGCTTCTTAATCTCTTCTGCCTATTAGATTCTTACAGTTTCTGTTCTTTACCTTGCCCATCCTTGCATGAAATGTTCTCTTGATCTCTTCAATTTTCTTGAGGAGATCTCTAGTCTTTCCTTTTCTATTCTTTTCTTCCATTTCTTTGCATTGTTGATTTAAGAAGACCTTCTTATCTCTTCTCTGGAACTCTGCATTCACTTGGATATATCTTTCCCTTTCTTCCTTGCCTTTGTTTTCCTTAGCTACTTGTAAAGCCTCCTCAGACAACCCCTTTGCCTTCTTGCATTTCTCTGTCTTTGGGATGATTCTGGTCACTGCATCCTATACAATGTTATGAACCTCCATCCATGGTTCTTCAGGCACTCTATCTTCCAGGTCTAATTCCTGGAATCTATTTGTCACCTCCACTGTGTAATCATAAGGGATTTCATTTAGGTCCTACCTGAATGGTCTAGTAGTTTTCCATACTTTCTTCAATTTAATCCTGAATTTTGTAATAAGGGGCTCATGATCTGAGCCACAATCAGCTCCATCTTGTTTTTACTGACTGTATTGAGCTTTTCCATCTTTGACTGCAAAGAACATAATCAATCTGACTTCAGAATTAACCATTTGTTGATGTCCACGTTTAGAGTCATGTCTTGTGTTGTTGGAAAATGATGTTAGTTATGACCAGTTTGTTTTCCTGACAATACTTTATTAACCTTTGCCTACCTCAATTTGAACTCCAAAACCAAACTTGCCTGTTACTCCAAATATTTCTTGACTTCCTACTTTTGCATTCCAATTCCCTGTGATGAAAAGGACATTTGTGTGTGTGTGTGTGTGTGTGTCAGTTCTAGAAGTTGTTGTATATTTTCATAGAACTGGTCAATCACAACTTCTTTGGCATTAGTGATTGGGGCATAGACTTGGATTACTGTGATGGTGAATGTTTTGCCTTTGAAACAAACCAAGATCTTTCTGTTGTTTTTGTGATTGCACCTAAGTACTGCATTTCAGACTCTTGTTGACTATGAGGGCGACTCCATTTCTTCTAAGGGATTCTTACCCACAGTAGTAGATATAAGGTTCATCTGAATTAAATTTGCCCATTCCTGTCTCTTTCAGTTCACTGATTCCTAAAAATTCCAATGTTCACTCTTGCCATCTCCTGCTTGACCATGTTCAATTTACCTTGATTCATGGACCCAACATTCCAGGATATGCAGTATTGTTCTTTACAGCATTGGACTTTGGTTTCACTCCACTCCCCACCCCTGGCACATCCACAGCTGAGCATCATTTCTGCTTTGACCCAGCTGCTTCATTCTTATTGGAGCTATTAGTAATTTCCCTCTACTCTTCCCCAGTAGCATATTGAACACCTTCTGACCTGGAGGGAGGTGGGGGTTCATCTTCAGGCATCATATCTTTTTGCCTTTTCATGCTGTTCATGGTGTTCTCCAGGCAATAATATTGAGGTGGGTTGCCATTTCCTTCTCCAGTGGACCACATTTTGTCAGAAATCTTCACTATGATGCATCTGTCTTGGGTGGGCTTGCATGAAATGACTGATAGCTTCATTGAGTTACACATGCCTCTTTGCCACAGCAAGGCTGTGATCCATGAAGGGGACATTATCCATAGGAAGAGCAATAGAGCCTGTTTATATTAGCTCTTTTACATGAAGCATTTGTATTTTAATTTTTTTTCATACTGTGAAGATACCATAATCAACAGATAGATTATATTTTCAAGGATATAAACCCTACTGGGCCCTTTCAAAAGATTTTGAAATTTTGATTGATGATCCAAAGTCTGCAATCTTTAGGAATACACAAGAGCTTGAAGCAGTCTATAGACAATGATGGAATTACTTGAAAGTTAACCTGGCTTTTTTTTCCAAGAGTTAATATACCAGAAAATTCTTTGGCTAAATTTCAGTTATGAACATAATTTTTCTTTTTGAAAAAAGAGTGTTCTTGCTCTGTTCTCAAAGTGTATCGTAACTCTAAAACTTTTTAAAACTTTCCAAACACAGAAAACTATAGGTTTCAGACAGTACCAGATCTCTAACTGGGGTCTCTCTGCTCACCTTAAGCAGCGTCTGACTTAGCAGTAGAGCTGGCAGATGGCTGAATATTCATCTCTTCTTCGTTTTCTCATTGTTTGTAGGAATAAATTAAAATTTTGCTTATAGAAAACAGTGTTTTTGGTAGCTAGGTTATCTTTGTATTTCAGAATTTTGGGATGGGGAATTTAACTGACATGTTTGGCTATGAGTGAAGAAAGGTTGAATTTTGAGATGTTGAAAAAGTTGACAGTTTTGAGCTATTTGCTTTGACTTCCAAAGATTCTTGTGTGACTACTTGGTAGGCATCATAAAAGTTTGCTGGTTATTAGAGTTAGAAAAGACTCTGATGCTGGGAAATATTGAGGGCAGGAGCAGAAGGGGACGACATGGGACAAGGTAGTTGGATGGTATCTTTTATTCAATAGACATGAATGTGAGCAAGCTCTAGGAGATGGTGAAGGACAGGGAAGCCTGGCGTGTTGCAGTCCATGGGGTCTCAAACAGTCAGACATGACTGAGTAACTGAACAACAACAAGTCTATGATGGGAATTCCTAGCCTTTGAAATTTGAGGGAGTTGTAATTTTTTTTCAAACATTAGGAAACATTGTCACTATTATTTTGGCAGGACTAAGTGGATAACTGATGTTTTTGTTTAACTTGAAGTTGTACACTTTCTCTTTGCTAACAGCACCTTGATTTCATTAGGGGATTATACCTTCCTCATGATTAATATATTGTTCATAAGGATTTGATTCTTTCTCTGGATTTATGGATGGACAAATAGACTATTGGATTACTGTATCCTTTGGCTCAAATGATTGATTTGAGGTTAATCATGTGACCTAACCATAACCCAGTAAGACTTTTCTGGAAATAGTAGGAGAGAACATATTTCATTCCACTAGTGGGGTTACCAGTCAAGATGATGTAAGCTTGAGTCTTTTGAGGCCATCTGATATCTGAGAATAAAGCCTTTAAAAATCGAAGTAAGTTTTATGATGTGAAATAAATCAGATGGAAAAAGAAAAATACCATATGATTTATACATATGTGGAATATTAAAATAAACAGTAAATGAGCAAAAGCAAATAGATACAGTGAACAAATTGATGGGTTGCCAGAGGATGGGGACAAGGGTTGAAATGGTTAGAGTTAACTGTATTACAGATGGTAACTAGACTTTTGGTGGTGAGCATGCTGTAGTGTATACAGAAGTTGAATTATTATGCCGTACACCTGAATCTTATTTAATATTATAAACCAAAGTTACCTTAATTTAAAAAAAAATCTGCCACCATATGTGTATATTAGAAAAAAATTAAAGAGCTAATTTTCTGCTTAAAACAAAAGCAAAAGCAAACCAAAGCAGAGCTGAGAGATAAAGAGAAACCAAGTCCTAAAAACATCATTTGAATCCTGGAATAAGCCAAATCTGAACTTTACAACCAGGAACTTTTTTTTTTAACATTGCTTGAAGCCATAAATTCTCTTTTTAGCTTAAACCAGTTTGAGTTAGGTTTTAGTATATGCAACAGAGGGAGTTCAGACTGATAATTGGAAAGATCTTTCAGAAATACAAACAGTGCCATTTTTTATCACCATAATTTAAAAAGAATATTTTCACAAAAGATAGGAAAATAAAAGATAATTATTAAGATAGAAATAATTTAATAAGATTATTGCCTTTAATGCTCTCATTTCTTGGCAAGCAAGTTAAAACCATATCATAGGGCACTGAGGAACAGGGGGTCTAATAGAATAGTAATGGAATTGAGATGCAAGAGACAGGATTTAAGTCTTGCTTCTGCCAGTGTTGGTGATTATCAAGGAATTATTGAAGTTCTCTCATCAGTGCTCTCCCAGTGTTTAACTGGAACAAATGATTTCTGAATAGGTACCCCATATGTTCTTTCTGAGGAAAAAGGCAGGCTTGTTTATATAAAAATGTCCAAAAGTTTCAAGTCACCATAATGCACATTTATTTCTTACCTATGATTATGACTTAAGGACCAGATAAAGTTTAATCTCTAATGACTTTGACAAATTAACCTGTTCCTCTTCTTTCAAAGATTAAAATATTTGACTTTGAAAGATTAAAACAATTGACTATTCAATTTCTTGAAGTTTTAAAGTTTTTGCTAACATTCTGGATAAGATTTTAATTTGATATTATAAAATGCACTCTATTGAGTATGTTAGAGTTAAATGAAATAAAATGATTTTTTTAAAGAATGCTCACATTGTGTGAAAAATGAACATCTGTTTTATGGGCTAATTATGTGATGTATAGAAAGTTTCTTGTTGTTCATAGCTGTATTTTGAAGGATTAGTCAACGAGCCATGTCATAAACACTGTTAAAATGAGATTTTTGTGCATGAATGAATCAAGCTATTTTCTATACGCTCATCAAATTTTTTAAAATGACAGACTTGTTTTAAATGAATTTTATGACCAGAGTGAAACAATTGACTTTACATAATTTTAGCAGGCAAAACATCTGGTTTAGTGAAGTCCAATGTTTCTTTACCAGGAGGCTATTCTCTTTGATTTTGTTATTTTCAAAGTTCTAGATGCTAAGCTGAGCTCCTGTACAATTTTAGGTCAAAGAAAAGGAACATGGGTGTGTTTCTGTGGAAGAGACCCTGTTTTATAGTGAAGAACTTGCATCACATCCAATCATGTTTGGCAAAAGTAAGAGGGAAAGCAGATGAAGCAATTACTGAGGTTGCCCTGGAGGCCCCAGGTCTGCACAGCATGTTGGTTTACACTGTCTGCTTACTGACCTCTTTCCATGCAGGTGAGGGTTTCTCCTCTGTTTGCTTTTGCTGCTTCCTAGTGTAGGAACCAGAGGTAATGGACCATTTTGCACAGTATATAGGAACAAAGTGAAAGCAGCTATTTCTCCTTCAGAAATCTACTGAAATGTCACCTGCAGTGAGAATACATTACGGAAGAACAAGGTCATAAACTTGGCCATGTAAACAGCTTGATCAGAACCAATGGCCCCAGTTTTTTAAAGGCTACAACTTCAATTATGACTTGGCCTAAATATGTCAGCACCTTCTTTGTGTGTGTGTGTGTGTGTGTATAAACATTTAATTTTATTTATTTATTTTTAATTTATTATTATTATTTTTTTTACTTTACAATATTGTATTGGTTTTGCCATACATCAACATGCATCTGCCATGCCTTCTTTTGAGGGCAACTATCAATCAGGTGGGGACTATTTCATTTTAATATTTTCCCGCATTGAGCTGATTTACAAATTCTACTTGTACTGAATGTCTTCCATAGTTGTGCTTTGCTGTATGACATGGATTTAGCTGCTTCTAGGTACCAGTGATAAATAGTGTGGTAGATACAGAGTGTGGACTCTAGAGCCATATTATCTTGAGTTCTGACACTATTAGCTGTATGACTTTGGGAAACTTACCTAATCTCTCAGTGCCTCAGTTTCCTTACATATAAAATTGGTTCAAGATTTGTTGTGAAGATCAAATGAACATGACTGGCATATTGTAAGAACTCTATCAGTGTAAAATATTATTTTCATTATTTATTAAGCTTTGTTGGAGAAGACTCTTGAGAGTCCCTTGGACTGCAAGGAGATCCAACCGGTCCATTCTGAAGGAGATCAGCCCTGGGATTTTTTTGGAGGGAATGATGCTGAAGCTGAAACTCCAGTACTTTGGCCACCTCATGCAAAGAGTTGATTCACTGGAAAAGACTCTGATTCTGGGAAATATTGAAGGCAGGAGGAGAAGGGGACGACAGAGGATGAGATGGATGGATGGCATCACTGACTCGATGGATGTAAGTTTGAGTGAACTCCGGGAGCTGGTGATGGACAAGGAGGCCTGGCGTGCTGCGATTCATGGGGTCACAAAGAGTTGGACACGACTGAGCGACTGAACTGAACTGAACTGAAGCTTTGATACATCATTCAGTCCTTTTTTTTTTTTTGATGATTCAGAAAAATGAATGGTATCATCACACAGTGATTCTGGAATGTTTATTCACTATATCTGTTATGTCCATATCATTGTCATAAGTGCTGCTGAAGACAGTAAACCAGATTATTAGCCCCTGAATATCTATGGTGATGTCTGACATGGTGATACTAGTGACAAAAAATTAACACTGGCAATTTTTAAGGCATCTTTGCAATTTGTTTTTACTGTGTCAGTTAAGTTTGCAAGCAAAACATTTATAGCAGATATTGCTATTCAGTATATTGGAGGCACTGAACACAGCATTGGAAAGTCAAAGAAATAAACTGAGTACTTTGGGCTGATGGAAGTATGTTGAACCTTAGTGTCTCATCTCTGTGCATTTAGGTTTAACTTGAGAACACTACCTGGTTTCTAAGACAGGGCCTGATACACAATCAATATTCGTTGTGCTTTTAATTTACAAAGCATCTCATCCAGAATTTCTCAAGCTTGGCTCTATTGACTGTTTGGGCCAGATAATTCTTTGTTGGCATGTAAGATGTTTAGCAGCACCCCTTGTCTCTGTCTACTAGATCCACAGTCCTTTCTCCCTTCTCAGTTGCTATAACCAAAAATATTTCCATACATTTTAAAACATATTCCAGGGATCATATTTAGCTTCATTTGAAAACTATTGATCCTAATTTTATCATCATATTTCCTTATAGGAAGAATGGCCACATCAGGCTTGTCACTTACAGCTGAGAGGATTGAATTTTGATGTTTATGTGTCTTATGCAGTGTCCTCTGGCTAGTGACTAGTGGAACCAGCAGTTGAACTTGACAGGGCTTTTAGCTGAATCCTCTACCTTCTGACTTACATGACCGTGTGTGGCATAAAGGTAAATGTGGTGGTGGAAGTGGGCAGGATTGACATAGCTCAGTAGAGTGCAAAGGCTGCCTGGCTGATTCAGCTAGGCTTGCTGGAATCATGACCACACAGCGATTCTTCAGCGATGTTTCTGTTCTTAGTGTTATCTTTGAAAAAAAAAAAAAAAAAGGCCACAGTTATAGTTTCTGGGGATAGTCCCAAAAGGAATATGCTA
>NW_011495072.1:18858152-18876861 GCF_000754665.1 Bison bison bison | reverse complement strand
TATGCTATCTACTTTACTTAGGGGCAACAAACTGTCTATCTTATTTACAGAGATGGAAAGGGTAGCTTGCTTCAGTTTTCCTGGTGATGGACACAGTTTCCTAATACGGAAAGACATTCTGATTGTGTTTATATTTGTGATAGTCTAACTTAATTTTCCTTTCTTTCTTCTAGTGAAATATTCAAATCATTCCTGGAGGGAAAAGGTGAGGAAAAGAGTGCCTGCTGTCTTAGAGTCTGGTGTAAATCACTGGTAGAGACTAGCCTGTGAAATACAATAGCTGCTGCTTCCAGGAGGTTTTTACAGACACAGGAGATCTAAATTTTACATAACTGTGAAGACAAATTAGGGCCTTCTCCAAATGATGCTCCCTGAACTATAAATCTCCTTTGCAGTTTCAAATTCTATCTAAACAACTTGGCATTAAAATTCATTCACTAAGATAAGTTGGGCTAGAGCAGGTGTAAGCAATGATCACGATTAATATAAAGAAGCCAGAGAAGAAGAGATAAAGTGGAAACAACAGAAACAGAATGAGGCAGCTGGAGAGAGTTAGAGTACAATTTGAAAATAAACTCATGAAAATGATTTATAAAGAATTTGGTTAAAAAAATGCAGGGATGAGAACTCACGATTTTAAATCAGACCTCTTTACCCATTACAGTGAACAAAAATATACTCAGGATAGGTTTTAGCTAAGAAAGTAGATACCATCAGAAGTGAGTTTAACAGAGGGTTCAGCATGGCTTCCAAACTTATTATTTACATCATCAGTAAATCTTCGTTTATTGCATCAAAGTCAGAATCAAGGTTCTTGAAGCAAAGATGGGACTAAAGCCATCTGAAATCAAAGGTTTACCATTGACTAATTCTGTAAGCTTAGATCAGTTGTTCTAAGGTTTAAGCCTAAACTGAATGATATGGGAGACTTGTAAGAACACAGATTACTAGGCTTTAACCCAGAGTTTTTGATTTAGTAGTTCTAGGGAGAGGGTCCAAGAATTTACCTTTGTGACACGTTGCCATGTGATGGTGATTGACGGGAGGCCACTGGGGGTTTCCCTACTGGGACCTATATGAGCATCATTTTCCTTAGGCATAGAATGTGACCAAAGACTGTCTACCACTATAGTACTTACATGTGCAAAGTCTTTAAAGTATATATATTTTCTTAAAAATTGCTTTCAGCTACAATCTAAGACTATTTCACTGATTTGGCCTATTTTATTGGGAACATAATCAGATTATTCTAGTACAATAAAACTCAGTGGTAAATTCTAATGTCCTCTTAGAAATTCTGTATTCTCAAAAATGGACATAAATGTTATATTTTTTTTTTAAGAGGAGGCAGAAGATTGGCTCTCATGTCTTTTCAGATGGCCTGTCTCTGAATATGCTTTCCTTTAGCTTTCTGATAGCTTTTGACAGTTAAGAAAATGGAAAATACTCTGGTAGTAGGTGAATTCTGAAAATAATACTTCCACAGATCAGTGATAATACAGTTTTTAACCTCTCAAAATTCCATATCTCCAACAGGTACTACCCTCTAAGCAGTGTTATGATTTTTACTTGAACACTAATTTATAAGCCTGAACACTTTACAAATCTCCTGTGGAGACTCATGATTTAGAGAGTGGCTAACCTGAATTCTATGGAGTTCTAAAGGACAGAAATGTTAATTAAAAAGTAGTGGGAATTTGAATATTTTGCAATACAATCCTCAAAACTGTATATAGAAATATATTCAAGAATAAAAACTTTAAGCATCTGGGGAAGTGAAATTATTCTTTGGAGTTTTGGAGGAATATTCTCATGTTTAAACAGACATTTTGAGTCATACCATGTTCTAGATTCTATGCTAGTTGCCAAGGAAACATTTAAATGAAGGATTGATCTTAATTTTTTTTTTTTTACATATTTTTATTTATCTATTGGCTGCTCTGGGTCTTAGTTGTGGCATACAAACTATTATACATCCTTGCAGCATGCGGGATCTTTAGTTGTGGCCTGCAAACTATTAGTTGTGGCATGTGGTTCCTTACTTGCGGTATGTGGGAGAAAGGAGCAGTTACTCAACAAGAGACTGACCCAGACTTACCTGTGAGTGTCCAGGAGTCCCTGGCAGAGGCCTGGGTTGGCAGTGGCCTGTTGCAGGGTCCAGGGCACTGGACCTTTTGAAGGAGATAGACATTATCTTCATTACTTCCACCATAGTTTGGCCTCAGGCCAAACAACAGGGAGGGAACACAACCCCACCCATCAACAGAAAATTGGATTAAAGATTTATGGAGAACGGCCCTGCCCATCAGAACAAGACCCAGTTTCCCCCACTGTTAGTCTCTCCTATCAGGAAGCTTCCATACGCCTCTTATCCTTATCCTTCAGAGGGCAGGCAGAATGAAAATGACAATCACAGAAAACTAATCAAACTGGTGACATGGACCATGAAAGTGAAAGTGAAATGGCTCAGTCATGTCTGGCTGCAGTCCATGGGGTCACTAAGAGCCAGGCACGACTGAGCGACTTCACTTTCACTTTTCACTTTCATACATTGGAGAAGGAAATGGCAACCCACTCCAGTGTTCTTGCCTGGAGAATCCCAAGAACAGAGGAGCCTAGTGGGTTGCCATCTATGGGGTCACACAGAGTCAGACATGACTGAAGCGACTTAGCAGCAGCAGCAGCAGCAGGACTGTAGCCTACCAGGCTTCTCCATCCATGGGATTCTCCAGGCAAGAATACTGGAGTGGGTTACCATTTCCTTCTCCAGGGAATCTTCCAGACACAGGGATAGAACCCAGGTCTCCCTCATTGGAGGCAGACGCTTTAACCTCTGAGCCATCAGCCTTGTCTAACTCAGTGAAACAATGAGCAATGCCCTGTAGGGCCACCCAAGACAGATGGGTCATGGTGGAGAGTTCTGACCAAACGTGGCCCACTGGAGAAGGGAATGGCAAACCACTTCAGTATTCTTGCTTTGGGAACCCAATGAACAGCATGAAAAGGCAAAAAGATAGGCCTGAAAGATGAACTCCCCAGGTTGGTAGGTGCCCAGTATGCTACAGGAGAAGAGTGGAGAAGTATCTCCAGAAAGAGTGAAGAGACAGATCCAAAGCAAAAAGAACACCAAGTTGTAGATGTGACTGGTGATGGAAGTAAAGCCCAATGCTGTAAAGAGCAGTATTGCATAGGAACCTGGAATGTTAGGTCCATGAATCAAGGCAAATTGGAAGTGGTCAAACAGGATATGGCAAGAGTGAACATTGACATTTTAGGAATCGGTGAACTAAAATGGACTGGAATGGGTGAATTTAACTCAGATGACCATTATATCTACTACTGTGGGTAAGAATCCCTTAGAAGAAATGGAGTGGCCATCATAGTCAACAAAAGAGTCCGAAATACAGTACTTGGATGCAATCTCAAAAACGACAGAATGATCTCCTTTCATTTCCAAGGCAAACCATTCAATATCAGGGTAATCCAAGTCTATACCCCAACCAGTCATGCTGAAGAAGCTGAAGCTGAATGGTTCAATGAAGACCTAAAAGACCTTTTAGAACTAACACCCAAAAAAGATGTCCTTTACATTATAGGGGACTGGAATGCAAAAGGAGGAAGTCAAGAGGTACCTGCAATAACAGGCAAACTTGGCCTTGGAGTACAAAATGAAGCAGGGCAAAGGGTAACAGAGTTTTGCCAAGAGAGAGCACTGGTCATAGCAAACACCCTCTTCCAACAACACAAGAGAAGACTCTTTATCTGGACATCACCAGATGGTCAATACTGAAATCAGATTGATATGTTCTTTGCAGCTGAAGATGGAAAAACTCTATACAGTCAGCAAAAACAAGACCAGGAGCTGACTGTGGCTCTGATCATGAACTCCTTATTTGCCAAATTCAGACTGAAATTGGAGAAAGTAGGGAAAACCACTAGACCATTCAGGTATGCCCTAAATGAAATCCCTTATGATTATATAGTGGAAGTGAGAAATAGATTCAAGGTATTAGATCTGATAGACAGAGTGCCTGAAGAACTATAGAGGGAGGTTCGAGACATTGTACAGGAGGTAGCAATCAAGACTGTCTCCAAGAAAAAGAAATGTAAAAAAAGGCAAAATGGTTGTCTGAGGAGGTCTTACAAATGGTTGTCTGAGGAAGTCTTCTGAGAAAAGAAGAGAAGCTTATGGCAAAGGATAAAAGGAAAGATGTATCCATTTGAATGCAGAGTTCCAACAAATAATAAGCAGAGATAAGAAAGCCTTCCTCAGTGATCAATGCAAAGAAATAGAGGAAATCAACAGAATGGGAAAGACTAGAGATGTCTTCAAGAAAATTAGAGACACCAAGGGAACATTTCATGCAAAGATGAGCACAATAAAGGACAGAAATGGTATGGTCCTAACAGAAGCAGAAGATATTAAGTAGAGGTGGCAAGGACACACAGAACTATACAAAAAAGATCTTCATGACTCAGATAATCTCAATGGTGTGATCACTCACCTAGAGCCAGACATCCTGGAATGCAAAGTCAAGTGGGTCTTAGGAAGCATCACTACGAACAAAGCTAGCAGAGGTGATGGAATTCCAGTTGAACTATTTCAAATCCTAAAAAATGATGTTGTGAAAGTGCCACTAAATATGCAAACAAATTTGGAAAACTCAGCAGTCGCCACAGGACTGGAAAAAGCTGATTTTCATTCCAGTCCCAAGAAAGGCAATGCCAAAGTGCCGGGAGCCAGTGTGAGGAACTCCGCCCATGGCAAAAGTCATGAGGAAGGAGGCTCAGCATACGCAAAAGCGGGATCGAGCCTCAGGATTCCCCCTGGAAATTCTCAAGCATCTACCCCCAAAACCAGAGTCTGCCTACTTTACTGCTTTGTGCTCTCACCTACACCTCTGACTTTACGGGGGGCTGTCCCCCACCACCATCTCTCTCTCTGAAAAAGAGTTAACTTACAGCACCAGTTAATAAAATTCCTGGGCGTGACAAGAGTGTTTCAACCTACAAACTCCTCTGAAGTTTCTCTAGCCTGCTTGACAGGCTTGCCCAGCCACATGTGATTGTTCACAGCCTCCCAACCGTGAGAGGCACAAGATGCTCTAAACTTTCTAAAAACAGATTCTTTTGAGAAGTTAGAAAATTATTAGTATAGTATTAGTGGGCTAGTTATGAATTATACTGGTGGAGGGTTTCATTGTTGAGCCAATATTTGCTGCTACATCTCCATATCCCTTGCCCCTTATACACATTAATGAATATAACTAACATATAAGAGAAATAAGTATTAACCTTGATATTAATCACGTTGGACCTTAGGCTAAGTAAATTCTTTTCTTGATTATAGCCCACTGCACCTTTGCCCTGTAGGAATGCAAATTTATCTGGTGCCTTCGGAGAGTGGTGCCTGACTTAAGAAACCTTTGGAGAAAATAAGTTTTCTGGTTGACTAGTCATCATCAGAAAGGGTCATAAAATGTTAGCAGGCCTCTTGGCCAGAAGATGATGTAAATCACCTGAGAACTTTGTATATCGGAAGGAATGCAGGAAAAAAGCGTGGTTTCAATAAGGGTCAGGACTGCTGATCCCACGTGACTTTGTATTTTCCACTTATCTCTATGTATAATTCAAAGTATAAAAGCGAACCTGGAAAATAAAGAAACGGATCAGTTCCTGGAAAGACTGGTCTCCTCATGTCGTTCTTTCTCTCACCTTCTGGCTGAATTCCCATCTGGAGAATGAGGTTCGCAAAGCCTACTAATTTTGCCTAGGCTTCTAAGATCTGACCGGGGAGGCTTTAGTGTCTCCTCTCCTTTGGGAGAAAGGGAGGATGCCTGCGGCCTATGTAGGTGGTGCAAATTCCTTGTCTTGGAATTTTATTGGTTTTCCACATAAACCAAGTTATTCAGCCTCTTTTCTCCACTGAATTTCACACTGAGCTATCCCTGTTTAACCATTTTTTATATCTTTAATTAACACTTAAATACGCTATTGTTTCCTGATCGCCAACGCTGTCTCCCCTTCGAATTCCCTAGATCCACCAGGGCAGGACCCTGGCACCAAAGAATGCTCAAACCACCACACAACTGCACTCATCTCACACTCTAATAAACTAATGTTCAAAATTCTCCAAGCTAGGCTTCAACAGTACATGAACAATTTAGAAATGGCAGAGGAATCAGTGATCATATTGTCAACATCATTGGATCATCGAAAAAGCACAAGAGTTCCAGAAAAACATCTACACTCATTTATAGACTGCGCCAAAGGCATTGACTGTATGGCTCACAGCAAACTGTGACAAATTCTTAAAGAGATCGGAATACCAGACCACCTTAACTGACTCCTGAGAAATCTGTATGCAGGTCGAGAAGCAACAGTTAGAATGAGACGAACAACAGACTGGTTCCAAATTGGGAAAGGATTATGTCAAGGCTGTTTTTGTCACCCTGCTTACTTAACTTATATGCAGAGTACATTATGCAAAATGCTGGGCTGGATGAAGCACAAGCTGGAATCAAGATTGCCAGGAAAAATATCATAACCTCAGATACACAGATGACATCACCCTTCTGTCAGAAAGCAAAGAACTAAAGAGCCTCTTGATGAAAGTGAAAGAGGAGAGTGAAAAAGTTGGCTTAAAAATCAACATTCGGAAAGCTAAGATCATGGCACCCAGTCCCATCATCCCATGGCAAATAGGTAGGGAAACAATGGAAACAGTGAGAGATTTTATTTTGGGGGGCTCAAAATCACTGCAGATGGTGACTGAGCCATGAAATTAAAGCCATGAAATTAAACTGCTCCTTGGAACTGGAGAAGGCAATGGCACCCTACTCCAGTACTCTTGCCTGGAAAATCCCATGGATGGAGGAGCCTGGTAGTCTGCGGTCCATGGGGTCACCAAGAGTCAGACATGACTGAGCAAATTCACTTTCACTTTTCATTTTCATGCATTGGAGAAGGAAATGGCAACCCACTCCAGTGTTCTTGCCTGGAGAATCTCAGGGACAGGGGAGCCTGGTGGGCTGCCGTCTGTGGGGTCGCACAGAGTCGGACACGATTGAAGTGACTTAGCAGCAGCAGCAGCAGCAGCAGGTCCTTGGAAGAAAAGCTATGACCAACCTAGATAGCATATTAAAAGACAGAGACATTATGTTGCCAACAATGCTCCATGTAGTCAAAGGTATGTTTTTTTTCCCCAGTAGTCATGACATGAATGGATGTGAAAGTTGGACTATAAAGAAAGCTGAGCACCAAAGAATTAATGCTTTTGAACTTTGGTGTTAGAGAAGACTCTTCAGAGTCCCTTGGACTGCAAGGAGATCCAACCAGTCAGTCCTAAAAGAAATCAGTCCTCAATATTCATTGAAAGGACTGATTGTGAAGCTGGAACTCCAGTTGTTTTACCACTTGATGCAAAGAATTCACTCACTGGAAAAGACCCTTATGTTAGGAAAGATTGAAGGCAGGAGGAGAATTGGATGAATGAAGATGAGATGGCTGACTTGATTGACATGAGTTTGAGTAGGCTTCCAGAGTTGTTGACGGACAGGGAAGCCTGGCATGGTGCCAACCATGGGGTGGTAAAGAGTCGGACGTGACTAAGTGACTGAACTGAACTGAACCGTTGTGGGATCTATGTAGTTCCCTAAACAGAGATCTATAAGCAGGGATCAAGCCTGGGTGCCCTGCACTGGGGGCATGAAGTCTTAGCCACTGGACCAACAGGCAAGTCCCCATCCTAGTTTTTAAGAAGCTTACAATATGTGAAGAAGATTCTTACAAGTAACTATGTATGATAGAATATGAAGTCTTCAGTGGGAGTATATATGAAATGAATGAGAACAGATAAAGGGTAGAAAAAATAAAAGTATAAATGGGAAATCATTTATAGAAAGAAATATCTCATAGGTTACCAAATAAGCATTTTAAATTATGTAGGCTATTCAGAACCAAATGGACTGCTAGCTATGTGTTTTAAGCAGCAGAAGTAAGAAGCTGCTAGAAGTTTCTAAGGTATTTTTGTTGCATATTATTGAGGCCTAAATAAGGGTCCTTTGATTACCGTGTCTTTCTACCTGTCCTTTCATCCTTCTCAGATCAGATCAGTTGCTCAGTCGTGTCCGACTCTTTGCGACCCTATGAATCGCAGCACGCCAGGCCTCCCTGTCCATCACCAACTCCCGGAGTTCACTGAGACTCACGTCCATCGAGTCAGTGATGCCATCTAGCCATCCCATCCTCTGTCCTCCCCTTCTCCTCCTGCTGCCTATCCCTCCCAGCATCAGAGTCTTTTCCAGTGAGTCAACTCTTCACATGAGGTGGCCAAAGTACTGGAGTTTCAGCTTTAGCATCATTCCTTCCAAAGAACACCCAGGTCTGATCTCCTTTAGAATGGACTGGTTGGACCTCCTTGCAGTCCAAGGGACTCTCAAGACTTTTCTCCAACACCACAGTTCAAAATCATCAATTCTTCAGTGCTCAGCTTTCTTCATAGTCCAAGTCACATCCATACATGACCACTGGAAAAACCATAGCCTTGACTAGATGGACCCTTGTTGACAAAGTAATGTCCCTGCTTTTGAATATGCTATCTAGGTTGGTCGTAACTTTCCTTCCAAGGAGTAAGCGTCTTTTAATTTCATGGCTGAAATCACCATCTGCAGTGATTTTGGAGCCCAGAAAAATAAAGTCTGACACTGTTTCCACTGTTTCTCCATCTATTTCCCATGAAGTGATGGGACCAGATGCCGTGATCTTGTTTTATGAATCTTGAATTTTAGGCCAACTTTTTCACTCTTTTCTTTCACTTTCATCAAGAGGCTCTTTAGTTCCTCTTCACTTTCTGCCATAAGTGTGGTGTCATCTGCGTATCTGAGGTTATTGATATTTATCCCGGCAATCTTGATTCCAGCTTGTGCTTCTTCCAGCCGGGTTTTTCATGATGTACTCTGCATATAAGTTAAATAAGCAGGGTGACAATATATAGCCTTGATGTACTCCTTTTCCTATTTCGAACCAGTCTGTTGTTCCATGTCCAGTTCTAACTGTTGCTTCCTGGCCTGCATATAGGTTTCTCAAGAGGAAGATCAGGTGGTCTGGTATTCCCATCTCTTTCAGAATTTTCCACAGTTTATAGTGATCCACAGAGTCAAAGGCTTTGATATAGTCAATAAAGCAGACATAGATGTTTTTCTGGAACTCTCTTGCTTTTTCCATGATCTAGTGGATGTTGGCAATCTGATCTTTGGTTCCTTTGCCTTTTCTAAAACCAGCTTGAACATCTGGAAGTTCACAGTTTCACGTATTGCTAAAGCCTGGGTTGGAGAATTTTGAACATTACTTTACTAGCGTGTGAGATGAGTGCAATTGTGCGTTAGTTTGAGCATTCTTTGGCATTGCCTTTCTTTGGGATTGGAATGAAAACTGTCCTTTTCAAGTCCTGTGGTGACTGCTGAGTTTTCCAAATGTGCTGGCATATTGAATGCAGCACTTTCACAGCATCATCTTTCAGGATTTGAAATAGCTCAACTGGAATTCCATCACTTCCACTAGCTTTGTTCGTAGTGACGCTTTCTGAGGCCCACCTGACTTCATATTCCAGGATGTCTGGCTCTAGGTGAGTGATCACACCATCGTGATTATCTGGGTCATGAAGATCTTTTTTGTAGAGTTCTTCTGTGTATTCTTGCCACCTCTTAATTTACTATTATTCTTTAAATACATATATTAAAGTGCTCACAACCTCTTAATCATAGTTATCTTTGAATCCAGGTTTAATGGTAAAATTGTAGATGTTAAATTTAGTTCTTCAGACTCTATATTGTCATTGAATTGATATCAGAGCTAAACCTAAATTTAAGATCTTTTGATTTAAATATGAATGGAATTTCTGCTGTATAATATTGCTTCCTTTTGAAAGTTGAAATGGAGTTGTGTTTTGAACATACTCAAAGAAGAGTAGACCTCATATAAGGAATTTTTTTTAGACCTGGAGTGGCAGTTGTTCTGGTGAATGGATCTGGGTGGGAGAGTAAATTGTTTAAAATGTGAAACTTGAATTAAATTTCATCAGTGAGCCATGGAAATAAAGATTTTAAAGACTTTAAAATTTTAAATATATGTACATTTTTGGAATGTTAAATTATGACCTTTTGATCAGGGTTATCCCTGTGTGTGTGGTCTCCTGAACATAGCAGCAAGTCTTTTCATCATCAACTAAGATGGATGGACTTGTTATGGACTGAATCATATCCCCTCAAAATTTGTATGCTTGTCTTAACCTGTAATGTGACTATATTTAGAAATGGGGTCTTTAAAGGTTAAATTGGAAAAGGCTCTGATGCTGGGAGGGATTGGGGGCAGGAGAAGAAGGGGATGACAGAGGATGAAATGTCTGGATGGCATCACTGATTCGATGGACGTGAGTCTGAGTGAACTCCGGGAGTTGGTGATGGATAGGGGGGCCTGGTGTGCTGCGATTCATGGGGTTGCAAAGAGTCGGACACGACTGAGCGACTGAACTGAACTGAAAGGTTAAATGAGGTCATAAGGGTGGAGCCCTAATCTGACAAGACTAGTGTCTTTATTAGAAGAAGAAGAAGCACCAGAGATCTCTCTCCCCTGTGCATGCACAGAGAAAAGGCCAGGTGAGGACATGGTAAGCAGGCAGCTGTCTATAAGCTAAGAAGAGGGGCATTGCCAGAATCCAACCCTGTTGGCACCTTGGTCTTGGACTTGATCTTGGTCTCCAGAGCTGTGAGAAAATAAATTTCTGTTATTTAAGCTGATTAGTTTCTGATATTCTGTTATGGCAGCCTGAGCTGATTAATGTATTACTTAATAGTAAGAAAAACATCTATTTTATTGATTACACCAAAACCTTTGACTCTGTAGATCACAGCAAACTGTGGAATTCATAAAGAAATGGGAATACCAGACCACCTTACCTGACTCCTGAGAAATCTGTATGCAGGTCAAAAAGCAGCAGTCAGAACCGGACATGGAACAACAGACTGGTTCCAAATTGGTAAAAGAGTTTGTCAAGGCTGTATATATGTCACCCTACTTATTTAATCTCTATGCAGAGTACATCATGTGAAATGCCAGGCTAGATGAAGCACAAGCTGGAATCAAGATTGCTGGGAGAAATATAAATAACTTCAGATATGCAGATGACACTACCCTTATGCCAAATAGCAGAGAAGAACTGAAGAGCCTCTTGATGAAAGTGAAATAAGAGAGTGAAGACGCTGACTTAAAACTCAACATTAAAAAGACTAAGATTGTGGCATCTGGTTCCATCACTCCATGGCAAATAGATGGAGAAACAATGGAAACAATGACAGAATTTATTTTCTTGGGCTCCAAAATCACTGCATATGGTGACTGGAACCTTGAAATTAGAAGATGCTTACTCCTTGGAAGAAAAGCTATGACCAACCTAGACAGCTTATTAAAAAGCAGAGACGTTGCTTTCCCAACAAAGGTCTGTCTAGTCAAGGCTGTGGTTTTTCCAGTAGTCATGTATGGATGTCAGAGTTGGACTATAAAGAAAGCTGAGTGCCGAAGTATTGATTCTTTTGAACTGTGGTGTTAGAGAAGACTCTTGAAAGTCCCTTGGACTACACGGAGATCTAATCAGTCTATACTAAAGGAAATCAGTCCTGGATATTCATTGGAAGGACTGATGCTGAAGCTGAAAGTCTAATACTTTTGCCACCTGATGCGCCTCAATTGAAAAGACCCTGATGCTGGGAAAGATTGAAGGTGGGAGGAGAAGGGGACGACAGAGGATGAGATGGTTGGATGGCATCACCTTTGTGATGGACATGAATTTGAGCAAGCTCTGGGAGTTGGTGATGGACAGGGAAGCCTGGCATGCTGCAGTTCATGGGGTTGCTAAGAGCCGAACATGACTGAGTGACTGAACTGAACTGAACTAAATAGTAAGAAATGTTACGTGTGTGTGAACTCAGTTCTGTCTTACTCTTTGTGACCCTATGGACTGTGGCCCACCAGGCTCCTCTGTCTATGGGATTTTCCAGGCAAGAATACTGGAATGGGTTGCCATTTCCTCCTCCAAGAGATCTTCCCCACCCAGGGATTGAACCTGCATCTCCTGGTTTTTTTTTTTTTTTCCTGCATTGCAGGCAGATTCTTTACCACTGAACCATTGGGAAAGCTCATAATAGTAAGACATATCATATCCTAATGCTACCCATTTGACTTTATTGATCTCAACATCTATATATTATGTGACTAGAGATTAGAAGATACTTTTTTTTTTCTAAATGGATTTTTCTAAAAATATTTTTGAAAAGGACTTACAGGCTCCTTAATTGAAAGATTAGAAAGTAAGAAACTGCTTTGTCACAAAGATGAGATGATTTTTTTATAATAGTTTAATATGATGATGGACTTTTTGGCCTTTGAAATTATCTAAATATCTATTCCCTGGATAATAGCTACTTTCTGATATGTTTTAACTCTGTTTACTAAATACATTTCTTAAATTCATCTATATCATGTGCTGTGACTAATGTAAACAGAACAGCTATCAAATTCATTTCATTAAGAGATTAGATGGAGATTTTGCAAATTTCCCATGAAATTTTAATGTACAATTCTTTCCTTAATTAAAAGCAAACAGCCTTGCTTTTGGGGATTAGGCCATCTAATTATGTATAAAAAGAGAGAGAATACATTTATAAAGAGTATTTGAGTAAAAAGGGAAGAGAATACAATCAAAGAAGGAATGACATCCTGGAAAGTGGTATGCAAGAATTAAAAGCAAGAACTGTTTTTAAATCATCTGTTCTTCAGATTCCCTCAATGGTCAATGCTCCAGTGAAAGGCAAGAGTCAAGTTTATGAGACTTTGGGAAAGAGTGCAGATACTGAGATTGTTGATCCAGACTATAGAGAAAAGCTTGCCCAAGATTTCAGAGTTTATTCTGACCTCCACTACTAACTCACTACATAACCATAGGCAGGTGAGTTAATCTTTCTGTGACTTCATTTATGCCTTTGTCAAATGGAAATAATGACACCTCTTCATGGGAGAATTTTGAGGTTTAATTAAATAGTGCTTTGAGCTTCTTAGATTAAAGTTGCTATAGAAATGCAAAGTGAAATTATTGAAGTCATTTTTCCTATTCCTGTGTGGAACATGATGATTGAAACACACTTATTTTAATAGAAAATGGACTAATTGCCTAAAGAAATATTCCTTATGGAATATGACACATGTAAACAATAGGCCAAACCTCTTTATAATAAATAGGATCATAATCTAATTCCTTTAAAAAGTTTATATAATTTTTAATGGTTATATTCCATTTACAGTTATTACAAAATGTTGGTTGTATTCCTTGTGTTGTTCAACACATTCTTGAGTCTATCCTACACCCAATAGTTTGTACCTCCCACCCCCTCACGCTATATTGGCCCTCCCCCCTTCCCCACTGGTAACCATTAATTTGTTCTCTGTATCTGTGGGTCTGCTTCTTTTTTTTGTTATATTCGCTAGTTTGCTATATTTTTTAGATTCCTCATATAAGTGACGCCATATGGTATTTCAGAGAAGACAACGGCACCCCCATTCCAGTACTCTTGCCTGGAAAATCACATGGTTGGAGGAGGAGCCTGGTAGGCTGCAGTCCATGGGGTCACTATAAGTCAGACATAACTGAAGTGACTTAGCAGCAGCAGCAGCAGCATATGGTATTTGTCTTTCTCTGACTTATTTCACTTAGCATGATGCCCTCCAAGTTCATTCATGTTGCTACAAATGGCAAAATTTCATTCTTTTATTGGTTGACTAGTATTTCATTATGTATATATATGCCACATCTTCTTTATTCATTCATCTGTTGATGGACATGTAAGTTGCTTCCATATCTTGACAATTGTAAATAATGCTACTGTTAATATTGGGGTGCATGTGTGTTTCTGAATTAGTGCTTTGAGGGTTTTTTTTTTTTTTATATACCAAGATTGAAATTGCTGAGTCATATGGTAGTTCTGGTCTTCCCAGCTAGTGCTAATGCTAAAGAGCCCTGGTGCCAATGCAGGTGACATGAGACATGGGCTTGGTCCAAGAGTCAGAAAGATCCCCTGGTATAGGAAATGGCAACCCAGTCCAGTATTCTTCCCTGGAGAATTCCATGAACAGAGGAGCCTGGCAGGCTCCAGTCCATGGGGTCGCAAAGAGTCGAACACAACTGAAGTGATTTAGCATGCACACATGGTAGTTCTATTTTTAGTTTTTTGAG
Organism: Bison bison bison; assembly: GCF_000754665.1. NCBI lineage: Eukaryota > Metazoa > Chordata > Mammalia > Artiodactyla > Bovidae > Bison > Bison bison. The sequence continues at coordinate 18,862,580 of NW_011495072.1, read as the reverse complement.
AAACCTCCATACTGTTTCCCACCAACAGTGCACAAGAGTTCTCTTTTCTCCACATTCTTGCTTATATTTATTATTTACATTCTTTTTGATGACAGCTGAATCAACAAATATGAGATAATATATCTCATTGTGATTTTGATTTGCATTTTCCTGATGATTAGTGATGTTGAGCATTTTTTCATGTGCCTGTTGGCCTTCTGCATTTCCATTTTAGAAAACTGCTCAGTTCTTCTGCTCATTTTTTAATTGGGCAGGCTTTTTTTGATGTTGAGTTGTATGAGCTGTTTATATATGTTGCCTATTAACCCTTTATCAGTCCTGTAATTGTCAAATATCTTCTCCCATTCTGTAGGCTGTCTTTTAATTTGGCGATACTTTCCTTTGCTGTGCAAAAGCTTTTAAGTTTAATTAGGTCCCATTTACTCATTTTTGCTTTTATTTTATATAGAAGAGAGATCAAAAAAATATTGCTGTGATTTATATTAAAATAATGCATAATCTAATTCTTAATTTAATGACAAAATTTTAATCTGTGGCAAGTGAGTGCATGCTCAGTCATGTCTGACTCTTTGTGACCCTATGGACTGTAGCCCACCTCTCTCCTCTGTCCATGAAATTTTCCAGGCAAGAATACTGGGGTGGATTGCCATTTCCTACTCGAAGAGATCTTTCAATCCAGGGATCTAACCTGTGTCTCTTGTATCTCTGTACTGGCAGCAGGATTCTTTACCACTGTACCACATGGATAGCCTAAAAAAGACTTGTTTTTTTCAATAATTATTTAACATGTAAAAATTCTAATATCTTGAGGTAGTAACAGTGGAATCTGGCTTATAGTCTGGTCCAGACATGTGATGACTCCAACACTACAGCTTATAGGCTTGATTCATTCAGTTCCCCAGTTCTTTTTCTTGCAAATTGATTGCCCATTGCTTTTCTCGTTAAAAAACAAAAAACAAAACAGTGCTGTTTAAGAAAGTGTTAGTCGCTCAGTCCTCTTTGCGACCCCAAGGACCGTATCCCACCAGTCTTCTCTGTCATTGAATTCTCCAGATAAGGATCCTGGAGTGGGTTGCTATTCCCTTCTCCAGGGGATCTTCCCAACCCAGGGATCAAACCTGGGTTTCCTGCATTGCAGGAAGATTCTTTACCATCTGAGCCAGCTGTTTAAGTAAGGAAGATGCCAACTTTCTGAAGAGAGGAAGTTTCCATGTGAAAAACCATTTGTGTGTACATTCTTATCTGGGGTATGATCATGTGAGCAAGTGGCTCAGGACCACTGAGAAAGAGGAGGTCAAGGAACTGAGGGGCTTCAGTAATAGAAGATCATCTACAGTGGTAGTGTTAGAGAGAGTGATAAACCCGGATGCAAATTCTGAAACATAAAAGTGAGACCTGAGAGTCTATAGATGATTCTACAAAGAGCTGTAACAAGTGTTGAAACCTGGAGACAAGAGGTTCAAAATTGAGTCATGGCACCATTGGAATGAAGGGAGAATAAGTAGAAATGAAGAGCAGAGGGTACCCAAGCTCTTCATACCAGAACTTCATACCAGTTCCCACCTGAAACTCTAACCTGGGGACACTTCCTGCTGGGAGAGGAAATAGCCTTCTTTTGAGAGAGGAAGTCATGTCCTTCAGGGAGAAGCAGGTTTCTTTTCCATCAGGTTATATTACTGAGCAGAGGTTTTTAGAACTGATTATGTGCTAGGACCTTATTAGAAACTTTAAAAGCAATATTGTGGCTGAGCCCCATTTCAGGCTAACTAACTCAGGATCTTTGAGGGTAGATCCCAAAGAACAGAATGAAAAATCAAACAAAAACCTAACTAATATCTCTCCAAGTCATTAGGCAGGGTTCAAAAACTAGTACCATAAGCTTAGTTTGAGTTTGATCAAGGTGAAGGGACCATTGAAAGCAGAGGTTGGAAAGGTAGGGGATCTTGCTTATAACATATTTTGAGTTCTGTAGGACATTCTGAGTGGCAGTCAGAAGTCTGAAAGTGGATGTGTGATGTCATAGCAGATTGAAGTGACCTATGTTCCTAGGTTTGTTGGACAAAAAGATGTCAGACTTCATGACCACAGGCTGTGTTCATTAGACAGGGGCATTGGGGATGCTGGGAGTTCTTTCCAGGGTCACACAGAGTTCTCTGCCTTCCCTTTCACTTTTCTCCATTAGATGCAAGGAGGACAGGAAAGGGGAAAAGTTTATTCTTAGTAATCAAGGCCCCCTTTTGACCCTGACAACGAAAGTAGTGATGAGTATGAGCATAATCCAGAATACATTTTCTGTTTGCTTTCTCATTTTTTGATAACCAAAATGTCAGCCTTGTTGAGCATTATTATTATTTTTAAATAACATTGACTAAGGTACTTTGTCAGGAATTGTTAATTCTTGTTTTATGACCATCTCTTATATTTAGGAAACCTGTATCTTGGGTTGAACATGTGTATCTTAGGAAACCTGTATCTCACACAGATGAACAGTTTAGGCTTTGGTGAAAGATTATTCGGTACTAGCTTATAGTTTATAGATGTTGTGCAATAAAAGTGAAATTATATTGACACAGTCTTCCTGACAACATGAAAGGCAGAAGTAGGTCTCTGCTAGGGATTAAAATTTAACATGATTATTCTGAGGATTAAATTCTGCTCTCTAGATTTGAATATCTGTAAGTTGCTGGTAAGATTTATAACTCCTAGTGTGTCTGAGGATCTAGGTTGTAGAAAAATCTACAACGTCAACACAAACTGGAGATCCTATACATTTTAAGAATTTGATAAGTCAATAAAGTGAACATAGCATTTATATGTAAAGAATAACTTTTAAAACTGAACTCTCCCTACCACACCTTACTCTCTTTTTATACTACAGCACTTCTGTGGCATTCAGGGGAATCAGAACTTACATGGAACTGGAACATCAGCAAATGGCTCAGGACATCTAATTTATGCAGAATTGGTGCCTGTGTCATATATAGCACTGCAGACTTTATGCTTCTCTACTCAACTGTATTCTGTTCCCTGAGACCATTACATCACTCTCACAAGGCATTTATTTCATTTTTCTGGCTGAAACAGTGGGTGTAGGCAAAGCTCTGCAGAATGTTATGGGGAGATTCTAAAGGCAAGTTACTTATGACTGCAACAGATGTTGATGATTTTTAGGGAACTGCTGACTTTATATTGTGAGTCTCTTTCTCTCTTAGGGAAAAATAAGGAATTTCCAATTTCTTGCTAGCTGTAAGAACCATAAGGGCTGAACAGCCTAGCTATAAAAGTGGAACACTAAAATTCTGACAAAGAAAAATATATCTGACAAAAAAATGAAGGCACCTCAGTTCTTATAGAAAGCAAATTTTTCTCTCAATAGTTTGTTTGTCACTCCACAGGTATGAATAAAGGAAGATGTAAGAAATTTAACCCTACATTTTGAAATATGTATCTCTATCATTTGATTTTAAGAAAAAGGTGAGCACAGAAGTGCAAACAGTATCAATATTTCTAGATATTATCAATCATTCCTGCTGTTAGTCTAGTATTAGTAGTATAGTGATAATAGCTATAGAAAGTTCTTATAATAAGCATATGGTTCCACTGTTATTTCTTGACAGTATAAAACTGAAGTATTTGGCTTGTGTTAGTGTGGACTCAAGACTTGAAATTTCTCTTAATCAGCTACTTAATCACTTTGTTTAACCAATTATTCTGTTATGACTGTAAATATAAAAAATTCAAAGCAATTCTAAAATTAATGAGGAAATAAGCAACTAAACTATATCAAATATTAAGATGCACAGTCTGGAGTTCAGACTGAGATATTTGTTTATTTTCAGTAACTTATTGGTTGATTGATTCATTCAGTTATTTATTGGGATATTACTATATTCTTGGCACGAATTTAGGCTCTGCAGATAAAAACATGAGTAAGACAACTATGATCCTTACTATGATGGAGCTTCCTTGTTGTTTTGGCATTCTGTGAGAAGTAGAGAAAATAAGCAGTTTCAATGACATGAAACTGAATCTTGCAGCTACGTTTGATCAAGAAGCATTTAACAAGGTGGTCCATGTCTGCCTCCTGCTTTTATGAAAGTCACAGCACACCTAGTCAAGTACTGTGGACTTCAGAGTTCATGGAAGGAGTCCCTAAGCCTGCCATTAATTATCTTCAGTGTCCACAGTAATTAGTGCCTAGCTTATTTAATAGGTATACCTGAAATAAAGAGGGACCATAAATATTTGCTGAATCAGGGAATGGATTGTCTCAACTTAGAATCAATTTGTGTAGGACCTAAACTTACTGTTTTATTACTGAGTTTAATTCTAGTTTCTCCCATTGCCTGATTTTTTTCCTTCCTTTTTAAATCACACATTCTGGTCCTAACTGTCCTTCCCCCCTCCTCCTTTTTTTTTTTTTTTTTG
>NW_011495072.1:18841377-18858052 GCF_000754665.1 Bison bison bison | reverse complement strand
CCTCCCCCCCCCCCCTTTTTTTTTTTTTTTTTTGGTGAAACTGAAATATTGGGGTTTTGAGAAAGTTTCATTAGACATAATAAATTTCAAAATTAGCCTAAAGAAAGCCCCAGGAAGGTTAAAGGCCCCAAGAAGGAATTTTACTGTAGCCCAGAACTGTTTATTCTTTAACAAATAGTCCAGTTCTCTTTGAGGATTCATTAGATGGGGTTCTGTTTTTTAGAAACACTAGAAATTTTGTCATTCCTCCAGAGCAACATCAACAATTTGAGTTGCTATGATATGTTGGTTCAGATATGGGGTTTATTTGAAGAGATTGTGTAGCATCATTAGTCAGCTTCTGACAACACTAATCTTATGAAATAGCACACACACAGTTGCAAAAGTAATTAATTAAACTGTGAAGTCAAGGACAAGGTTTTGTGTCTGTTTTATAAATGTGACCTAGTGTTTCCCTGAAAATCATTTCACTACATCACTATATATTCCGGCAGCAACAAAATCCACATGTTTCTTTGTGAATTTGTCTGAGTCCTATTTTTCTTTATATTTTAATATCAATGCTTTATTTGAAATTATTTGGACTAAGTGAGCTTTACATTTGGCCAAGAGGCATGAGCAAAAATTCTGATAACAGAGGAGGAATGAAAACATTGAGAATGTGAATATGAATTTAGAGAAAAGAAGGCTTATAGTATGCAAGTAGACTTTATGATTGGACTAGAGAAAGTATATTGGGTAATAATTGGAAAAAAAAGTTGTAAATGACAGGTGGAATTAGAGCAGCCTGAAATTGATGTAATGAGAAACAGAAAACCATGGTTTTTTAATGAAAGGGGTGTGTGGTAATTTTTATTGAGGTGAGCCTGATGGAAGAATGCAGATTAGATTTTGTGAGGAGAGGCTGGAGAGAGAGAGAGAGATGTCAGTAGCATTTGGCGTTTTTGTAGGTAGAATATGGTAAGAACTTGTATTACTTGAGACATTGAGATGAGTCTTAAGATGGAAGAAAAATCCTTTGAAAGATAAGACAACATTTTTTTTTGTATTTTAGTGAAAGATTGGATGTAGAGAATCAGGATGATGGAAGAGTTAAACATGTCTAGAAGAATAGTGGTATTATTGATGAAATATAATGGCTTGGCTAGTCAAGTCAGCAACATAGAGAGTTTACAGTTTGCCAGGGAATACTGTGTTAATATAGTGACCCCAGGAGACTCAGTCCAGGATGGAAGACAGACAAGCAAACATACTTGTATTAAAAGTGCTGTGATTGAGGCAACTACCAAGTAGTATGACTACACAAAAAGGGGGCAAATAGCATAGCTGAGAAAATAATTAGGAAAGCTGCTTAGAAGAAGCACAATCTAATCTTTGAAACAGGCAAGAACTGACCAGATAGGAAAGATGCTATAGATAGTGCTGTACGTAGAAGGAGTAGCAGGGGAGTAGGGGGAATGCGAGGACTGAAGTCTAAGTATTTATTTGTTAAGGATGATGGAGTGTTGAATGTATTGTATATTAAGGAGATTTTACTTTATTCCCTAGGGATGATCATTCAAGTAAGATTAGTTCATTTATGGATATGCCACCTTTTTATTGATGGATCAATTGTATTATAAGTACCACTTAGATAGAAATTCTGAATTTGAAGATATGACACAGATTTAAAAGTCATTAAGTAGGTAGTTGAAGCCATGTGATAGGATGAGTTCTTAAAAGGAGTGCAAAGAAGAAAGAACCATGGATTAAATAAAATCCATGGATAAAATAGATAAAACCATGATTTATTGGGGGATTGGACATCCCTAGTAAGCTTAGTCAAGGAACAGGACAGTATGAAATTTTTGTCTTAGTTTTAACACAATACAGCTAACTCTGTAGAAACTACTTGGAAACTTTTGGAAACTGAATTAGTAAACTTCCACTTTTATCTCTCCTTTCCTCATGGTGTTTTCCTTTTGAGTCTGAGATGTACAAGTATCCAAGCCCCAGTTCATGCACAGCTGTTATTGATCTTTGAGAATTAGTGATTAGGAGAAGGTTAGAGTTGAAAGAAAACTGGGGGACCTCTAGATAAGTGGCTTTTATAATTAGGGGAAAAAACATGTTTTCTGACAATAAAATCTTAAAATAGAAGCATTTAAAAAAGTAGGTAAAATGAGTTTGCTTTCATTGGAGGTGGTGGGGTGATGGGGAAATTGTGGTTCATTGTCCCACATCAGTTAAGTTCTTTTATCACTTGTGGTAGATTCTGAGGAATCCCTCTAGAAACCTCAAACTCTATAGGGCTGCTTTTGAAAACTACTGATAGACCCCAGTGTTCTCATTTGCAGAAGCCAGCAAACTCATTCAAAGACATACAGTTAGATCCAGTTTTAGAACAAATGGTCTGCCTTCTGGGAGAATTTCTTGCACTGTAGGAGGAACTGTTCTTCAATAATGTTACTTAGAAGGTGCATTTACTTAGAATCATTGACAGATTAATGAATATCAGATTTCTTATTTGTGCACCCCCTAAAAACACAGAATAAGGAAGAAAGGGAACACATGAGAGGGGAACGATGAGTGTTTCACTCTTCCCTGCCCTGTTAGCCCATGCCTCTTTGATAAAACCTGTTTGTTCTGCCAAGACATATATTTCTAAGAGATGTCTTACTTTCAGGAGAAAAAAGGCAAAATAGGGAACCAGAAGCTGAGTGGGTGAAAATATAAAGGCTTTTTCCTTTTAGAAGATGAATTTTAAGGCAAGAAATAATGCAAATGACTGTGGTTGCTGTAGAAATAAAATTTACTTCTGAAATTTACTTTGTTATGGAGAGATCAGTTTAACGAAAGAGTAAATTAAGCTCAGTTTTGTCTTCTTTATATTTATGTTTAGAATCTGACCTTAGTAAAAATGGAAATTATTTTCAATAAAATCAATTTGGAGAAGTTAATTTCTTAGGGTATTCTGAGAATGGAACAATGTTTTTAATGTTTTTAGATATGGGAAGGTAATCACCTTGTTGTTTAGTCTTATACTTCTTTGGTTATTAATGTTTCAGTTCAGTTCAGTCACTCAGTTGTGTCTGACTCCTTGCGACCCCATGAACCGCAGCACGCCAGGCTTCCCTGTCCATCACCAACTCCCAGAGTCCACCCAAACCCATGTCCGTTGTGTTGGTGATGCCATCCAACCATCTCATCCTCTGTCATCCCCTTCTCCTCCTGCCCCCAATCTCTCCCAGCATCTAGGTCTTTTCAAATGATTCAGCTCTTCACATCAGGTGACCAAAGTTTTGGTTTCAGCTTCAACATCAGTCCTTCCAATGAACACCCAGGACTGATCTCCTTTAGGATGGACCGGTTGGATCTCCTTGCAGTCCAAGGGACTCTCAAGAGTCTTCTCCAACACCACAGTTCAAAAGCATCAATTCTTTGGTGCTCAGCTTTCTTTATAGTTCAATTCTCACATCCATACATTACTACTGGGAAAACCATATCCTTGACTAGATGGACCTTTGTTGACAAAGTAATGTCTCTTCTTTTGAATATGCTATCTAGGTTGGTCATAGCTTTCCTTCTAAGGAGTAAGCGTCTTTTAATTTCATGGCTACAGTCACAATCTGCAGTGATTTTGGAGCCCCCAAAATAAAGTCTGCCACTGTTTCCACTGTTTCCCCATCTATTTCCCATAAAGTGGTGGGACCAGATGCCATGATCTTCATTTTCTGAATGTTCAGCTTTAAGCCAACTCTTTCACTTTCCTTTTTCACCTTCATCCAGAGGCTTAGTTCTTCTTCACTTTCTGCCATAAGGGTGGTGTCATCTGCATATCTGAGGCTATTGATATTTCTCCCAGCAATTTTGATTCCAGCTTGTGCTTCTTCCAGCCCAGCGTTTCTCATGATTTACTGTGGAATTATTCTGTGTCAGACACTGTGCTAGGAAATATAAGTATAACTCATTGTCCCTATGCTTGAGGCATGTGTGTGCTCAGTCATGTCAGACTCTTTGTACAGACCCATGGACTATAGCCCACCAGTCTCCTCTGCCCATGGAATTTTTCAGGCAGAAATACTGGAGTGGGTTGCCATTTCCTCCTCAAAGGATCTTCCCCGACCCAAGGACCAAACCCGTGTCTCTTGCAGCTCCTTCATTGGCAGATTCTTTACCACTGAGCCACCTAGGAAGCCCTATGCTTGAGGAGTCCACACTAACTTCAAAAAAAACAAATAGAATGTGATGTGATAATTTTGATAATATGAGATCAATACTTTGAGAGAATGAGATTTTTAAGCTTCAACAATAAGGTGGTACTTTAAGTGAATTCTGAATGATAAATAGACATTTAGAGAGTAAGATATCAGTCTTAAATGTCAATTATGAAGAAACACATAAAATCCTTTAATGTGACTTGGAAAGTGGGGAGATTGCTTTATCAGGGGATATTCTATAAATCCATAGCTGATGAAAGTGGCCCTTGGCCAAAGCAAAAAGTATAATTATGTAGGAAATAATCAGAGGTCAGTAGATAAAAGAGGTATTTCTAAACAGGGCATCTCTTTTTGGGCATGGGGATGGAGATTAGAAGGTTAATTGAATAGAGCAGGAAACTGTAAGTGAAACCAACAAATTAGAAGGTAATATTTGAGACCAGTATCTGGAATAACATTGATTTAGATTTTACATATGATTAGGTTTTATTTGTTTATCCTAGATATCTGATAATAGAAGGAGCAGGTGTGTTGAAAGAGACAAAGGTGTGATAGAAAGCAGGGTTTTTTTTTATTAACTGCGGTAGGGAGGAAAAATACACTGGGGGACAAGTGAAGGAAAGATAAGGATTCTGGTTGAAACATATTGAGCGTGAGGTGCCTGTGGAATATCTATGAAGAAATATAAACATTGAAACATAAATGTCCTATTTACTCGGTTGTGAAATCAGAATGATGTATTTTGCCCTCCCTATTCCCAAGGATGTTGTAAGGCCTTAAAATAGAAATGCAATAGCATTGAAAAATAGAAAACAATGTACAATGAAAAAAAAGTTCTTTATGTTATACTTGTTTAGTCCACATTTTCTAAGGAAGAATGATAGGAAAAGCTAATAATAAATTAATTATGCATTTTAACCACTTTACTGGGTTAGACTTTACCTGAAGAGCAACAATGTCATTTGAGTGTAAGAACTCATTACTTATATAAAGACATGTTTAACTTCTTTTTCAACGTATACTGCATCTTTCAAGAGTAAATTCTAATGGAGTTTGATAAAGATATTACAGATATATATTTTTATTATTTTGGTTCATATTAGGGTGGAAGTAAATGAATGTCTTCTAAAGTAGCTTGGGAAACAAACAAAATATCACTGATGGCAGGAGCCTCAATTCTCTACTCAGTATGACTTTATCTATGTGTATGTGTGTGTGTGTGTCTATATATATAAAATGAGTTATTTTTTTTAATAAAATTATTTTTATTTCCTGAAGCTATTATGCATCTTAACTGCAGTAGCTTCTAGACCAAGGCAAGTGTTATACTCTTTCCTTTTGCTGTTTATGTGCTGCTGTGGTAGTTAATTTCAGAGGAGGAGTTAAATTTCATGGAGCATACTACCTCTGCTCAATTCCAGTCAGATTCTAATGGTGCTGCCAAAAAGCTGTGTTAGCATTATAAGAGAATGTCCTCCAGACGCTAGGAAATGTAGGACAGGCCTCATAATAGGAACATGGCCTGCAGATCAGGCAAGAATGTGCTCTGAAGGCTGTGTCACAAAGCAATAATTGGATTTGGCTCAGTCATAAAAAAGTCCTATTAGAGGCTTTTTGGTTTTGTTTTGAAGATTAAGGGGACAACTTAATCTTTACAACAACAACTTAATCTTGAGTTCTTATGAAGAAAAAAAATTGCTGTTAATACTAGGATGTTAATTGCTTTGCTATGATCTTAGTTTTTTGAATGTTGAGTTTAAGCCAGCTTTTTCAGTCTCTTCTTTCACCTTCTCAAGAGGCTCTTTAGTTCCTCTTCGCTTTCAGCCATAAGGATGGTGTCATCTACATATCTGTGGTTATTGATAGTTCTCCTGGCAGTCTTGATTCCAGCTTGTGCTTCATCCAGCCCAGCATTTTGCATGATGGACTCTGAATATAAGTTAAATAAACAGGGTGACAATATATAGCCTTGATCTACTCCTTTCCCAATTTTGAACCAGTCTGTTGTTCCATTTTCAGTTCTGTTGCTTCTTGACTGGGATACAGGTTTCACAGGAGGCAGGTAAGGTAGTCTGCTATTCCCATCTCTTTAAGAATTTCCCACAGTTTGTTGTGATCCACACTGTCAAAGGCTTTGGTGTAGTCAATAAGGAAGAAGTAGATGTTTCACTGGAATTCTCTAGCTTTTTCTATGTTCTAACAATGTTGGCAATTTGATCTCTGTTTCCTCTGCTTTTTTTCTAAATCCAGCTTTATATCTGGATGTTCTCAGTTCATGTACTCTTGAAGCCTAGCTTGGAGGATGTTGAGGATGACCTTGCTAGCATGTGAAAGAGTGCAACTATGTGACAGTTTGAACATTTTTTTGGCATTGCCCTTCTTTGGGATTGGAATGAAAACTGACGTTTTCCAGTCCTGTGGCCACTGCTGAGTTTTCCAAATTTGCTGGCATATTAAATGCAGCACTTAAAGAGCATTATCTTTTAGGATTTGAGAGAGCTCAGCTGAAATTCTATCACCTCTGCTAGCTTTGATTATAGTGATGTGTCCTAAGGCCTGCTTGACTTTGCATTCTAGGATATCTGGCTCTAGGTGAGTGATCATACCAACATGATTATCCGTGTCATTTAGATTTTTTTTTTATGGTTCTTCCATGTATTTTTGCTACCTCTTCTTAGTATCTTCTGCTTCTATTAGGTCCATACCATTTCTGTCCTTTATTGTGCCTATTTTTGTATTTTGCATGAAATGTTCCCTTGGTATCACTTGTTCCTTGGAAGAAAAGCTATGACAAATCTAGACAGCATATTAAAAAGCAGAGACATTACTTTGCCTGCCAAGATCTGAATAGTCAAAGCTATGGTTTTTCCAGTAGTCATGTATGGATGTGAGATTTGGACCATAGAAATGGCTGGATGCCAAATCATTGATGCTTTTGAACTGTGGTATTGGAGAAGACTCTTGAGAGTCCCTTGAATAGCAAGGAGATCAAAACAGTCAATCCTAAAGGAAATCAACTCTGAATATTCATTGGAAGTACTGATGATGAAACTAAAGCTCCAATACTTTGGCCACCTGATGCAAAGAGCTGACTCAGAAAAAACCCTGATGCTGGGAAAGGTTGAAAGCAGGAAGAGAAGGGAACAACAGAGGATGAGATGATTGGATGGCATCACTGGCTCAATATACATGAGTTTGAGCAAGCTCTGGGAGATGGTGAAGGACAGGGAAGCCTGGTATGCTGCAGTCCATGTGGTTGCAAAGTGTTGGACGCAACTGAGGAACTGAACAACAACAAATAGCTTAGGGATGTAATTTGGTACTAAACTACATAGATGAGTATGATTTACCAGCAGGTTTCTTGCAGCTCTGTTCCTGAGAACGTGTTTATATTCACCATATTGCTTCATATCTATACCTACGAGTGATGTTTTAAGATGGTTATTTTTATGAAAGTACTAGGAATGCATGACAAGGTACAAATTCATGTTCTTTCTATATTATTTTCAAGTCATGTTCAATAATAATAATTTATACTTGTAAAACTTATGTGGCAATCAGTGAACTGAGCTTCAAAGAAGGTATGTTTTCTGTCAGTTAGTTTGATATTTTGGAGACAAGGCAGACTGCAAATATGATTAAATTCTTCTAAACCTAAATTCTTCTAAACCACATAATTTTCAGGTGTGATTCAGAAAAAATCAGCCTGGTAAAGTCAGTTTGTGGAGGATTTCCTTCTGATTGGTTATGTGGTAAACGCTTTTCTGTTCTTTGTTCAAGAGATTGCCATCAATGGAATTCATCAATTATAGTTAATAACTAAAAGTTTGGTGAAATTGGTTTTTCCTCCACAAGCTAATGTTTTCATTGTGTTTTTTTTTTCTGGTAGAAGTTCAACAATTCAACAGAACACATTTTATTAAGCTCAGGACCTTTTCTGAAGAGTCATTGATTAGGACAAACTATCAGCTAAGAGATTTATGCTGATCTTACTCAATTTTAGGAACAACTCATTCCATGATCTAGATGTTAGTGTGGATACAGGCCACTAAGCTGAATGATATGCAGTGCCTCTGAGCCTTTCCAGAAATGATTGTTTGTAGCTATGAGAAGTCAGAGATTAAGGCTTTATGTCATCCTACAGTATCTAAGTTATAATTACTGTTCCTTGCGTATTGTGCTAGGTAGACCACTTTATAGTAGCTTTTCTCATGGTTCACTTATCATGTGATGATGGAGAGGAAAAATATGCTTTATCAATAAACTGACATTATTTTATATTGTCATATAAGAACTCAGATTGTGCATTTAGTAAAGTGCACATCATACCTACCCTGTCAAGTTAGCAAGACGCCATTTTTAAAATTTATTTATTTTCAATTGAAGGATAATTGCTTTACAGTATTATGTTGGTTTCTACCAAAAGGGTGCCATTTTTTATTCTTTTTTAAAGGACACATATTTCTAGGAGGCTTGGTTTTTAGAAACTATACAGTGTTGATGATTTTTCATATTTGTTCTAACTTGAAGGGATACTTAATTTTGCTGACAGTTGTATCCAGATTTAGCTTTTTCAGAAAATATTTGGTAATCCTGAGTGCTAAGGAGACCAGATAGGGTTTTAAAAAAATCTATTTAAGGAGAATAAAGCTAAGGAATAAATCTATTTAGGGAGAATAAAGCTAATACCATGTAAAATTTACCTTAGTAGAAAAGCAACTGGTTTCATTTGTTTATGAACATAAGTATAATTTTATATTTATGCTTTTAAAATAATTCTTCTGTTTGAAAGATTTGTACTTTTGATGGTACTTTCAGATCTGAAGACTATTTTCTTGATAGTACTAAAAATCGATTTTATGAAAATAAGATTTCATCAGAGAAAATACTATGAATTATAAAGATGAGATATATAAATATGGTGATAGGAACCATAGATAGAGATTTTGAGTTCATGATAAATATTATCACAAACTTATCACTATATGAAATGTTGCATATGGAAACTCACTATTTTCTTTCTTTTTTATCTCTACATTTTGGTAACGCTCTGACACACTGGCATTTTCTGAATGCATAGATGTAAGTGCATGTGCAAGCAGTAAGTATTATGATTCAAGTTCCACAAAAACAAACGTCACACAAACACAGTCAGACCATGATCATATTATTATTTAAATGACATAGAAGTTTGTTAATGATCTGGTTAATTCAGAAAAATACCAGTTAAACAGTTCACTTAGAATTAAAACTTTCTGAGCTTGGATTTCTTTACTGATTGAATAACAAGTATGATTTTAAAACAGTCAATGTTTCCCTCATAAAATTCATTTGTTGGACATTTAAAAAAAAAAAAAAACAGTGATTAGAATAAGTTCTTATTTATTTCAGGCACAAACTGATAATTTATTAAGAAAACACTTTTAAACTAAGTGTTTAATGCAAATCACACTTTTAAACCTATATTACCCCCATTGCAGTGACAGTAGTAAAATCTGTGCTTGCTCTAGCAGCACATACACTATAATTGGATATGGTGATGAACTCTTCCATAGAAAACAATAAAGTGCTTTACAAGCCGTACATCTCACAAAAAAGCTGTGAACATCCAGGTTTTGAATTTACATTGTATCATATTACATTATTTCCTTGAAAGTAATGGAGACCCAGATATCCACTAGAGGCCATCTACTAAAAATTCATTCATTTCTGAAATTGACTTTCTTCATACAAACTCTTGATGTACAAAATATTGGCTTAATATTTTTGTAGTGTGTGTACAATGACAAGTGAGTCCCCTAAATTTTCTAACTCTCAAAAGCAGAGGAGAACATATGTAAGTGTTTCAAAGAGAAGACAGCATTGCAAAAGAACACAGAATGGTCATTAAATCATGCTAATATCTTTTTGTAGGTTAAAAAAAATTGTTAAATTTTAACAATTTCAAGATTGAGTTTTTCATCCTAAAATGTTGATGGTAAGATATTTGAGAATGATATTTTACTTGTGACATTTGAAGTGAATTACTCTTTAAGAATTATTTATTTATACAATGCCTTATCTGATTTATTATATCTTTACTTTACAAAGGAAATGATGATATTATGTATATGTGAAACTAAACATTTACAACAATTTAAGTTATATATTGTTTATTATAGAATATACTTTTTAAATTGTAAAACCAACCCACACTGGTTTCCATAAAACTGCCTTAAGTATGAAGAAAGTACATCCAAAAACCATGACATGTTTCATATATATTGATTATATGTTTTTGGTGTGATTAACATAAGATATTATTAAAGCTCTGTTTTTTTTATTACACCACTTCTGCACACAATGAATCAGGGTAACAAGGGGTTGTCTTTTCATCTTGTGTTCTGAATTGATTATTTAAACATTTAAACCACTTGGGCAACTCCCAAGTTTTCCCACAATTTTCTTTTGTACAAATCTTGCCAACAGCTCTTCAGAATTTATAAGTCTAGATGACATTACAAAAATTTAATCTTAAGAGTTTTCATATGTGCTTCATGTATTTTTAGAATCCTGATATAAGGAGTTAATTATTGCCAGTTGTATGTAAAATTTAAGTTAAAACATTGATATACTTAATTATATAAGAACAAAATTTGAATGTGTAATAAATGAGTAGAGTCCAGTCCAGTTGTGACCATGCTGCATCTTTGCAAGCAACTATATGTGTTGCTCCCAGTGGAGTGAACAGAGTAGCTCATCCTTACTGAATCAGTTTTAGGATTCCATGTCAGTGATCCAATAAACTTGGGGTAAAATAAAGAATCTATGTAAGAGATCTGGCTTGATTTTCTTTTTAGTTTATAATGCTTATGTAAAGGAGTAGGTTGAGAAGATACTTCTTTCTTGACCACTCTCGAAAAGTGACCCATAATGATTACTGAGATTAAACTTCAGTGTATTTTATAAAAAAATATTACTTACTTTCACAGAAGTGAAGAGATACAATTGCACAATGGTGGTTACAATGGTAGAAATACGTATTGCCAATAAAGTGTTAGCAAGAGATTTAAAAATGACTGTACAGCACCGCATCAGAGAATCGTATAACAGCAAAATGATTAATATTATTTTCTCATATAAATAAGATCTTTAAATCTGTTTTAGAAATAAATGAGGGGAAAGTGTTTTTTCCCCTAATTCCTACCAAAATATTTTCTGATGTGGAGCAAAACACAGTAAAAAATGACAGATTAAAAAAAAAAAAAGACATTCATGCATTTAAGCCACCATTAATCTCTGACTCTAATATAAGGCAGATCATTAATCTTTTGTAAAAGTATGACTTTAGCCACTTAAGCTCTTTTAGTGCTTTTCATGACAAGGACATGATAGGCCTTGTAAATTAAGAAGTTAAGATGTGTTTCCAACAGGTTAATTTATACAAGTTCAGATGTTTTTTGAAACACCAACTTTATAATAAAATAATGCTTTGGAGAAATGACGAAAGTTATAATAAAGAGAAAACAGAAGGGGTCCTATAGAGTTGATCACAAATGACACTGTTTAGATTGATGACAACAAATTACATTTGCTTATGTGTCATCCTCAGTCTTAATGATGTGGAAAAGGGTGACATTGAACAGGACCTGGTGACCATTGTTCCAGGCATACAGAGCTCTATCTCTTGCATTGTAGTCAAGCATGGATATGTGAAAGTATTGGTTATGAAAGGGAATGTCCGTGTACTCATATGTGGAGGTTTTGGTGGAATAGGAATAATACACCTTGGCTCCAGTTAAGTGGGAGTTGGTGACATACAGTGTCCCACAGATCATGAAGGATTCCCCTGCACTTCTCTTGGGATAGCCAGTGTTCCAGCTCTTCATCACCTCCAGTGTATCTTGGTTAAGTTGGCTGATGACAATATTGCCTGCATTCTGGTTAGTTGCATACACAGCCCACAGCCCGATTTCATCAGCCATTAAGTCGATGTCAGAGAACCCACCCCATGTGTAAGGATAAACGTTGTGAAAACCAGCATATTCCAGGCTTCGTTGGGCAAGCACTCTCCCCAAATCAAAGCTGTATTTGATGATGATGTTACTCTGATACTTGTTAAAATAGAGTGAGCCATTGTAGACAACATGGTTAGTTCCTGCCCATTTGAAAGGGAGGTTGTATGTTCTTGATTCAGCCCCACTGACAAAGTCAGCAATTGATTTGTACTCACGGACAATTTTATTGTTGGTATAACTGTCCATGTACCAAACCTGGAAAAAAGGGGGAAAATGGAATAATTAAATTATATACGTTTTTGAGAATTCCAAAATAAAGACACTAAGAATCAGGACATATTACTATTGTTATTCTCAGGCTCTGGAATGTTCTCTTTCTACTTACCTGCTGCAGTGTGATAGTACTGCAGACTTTGACAAAAAACAGGGGCATGGCCTATATGGAAAGGAACAATGTACTGCCTTGAAATCGATTTGTTTTTTTGTCCTTTCTTTTTTTATTGTTTTTAAAATTTTTGATCATTTGGTGCTTATCACTGAGTGAACCATATATCAATGCAAAACACATCACTTTGTTCATTTACCTGATCAACTTGATTAGTGATAATTGCAAAAATCATCACATTTGGAAAATTTATTTATTCCACCCCTTGCTCTGAAAAATGTATGGTCTACTTTTGTACATTCAACTTATTTTCCCTTTATGGACACCACAGAACCTTCTAGTAATAATTGTTCATTGGATCATCCTATAGGTACAAGCACCTTTTAATGAAATAATTTTACTAATTAAGCTACTAAACTTAATTGGATATAATTTGTTTGGATATAACTCTTGAGAATCCTAATGTATACTGAGTTCAGTAATAGAACATTAATAGAACCACAGTATGTTTCTAATATATTGATTTTCTTAATATGGATATTGCCAAATACCCGTAAAGTTTCAGCAATGTTTTCTTTAAAATTACCCCTAGATTCTAGGAATATGTGGCTTGTTTAGTGAATTGGTTAACTCTTGAGATTTTTACTTATTTAGTGTTTTTTTGTTTTTTTTTTTTTAACACTAAGGAGCAAATTATAGGAGTATAGGGAGAATTTTGTCCACTTATAATTAGCTCTTTAAAAGCATAAAACAGGTTTAAAACCAATAAAAATTAGGCTCACTATACTGATAAATTATAGGATAGAACATTTTACTAAAGTAAGTTTGACATATATCTGTAGATATGTTAATATTATCAAACTGAAAATATTTGCAAACAGTAAGTATAGTACTTTTCAAGTAGAAATTGATGTCCTTGAAAACAAGTGAATAATCTAGTAGACATAAAATTTAATAAAACATAATTCTAAGCAAAGGTATTTGAGGAAGCAACATACTCTGTTATTTTTCTCAGATGCTAAAGGATCTGTCATCCAAGCACCAAATCGGGTTCCAGATGTCTTGACTGTAATTGGGCCTGTGATTTTCATCAGTTTGCCACAGGCTGAAAATAGAGTAATATAAACATGTTGGGTGAAAATGGCCAATGATTCCAACACACATATTTACACCAACAGCAAAGAAACGAATCCTAAAACAAAACAAAGAGAATTAATATCATTTATTCTAAATAAATGATCATTCATGTTGGGTGCTAAGATTTAACTATAATTTGAATCATAAGTAGTGGCTTTTTCAGTGCTGTAAATCCAAAGTGTGGAGTTTTAAAATGAGAAATTATTTCTATAATCTGGACAGAAATAAATGAAGAAAGTCATTTTACCAATTCAGCTGCTGTTTCTAAGTAGTCAGAAAAGTTAAACTATCCATGGACCTGTTTACCTGATCTTCAGCTCAGCTTCCCCTCACCTCACCCTCTCTCTTCATGCTTTGAGACTTTGGACTACTTTTATAAGCCAGAAAGAATTCTATAAGCTGATTTTCAGTTTCTACTGGTAAATGAGCAGCTCCTGTGAAAGTTATTTTTATAGAATATAATAATAACACTGTAATCACAGTCTGCCTGAATGAGGTAAAGTTTTAAAGGGTAAAATGCCTTTAGGTCTGGTAGAGCAGCCCTAAGCTTTAGTAGAAGGGGAAAAAAAAAAAAAATCCCTCAAAACTCAAGCCCTCAGACCCTGTAGTCCCATGCCATGAAAGATACAGAGTATAAATTGATATAATAAATGATACAAAATAATGACTGCTGAAAAATTATAGTTTTTATCACTCTAGTTATGAATAAAATCTTAGGAAGAGCTTAGACATCATAAGTGCCAAAGTCTAAATGAAAAAGGAACCCAGGCATTTTGTGAATTTTTTTTTTTAACAGCAAAATTTAAAAGTAATTTATCATACACATTCTGAGTGTCTATCAATGTTGACTTTGGTCTAAACAAAAAATATTTCCTATTCATTTATACCACTTTTTCCTTTCTGTTCTTTTTTTTCCACTTAAAAAATTGTTCTAAATGGCCCATGCTGCTTATCCACCTCTGCCTGTCCTTAGAATTGATAAAATTCTCCTTAGTAGCTGTTGGTTCCTGTGTGTTTGGAAAGAAAAGAACAGATCCCCAAAACAAATAAAGGGCAAAACTAATTGTAGCTTTGGACTTATCCCGGCTAATTTTTCTCTATGTATGTTAATCATAAGAATAATTTATAACTGGCAGAATACTAAGCATGCAGCTAGAAAGATGATAAATGCTAACATTATATTTTGTTCTATTACTTTATTGATAACTACACAGTAAGTAATCTCCAGCTTTTTATAAAGTCTAAGCGCAGGAGCAGCCAAGAGGAGCTACCCACCGCCCGAGGCCAGGGACGGCGGCCCAGGCGAGCAACCCCACACCCAAGGAGCAGTGGCTGCGCAGGCGCAGGAGGGCCCAGAGGAGCTATTCCACGTTCAAGGTCAGGAGGGGGGCGGTGAGGAGATACCTCTCATCCAAGGTAAGGAGCAGCGGCTGTGCTTTGCTGGAGCAGCCATGAAGAGATACCCCACGACCAAGGTAAGAGAAACCCAAGTAAGACGGTAGGTGTTGCAAGAGGGCATCAAGGTAGACACACTGAAACCATACTCACAGAAAACTAGTCAATCTAATCACACTAGGACCACAGCCTTGTCTAACTCAATGAAACTAAGCCATGCCCGTGAGGCAACCCAAGATGGGTGGGATATGGTGGAGAGGTCTGACAGAATGTGGTCCACTGGAGAAGGCAATGGCAAACCACTTCAGTATTCTTGCCTTGAGAACCCCATGAACAGTATGAAAAGGCAAAATGATAGGCTATTGAAAGAGGAATTCCCCAGGTGAGTAGGTGTCCAATATGCTACTGGAGATCAGTGGAGAAATAACTCCAGAAAGAATGAAAGGATGGAGCCAAAGCAAAAACAATACCCAGTTGTGGATGTGACTGGTGATAGAAGCAAGGTCAGATGCTGTAAAGAGCAATACTGCATAGGAACCTGGAATGTCAGGTCCATGAATCAAGGCAAGTTGGAAGTAGTCAAACAGGAAATGGCAAGAGTGAACGTCGACATTCTAGGAATCAGCAAACTAAAATGGACTGGAATGGGTGAATTTAACTCAGATGACCATTATGTCTACTACTGCGGGCAGGAATCCCTTAGAAGAAATGAGGTAGCCATCGTGGTCAACAAAAGTCTGAAATGCAGTACTTGGATGCAATCTCAAAAATGACAGAATGATCTCTGTTCATCTCCAAGGCAAACCATTCAGTATCACAGTAATCCAAGTCTATGCCCCAACCAGTAACACTGAAGAAGCTGAAGTTGAACGGTTCTATGAAGACCTAAAGACCTTTTAGAACTAACACCCAAAAAAGATGTCCTTTTCATTATAGGGGACTGGAGTGCAAAAGTAGGAAGTCAAGAAACACCTGGAGTAACAGGCAAATTTGGCCTTGGAATATGGAATGAAGCAGGGCAAAGACTGATAGAGTTTTGCCAGGAAAATGCACTGGTCATAGCAAACACCCTCTTCCAACAACACAAGAGAAGACTCTACACATAGACATCACCAGATGGTCAACACCGAAATCAGATTGATTATATTCTTAGCAGCCAAAGATGGAGAAGCTCTATACAGTCAAAAAACAAGACCAGGAGCTGACTGTGGCTCAGACCATGAACTCCTTATTGCCAAATTCAGACTTAAATTGGATAAAGTAGGGAAAACCACTAGACCATTCAGGTATGACCTAAATCAAATCCCTTATGATTATACAGTGGAAGTGAGAAATAGATTTAAGGGCCTAGATCTGATAGATAGAGTGCCTGATGAACTATGGACAGAGGTTCATGACATTGTACAAGAGACAGGGATCAAGACCATCCCCATGGAAAAGAAATGCAAAAAAGCTAAATGGCTGTCTGGGGAGGCCTTACAAATAGCTGTGAAAAGAAGAGAAGTGAAAAGCAAAGGAGAAAAGGAAAGATATAAGCATCTGAATGCAGAGTTCTAAAGAAC
>NW_011495072.1:18832818-18841277 GCF_000754665.1 Bison bison bison | reverse complement strand
ATAACCAAGATAATCATGATGGTGTCATCACTGACCTAGAGCCAGACATCCTGGAATGTGAAGTCAAGTGGGCCTTAGAAAGCATCACTACAGACAAAGCTAGTGGAGGTGATGGAATTCTAGTGGAGCTATTTCAAATCCTGAAAGATGATGCTGTGAAAGTGCTGCACTCAATATGCCAGCACATTTGGAAAACTCAGCAGTGGCCACAGGACTGGAAAAGGTCAGTTTTCATTTCAATCCCAAAGAAAGGCAATGCCAAAGAATGCTCAAACTACCACACAATTGCACTCATCTCACACTCTAGTCAAGTAATGCTCAAAATTCTTCAAGACAGGCTTCAGCAGTATGTGAACTATGGACTTCCAGATGTTCAAGCTGGTTTTAGAAAAGGCAGAGGAACCACAGACCAAATTGCCAACATCTGCTGGATCATCGAAAAAGCAAGAGAATTCCAGAAAAACATCTATTTCTGCTTTATTGACTACGCCAAAGTCTTTGACTGTGTGGATCACAATAAACTGTGGAAAATTCTGAAAGAGATGGGAATGCCAGACCACCTGACCTGCCTCTTGAGAAACTTGTATGCAGGTCAGGAAGCAACAGTTAGAAGTGGACATGGAACAACAGACTGGTTCCAAATAGGAAAAGGAGTACGTCAAGGCTGTATATTGTCACCCTGTTTATTTAACTTATATGCAGAGTACATCGTGAGAAACGCTGGGCTGGAAGAAGCACAGGCTGGAATCAAGATTGCCAGGAGAAATATCAATAACCTCAGATATGCAGATGACACCACCCTTATGGCAGAAAGTGAAGAGGAACTAAAAAGCCTCTTGATGAAAGTGAAAGAAGAGAGTGAAAAAGTTGGCTTAAAGCTTAACATTCAGAAAACGAAGATCATGGCATCTGGTCCCATCACTTCATGACAAATAGATGGGGAAACAGTGGAAACAGTGTCAGACTTTATTTTTTGGGGCTCCAAAATCACTACAGATGGTGATGGCAGCCATGAAATTAAAAGACGCTTATTCCTTGGAAGGAAAGTTATGACCAACCTAGATTGCATATTGAAAAGCAGAGAAATTACTTTGCCAACAAAGATCTGTCTAGTCAAGGCTATGGTTTTTCCTGTGGTCATGTATGGATGTGAGAGTTGGACTATAAAGAAAGCTGAGCGCCGAAGAATTGATGCTTTTGAACTGTGGTGTTGGAGAAGATTCTTAAGAGTCCCTTGGACTGCAAGGAGGTCCAACCAGTCCATTCTAAAGGAGATCTGCCCTGGGATATCTTTGGAAGGAATGATGTTAAAGCTGAAACTCCAGTACTTTGGCCACCTCATGTGAAGAGTTGACTCACTGCAAAAAACTCTGATGCTCGGAGGGATTGGGGGCAGGAAGAGAAGGGGACGACAGAGGATGAGATGGCTGGATGGTATCACTGACTTGATGGACGTGAGTCTGAGTGAACTCCGGGAGTTGGCGATGGACAGGGAGGCCTGGCGTGCTGCGATTCATGGGATTGCAAAGAGTCGGACATGACTGAGTGACTGAACTGAACTGAACTGAAGCTGAAGATATTTCTTCTCTCTCTTATTTTTTTTAGAAAACTAGCTGTGATAGCATCTTTGTACATTTTATATAAATGAGTTACTTTATAATTTCCCAAGACTGGATAAACTGAGCCAATCAGAAGTCAAGTGGCATTATCTATATTGAATAGCAAGATTGTTGGTTAAACCTATTAGCTCAAGTTGGTATAAACTCATGAACAGTATGTGAGTAAAATGTATCAGTTTGAACTAGAAAAAGGTAAATATATCCTGGGTTGTGTTGTGCTTATTCGTGTCTAACTCTTTGCAACCCCATGGGCCATAGCCGGCCAGGCTCCTCTGTCCATGACATTTTCCTGTCAAGAATACTGGAGTGGGTTGTCATCTCCTACTCCAGGGGATCTTCCTGACCAAGGGAATGAACCCAGGTCTCCTGCATTGCAGGCAGATTCTTTACCATGGCACCATGTGGTAAGCCCCAAATGTATCCTGAAAGAGTATAAGTTGAATGTATTCTCTGAATGCACTCAATAAGTGAAAGCTATATACTCTTTAATGGTGGCTTACATAAATATTTGTAAATGCACAGATGACAAAAGTGCATGAAAATTTAAAGTATACGTACGTTGAGATAAAAAGACATCCCTTTTACTAAGAAAACACCACAAGTAAAATATGTGGCTTCCTCCTTAGGTGTGAACAATAAATTATTTCATTGAACAAAATATAAATATCAAATGTAGGTGAAATATGAAAAGTAACTGACATGGATGATAGTGCTTTTATTGCCTTTATTTTGCAAGATCTCATCAAAATGATGGTAAAGAAGTAAAATGTGGGGGTGGGGGTCAAAGCAAAGAGAATGGTACCAAAGCCTTGAGAGGAGAAGAAATTTTTAACAGATTTCTAGAAGGCAGAAAGTGATGGAGAATGGTAATTAATTAAAGGTGTAGGATTAAATGAGATGCAATCATGTCTATGCAAAGCAGAAAAGAGCTGAGGATGGAGCTGCTCCGCTTTGAAAAAAGTAAGGGACTCAGCATCTAAGAGCACTCAAAATGTCAGTGCAGGAAGATCCTGAACTCACCTTCTTCCATGGATACAGCAAGTCTGCAACTACATATGGAATAGTTCCAATGGAGTATTATTCCCTTGGAAAGGGATCTGAAAGCTGAATCAACAGAGCCTCCACAACAAAGGGGAGAGCATTGAGATGGGTAGAAGAGGCAGAGGTGGGCCTTTTGACAAGAGAAAAACAAAGCACCAGATTAAAAAGTTCATGGACCATAGATGAAGAGGATCCACTTCCTGATCTTTAAGCATCTTCTGGAGATGGGTAAAGCAACTGGAATACTACCTGTGGACTGAGACACCCATGGGAGCAATTTTGCAATCTCAGGCCACCTTGCTGAGGCCAATGCTGGTGGTTGCCATTTTGAAATTCTTCCTCTAACTTGTTAGTGCCAGTGGGTGCAGAGGAGGTGACTGTTGCTTTTCATTCTAGCCATACACGTACAATATTGAATTATAATTTAAAAAGTTAATATAGTTGCAAAAACTTAAAAGTGGACATTAAAAAAGCAAAAGTCACATTTATATACTGCCTATTGAAAAATCATTCCCAGATTTTTATTTGCCATGCTTCCTTGCAGGTCTAGGAGGTAGTTGGAAATTGAAGATGCAAATAGTCTCCAGAATTGGAAGCTGTGAATCCTCTGCATTTTAATTTGATTTCAGTACTGTAAGCACTAGAGTGAAATTGTGTTCTCTAAACTTCTTGCTCTGTTGTACAATTAATAATGCAATCTCTCTCTCTTCAGTTTTTTTTTATCTTAAAAAGGTAGAATCCATATTATGAACTTTAACATTCATCAGTCACTTCATATAGGTGTTAAGATAAGCTAGTAAGTGATAACATTGGTTACTACATTTGCAGGAGCTGTACTAAAAGGTACTGATCATGTGATTCCAGTAGAATTGTTTTTTGTTTCAGAATAGTAAGTGATTATGACCTTGGAATAATATGTGGCTATTGAATATCTTTCTCTATAGAAGGAATAATTAGATTAAAAGGTCTTAAAAAATATCTTTCAAAGGTAAATAACATTACATGATCATTAAAAAAGTAGATACAAAGAATCTCAGATGCCATTTTAAATTAGTTCTGGAGATAGATCAATATAATGTACCACATATGAAACATAAAGTAGGATAATGTTCACCCCCACAAAACTTTATACCCAGAGGAAATAACCAAATGGTAACACAATCAATAATAAATTATGATGATGTCAGACTGTTTTGATACTGAAAGTGAATAGAGATTTTGTAGTTACAAAGTTTAATATAACATTTTAGATGGACAGACCATAAAGTTAAACCCCAAACTGGGGTTTTTAACCTGTCTTCTCAGCAAAATTGACCTGGTTGCCGTAGGGGGCCTCCAGTGTCTGAAGACTGAAATATAGCTTGGACAAAGCAAGAAGATGCAAAGCTCATATTTCCTTCAGTCATACACATACTTTAGATGTTCAGTTGTTTTCTGGGCTTAATGTTTTTTGGGACTAAGATTCTCACCATGAATCTTATGAATCAACATTTCTAGAAACATAACACTTTGGTGGTTTGGGGTATCTTGGCTTCTGAAGCGTTTGGCTCTACCCCAGCATTGTATCTATATGGCAAAGAGATACTGCTAAGCCTTGTATTGTTTAGACCAGGAATTAAGAAAGAAATTACACCAGAGGTTAAAAGCTTCTAAACCTCAACTAAAAATGACTTTGCTTTCCTCTTGCAGCAGTAGGATTTTCCTCTGACGTATGATAGAGGGTGAAATAAATAGTTATGATTTAAATGTGAAATAAGTATTTTTAAGCAACCATTTACTGAGAATTTACTATGTACCAGGACTGTGCTAGATACTGAGGGCAAAAGGTGAACAGGAAGACAAAATAGGTTCATAGGTTCTAGCTTCTCAAAATATGATTGTTTACATGCTATCCTTTCTGTTCCTCTTCTTTTCCTTTTTCCAATTCCACTGGCAAGGAAAGTTAAGTAGAGTTTATTTCAGACCAAAAGTATTTGGAGAAAAAAAAAAATGTAGCATTGAGTGCCCTAAATATCTGTTGATGATAAATAAAATTTATAGAAATTCAGCCCTGGGTACTGAACTATATAATAACACTTCTTTCATTAACACAGCCTTCTTAGATACTAGAAATTTATCTCATTTTAAGCCACATTTAACTGTACTCTTCTTCAGAACATACCCATGAATGGTCAAACATAGAAACAAGCAAATTCAACTAATCTCCCATGTTTTGTTTTCTGTAAAAAATGAAGATGAGAGTCTTGAAAGGATAAGTTCAATGGAGTTATATTTGTCTAACAACATGGAGTTATTATGTCTAACAACACTTGATAAGGGTAGTGGTCTTATCTGTGTGAAAGTAACTTATGTCTATTATCTAGTAAATCAATATAAATTTACAAACATTTAACTCTGGGAGATTTCAGTGAATAGGTTTATAAGTTAGATGAAAAGCATTTTCAAAATATGCCTGTGAATCCGTGTTAGCTCTGGTTTCAAATAAACATGTTTTGTATCTAATCTGGCCAGGGAAGATCCTATAAATCCTTAAGAACTTTGTGTTTTGTGTACTTTGATTTTTCTCTGTATATCTTTCTGGTACCATTGTCTTTGTCTTTCCAGTACCATTCAGAATTTGATTTCAGCTCACCACAGGTTTTAATCCCAAAGTGACAGCCTTTCAGTAAACCAGTTGTTGTAATATTAATGTAAAAAGTACACTTGAAGTGAAGAATTCACTTTTGTTTTGTTGAACAAAGCTAGTGGAGGTGATGGAATTCCAGTTGAGCTATTCCAAATCCTAAAAGATGATGCTGTGAAAATGCTGCACTCGTATGCCAGCAAATCTGGAAAATTCAGCAGTGGCCACAGGACTGGAAAATGTATTTTCATCCCAGTCCCAAAGAAAGGCAATGATAAAGAATGCTCAAACAACCACACAATTGCACTCCTCTCACAGGCTAGCAAAGTAATGCTCAAAATTCTCCAAGCCAGACTTCAGCAGTATGTAAACCATGAACTTCCAGAATTTCAAGCTGGATTTAGAAAAAGCAGAGGAACCAGAGATCAAATTGCCAACATCCGTTGGATCGTTGAAAAAGCAAGAGAGTTCCAGATGCCAAAGCCTTTGACTATGTGGATCACAAAAAGCTATGGAAAATTCTTCAAGAGATGGGAATACCAGAGCTCCTTACTGCCTCCTGAGAAATCTGTATGCAAGTCAAGATGCAACAGTTAGAACTAGACATGAAACAACAGACTGGTTACAAATTGGGAAAAGCATACGTCAAGGCTGTATATTGTCACCCTGCTTATTTGACTTATATGCAGAGTACATCATGTGAAATGCTGGGCTGGATGAATCACAAGCTGGAATCAAGATTGCCTTGCCGGGAGAAATATCAATAACCTCAGATATGCAGATGACCCCATACTTATTGCAGAAAGTGAAGAACTAAAGAGCCTCTTGAAAGTGAAAGAAGAGAGTGAAAAAGTTGGCTTAAAACTCAACATTCATAAAACTAAGATCATGGCATCTGGTCCCATCACTCCATGGCAAATAGATGGGGAAACAGTGACAGACTTTATTTTGGGGGGCTCAAAAATCACTGCAGATGGTGACAGCATCCATGGAATTAAAAGACACTTATTCCTTGGAAGAAAAATTCAGTTCAGTTCAATCGCTCAGTCGCGTCTGACTCTTTGCGACCCCATGAATCGCAGCATGCCAGGCCTCCCTGTCCATCACCATCTCGTGGAGTTCACTCAGACTCACGTCCATCAAGTCAGTGATGCCATCCAGCCATCTCATCCTCTGTCATCCCCTTCTCCTCCTGCCCTCAATCCCTCCCAGCATCAGAGTCTTTTCCAATGAGTCAACTCTTCACATGAGGTGGCCAAAGTACTGGAGTTTCAGCTTTAGCATCATTCCTTCCAAAGAAATCCCAGGGCTGATCTTCAGAATGGACTGGTTGGATCTCCTTGCAGTCCAAGGGACTCTCAAAGGTCTTCTCCAACACCACAGTTCAAAAGCATCAGTTCTTCGGCGCTCAGCTTTCTTCACAGTCCAAATCTCACATCCATACATGACCACTGGAAAAACCATAGCTTTGACTAGACGGACCTTTGTTGGCAAAGTAAAGTCTCTGCTTTTCAGACCAACCTAAACAGCATATTAAAAAGCAGAGACATGACTTTGCCAACAAAGGTCAGTCTAGTCAAGGCTATGGTTTTTCCAGTAGTTATGTATGGACATGAGAGTTGGACTATAAAGAAAGATGAGCATGGAACAATTGCTGCTTTTGAACTGTGGTGTTGGGGAAGACTCTTGAAAGTCCCTTAGACTGCAAGGGGATCCAACCAGTCCATCAAAAAGGAAATCAGTCCTAAATATTTATTGGAAGAACTGATGCTGGAGCTGAAATTCCAATACTTTGGCCACCTGATACAAAGAACTGACTCACTGGAAAACACCCTGATGCTGGGAAAGATTGAAGGCCGGAGGACAAGGGGATGACAGAGGATGAGATGGTTGGATGGCATTACCTTCACGATGGACATGAGTTTGAGTAAGCTCTGGGAATTGGTGATGGACAGGGAAGCCTGGCGTGCTGCCGTCCATGGGGTCACAAAGAGTTGGACCTGGATGAGCCACTGAACTGAACTGAGAATGATGAGAAAGACAGTGATGAGAAAGACATAACACCTCTGTTCTGGTGAAGCTTACGTTTTGATGGGAAGAGTGAGAAAATAAATGAAAAAATAAGCAACCTAGCTAATAGATCAGATAAGAATAAATTTAGTGTATATTTAAGTAATTTGATAAAGAGGGACAGGGTAACTGCTTTAGATGGGTGAGTAGGGAATACCTTTCAAAGAAGGTGGTGTTTAATTTGGGATCTAATTGACAAGGAGGAAGCTATGGATCCTTGAAGAGAGATATGTTTAGACCGTGAATCAGCTAGAGGAAGGCAGGATTCTAAAGTAACTGGAGGCAAGGTTTAAGAAATTTGCCTGGATTTGAATCCTGATTTTATCACTCACTCCCTGGGGGTCTTGAACAGTTGGTAACCTCTCAGTGTCTGGTGGGTAACAGCAGTAATAATACCTAACTCAAACACTTATTGGGAGGATTATATAAAAATATATGCCAAGTGTTTTGATTAGTGTTTTATACACAGTTAATTGTCTAATAAATGTTAGCCATTATTATAGGTCAATAAATCTTAGCTATTATTATTGTTCTTGCAAAGGAACTGAATTTGAATATGCTTGAAAGTTAAAAGGAAAACTGAATTTAAAATGAAGAAGGCCAGTGTATCCGGAGAAAACTTGGAAAAGTAGATGGTGAGGTTGTAGAGGTGAATAGAATAAAGCTTTGCAAAATCACAGTAAGTATTTGAATTTTATTCTAGGTTAATGGAAAGCTATTGGAGGATTTTAAGAAAATGGGAAAGTGACAAAATGTAAGTTGTATTTAAAAAAGATCACTCTAGCTATACGTGGAAAATTAATTGTAGAGGAGATATAGGCAAAGAGACCCATTGAATGTTATCACATTGGGCAGATGAGAGATAATGAAAGTGGTAATGAAGACTGGATGAAGCACAAGCTGGAACCAAGATTGTTGGGAGAAATATCAATAACCTCAGATATGCAGATGACACCACTCTTATGGCAGAAAGTGAAGAACTAAACAGCCTCTTGATGAAAGTGAAAGAGGAGAGTGAAAAAGTTGGCTTAAAACTTAACACTCAGAAAACTAAGATCATGGCATCTGGTCCCATCACTTCATGGCAAATAGATGGGGAAACAATG
>NW_011495072.1:18828515-18832718 GCF_000754665.1 Bison bison bison | reverse complement strand
ACAATGGAAACAGTGACAGACTTTATTTTTGGGCTCCAAAATGACTGCAGATGGTGACTGCAGCCATGAAATTAAAAGATGCTTACTCCTTGGAAGAAAAGTTATGACCAACCTAGACAGTTTATTAAAAAGCAGAGACATTACTTTGCCAACAAAGGTCCATCTAGTCAAAGCTCTGGTTTTTCCAGTAGTCGTGTATGGATGTGAGAGTTGGAGTATAAAGAAAGCTGAGCATGGAAAAATTGATGCTTTTGAACTGTGGTGTTGGAGAAGATTCTCAAGAGTCCCTTGGACAGCAAGGAGATCCAACTAGTCCATCCTAAAGGAAATCAGTCCTGAATATTCATTGGAAGGACTGATGCTGAAGCTGAAACTCCAATATTTGGGCCACCTGATACGAGGAACTGACTCATTGGAAAAGACCCTAATGCTGGGAAAGCTTGCAGGCGGGAGGAGAAGGGGATAACAGAGGATGAAATGGTTGGATGGCATCACTGACTCAATGGACATGAGTCTGAATAAACTCTGGATGTTGGTGATGGACAGGGAGGCCTGGCGTGCTGCAGTTCATCGGGTCACAAGGAGTCAGACATGACTGAGCAACTGAACTGAATGAAGATGGAGAAAAGTAGATGTATTTTGGTTTTAAATATTTTTTTTTTTCTTTCTTGGATAAAGTCAATGGGACCAGGCTTTGGACTAGATGTTAGAGTGGGAAGTTGAAAGAGAAAGAAAATCTCAAATTGAAAAATAATTGAAATATTGGCTTGTTCAGATGGTCAGATTATAGGGTCATTTACTCAGATTAAATGCTCAGGAAGGAATGGGTTTGGAAACAAAACTCAAGAATTCTGTATGAATTATTTTATGTTGTTTCATGACTATTATCCTTACTAGTAGAGAGTTAGAGATGACAGTATACAAATCTAGATAGTGGACACCCTTCTGAGACAGTTTGCAGAGTCTTCAGCACATTGATATTAGTGAAAGCCAGAGCCTTGAAAAGAGGGCACACACAAAGAAGAGGAAAGCATATAGAACAGAATTCTGGGACATCACAGTATTTATAGCACCCAGTAAAGGAGCCCAATAAGAAGCTATGAATGGAATAGGGAAAATAGTGTAGTGTTAAGAAATCCTAAAGAAGAACATGTTTTAGGAAGGATGAAGTACTGACCTCAGGGGAATACAGAGATTGTTCAGAAATAATCAAAGAAATGATCATGGAATTTGGCAGCAAGAAGTCATTCATGATTAGAAGAATCAAATGAAGACAATGTTAAGATCAGAAGCTGAGTTAGAGTTGGTTTTGAAAAGACTGTAAACTAAAGCAGGAGCTATAAAAGATTATTTTAACTAAGAAGCAGAGAAAAGAGGGTGGAGAAATATGACTTTATGGGAAAATTTAGTTACTCTAACATCTTGTACTGATGTTACTCTTGTTGCTTAATAAAGATTTGTTTGCCTTTATAAATAATCTAGTAGAGAGGGAGAAACTGATAATACAGTGGAAAAAATGAATTTCATAAGCAGATGATAGATGGTGATTGCAGCCATAAAATTAAAAGACAGTTACTCCTTGGAAGGAAAGTTATGACCAATCTAGATAGCATATTAAAAAGCAGAGACATCACTTTGCCAACAAAGGTCCGTCTAGTCAAGGCTATGGTTTTTCCAGTGGTCATGTATGGATGTGCGAGTTGGACTATAAAGAAAGCTGAGCATGGAAGAATTGATGCTTTTGAACTGTGGTGTTGGAGAAGACTCTTTAGAGTACCTCGGATAGTATGGAGATCCAGTTAGTCCATCCTAAAGGAGATCAGTCCTGTGTGTTCATTGGAAGGACTGATGTTGAAGCTGAAACTCTAATACTTTGGCCACCTGATGCGAAAAGCTGACTCATTTGAAAAGACCCTGATGCTGGGAAAAATTGCGGGCAGAAGAATGGGACGACAGAGGAGGAGATGGCTGGATGGCATCACGGACTCAATGGATATGGGTTTGGGTGGACTCTGGGAGTTGGTGATGGACAGGGAGGCCTGGCATGCTGCGGTTCATGGGGTCGCAAAGAGTTGGACACGACTGAGTGACTGAACTGAACACTGAACTATCTTTTCATGGTTTTGTTGTTGTTTGTCTCTCTGTTCTTACTTCCACAGTTTCTCAGGAAATGTTCTTTGTTCAATGTATTTCATCCAGGTTAGAATCCTGAGGTGAGTGATAGGAGATCTGGTTTCTGAGTCATAATATTAAATTGGATAATGTACTTATTTTCCAGGATGGAGTTTTCTCATCTCTGAGATGCAAGTTCTGAAGCTTAACATTTTGTTACTCTAACTAAGGGGACATGGAATGGATAGAAGCTTCTCTTAGAAATGGTTATTAGATTCCTAAGCTAAAGTTCATCTTGTCAAGTGAAATTAATAAATTAAAATTTTAGGAATTTATAAAAACTGGCCGCTTTTTTAGTTATAATTTGTGGTAGTATTAAGTAAACACAGGTATTCTCATTCTGACCAAGCACAGAAGTTACAAAGTAAAATAAAAAATAAAATTTATTTCTGTTTCTTGGTTCCCTCAAACTGGCTTTTTCTCAAATAAACTTTGCTCAAATTATTTTTCCGACTTTTCTCTCACTTCTTATGAGGACAAAGGAAGCCAGACAGAAAGGATAATTTCCCAAAATGCCTGAAAGATAAATGTTCCTGCAAAAATGATTGGCATAGAAGGAAGTTAGAAGTCTTGCTTCATTGATTTTCTCCTGCTGTGCTCTTCTGTCTGCTGTGAGACACATGAAAATATTAACATTTTATACTGTTCTACATATGCATGGTTTTATATGTTCAGAAAATATACTGAATGGGTAGTTGAAAAAAGTAACCATTTTAATACTCTGAGGATTTTGAGACATTAAGTTTTTTTATGATCAGTTGCAATCCATATTTATCAGTAAGTAGTTCAGGAAAAGATATCATTTGGGATTCCACAGGAAGATCAGTTGTTTGGATCAATGAAGCATAAAAACCATCTGTCTTTTTGTTTATTTCTTTAATATATAATTGTACTTTGTAATATCCTGGACTAGTAGCTCAGGCTTTGAATCCTAAGGCCATGACCATATAAATAAATGGAGTGGCAAATATGTTTATGACTGAATGTTATTTCTTTTCACTTAAGGCTGTTGGAGAACTCATGTAGCAAGTAGATATGATTTGATCTTTGAAGTCTGTTTATTAAAGCTGCTTAGGTTTGTCTCCGTCATATATTGGATAGTAAAATCTGTTTATATTTATATTATTTAACCTTTTATTTGCATGTCTAATCTCACCGACTGCACTGTTGAAGGAAAGTTGGGGGATAAGAATGGACATATAGATGCTGTATTGCATGGCTTAGAATGAGTTTTCAGTGCGTGTCTGGTAAATGGGATCAAGAATAACATGTGTCTAAATACCTCCACTATCCAAAATTAACAGAATTTTACTCTTAAATTATTTTAAAAACTGCTTGAACTTTTTCTTAGCTTAAGCTTATATTATGCATGCATCTTTAAGGAGAAACCTATTTAATATCCAAACTAAATGGAGCAGAATTGTATCCTGAAAACCAGTAATTTGGCAATTCATGCTTGCCTCTGAAAAACACAGGTTTTATATTGTTAAAAGGCTTATAATTTAGTTGTAATCTAGAAAAATGTAGGAAATAGAAAAGGAAGATAAATAATAAACAATTTATGGTAGAACAAAATATATAAAGTACTCCCAAAATGTCATAAAATCACTAGGATTTCAGGGTTCCAGAAGAATGAATCATCAAGTTCATGGACACTATAGAAGTAGCATTCTATATTGTAATTTTGAATTTTAGGAAGAATCAGTTCAGTTCAGTCACTCATTCAAGTTCGACTCTTTGCAAACCCATGGACTGCATCATGCCAGGCTTCCCTATCCATCACCAATTCCCAGAGTTTACTCAAACTCATGTCCATTGATTCAGTGATGCCATCCAACCATCTCATCCTCTGTCCTCCCGCCTTCAAATTTCCTAGCATTAGGGTCTTTTCCAGTGAGTCAGTTCTTTGCATTAGGTAGCCCAATATTGGAGTTTCAGCTTCAGCATCAGTCCTTCCAATGAATATTCAGGACTGATTTCCTTTAGGATAGACTGGTTGGATCTCCTTGCAGTCCAAGGGACTCTTAAAAG
>NW_011495072.1:18814375-18828415 GCF_000754665.1 Bison bison bison | reverse complement strand
GTATCAATTCTTTGGTTCTCAGCTTTCTTTGTAGTCCAACTCTCACATCCATACATGACTACTGGAAAAACTGTAGCTTTGACTAGACAGACCTTTGTTGGCAAAGTAATGTCTCTGCTTTTTAATATATTGTCTAGGTTGGTCATAGCTTTTCTTCCAAGGAGGAAACGTCTTTTAATTTCATGGCTGCAGTTACTATCTGCAGTGATTTTGGAGTGCCGCCCTGCCCCCCAAAATAAAATCTCTCACTGTTTCCATTGTTTCCCTGTCTATTTGCCATGAAGTGATGGGACCGAATGCCATGATCTTAGTTTTCTGAATGTTGAGTTTTGAGCCAAGTTTTTCACTCTTCTCTTTCACTTAGGAAGAATAGGACTTAGGAAGTGCTTATTCTTCACAGTGAAAAGTGCTATTCTTCACTTAGGAAGAATAGGATTCCAAATCACTCAGTCGTGTCTGACTCTTTTCCACCCCATGGGCTATAGCCTACCAGGCTCCACCATCCATTGGATTTTCCAGGCAAGAGTACTGGAGTGGATCGCCATTTTATTCTCCAGGGAATCTTCCTGACCCAGGGCTCAAACCAGGATCTCCCATGTTGTAGGCAGATACTTTACTGTCTGAGCCACCAGAGAAGTTCTCAATTTAATTTGAGGAGGTATTCTTATAAATATCTCCCATTAAATCTCCAAGTTAAATCCCAGGCACACAGTTTGACTTTTCTGTTAATTCTTCCTTTCACTGAGATTTTTACTGTCTATTGCTTTAAGTGGTAAGCAGAGCAAAATATAAGGTATTCTGAATGAAATACTGCATTGCTCTTAAAAGAACAGATGGCAACAAAAACCAAGACTAAAAAAAAGGTTGTGTTTTTGTTGTCTTTTTTCCCCAAAAGATAGTTATTTTACAGTTGATGTACACTGATTTATTTCTTGAAAGCAACATAAAGCTTTTTATTTTAAAAATAGTATTTGCTCTCAGAGACCCTATAGACACTAATTTTTACCTATTATATTTCAGATATTTTATTATATTCTATATAGATTCAACTGAAACAAGACACAGATGATCCCTGACTTCTCAGTGCAGGGATAACTCCATAACATAGTAAAGATTAAAGAAAAGCAAATGGGAATTTTGTGTAAAATATCTGAAGTGCCATGGGGAAGAGGGGTGGGAGCATGTGGGAGACTATGCTAAGGGAATTCAGCCATGTTAAGGAGCAATCAGAGAAGTCTCCATAGAAAAGTTGGTATCTGGTCTAAAATTAAAAAGCAAGCTTTGAATTTGGATAAGTAAGGTGGAGAGGAAATTCAGAGTCCAGGAGGGGAAGAAGCATGCAAGATTGAGAAATTGAAAGGATTAGAGTGAGTGCATGATGAGAATTGGAGAGAAAAGGCCGAGTGAGGCAGAATCCATGTCATTGAAACAAACCATGAACAGCTATTTAGATTTAATTTTAAAGGAAAATCATTTAAACATGGTGTGCTATAATTAGATTTGCATTTCAAAAAGAGTATAAATATCTATTGTGGTGCAGCAGGAATGACTTCAGGTAAGGGGAGTGCTTCGGAGGTCTTTGTAGTATTCCATCTGAGAGGTGATGAGTGGTGTTCTTGATTAGGGTGGTGGAAGTGTGGATGTAAAGAGGTGGCTTTGAGAAATCCATGAGCAAGGGGTAAAGATGTGGTAATTGTGTGTGAGTGAAGTTCAGGGAAGAATCGAAAATGACTCTGACATCTTTCTACAGCAATTGGGTTCTTTTTTTGTTGTTTTTGTTTTTTTTAATTTATTAATTTATTGTTTTTTACTTTACAATATTGTATTGGTTTTGCCATACATCAACACGCATCTGCCATGGGTGTACACGTATTCTGGCCTGGAGAATTCCATGGACTGTATAGCCTATGGGGTCTCAAAGAGTTGGACACAAATGAGCAACTTTCACTTTAGTAACAAAGCAATGCCCAGGATACCTCAGTACATTTAACTCAGTAAATAAATATGGGTTCTGTTTACTGAGTTAAACGTACTGAGGTATCCTGGGCATTTCTTTGTCACTAAAGTGAAAGTGAAAGTTGCTCATTTATGTCCAGCTCTTTGGACCCCATAGGCTATACAGTCCATGGAATTCTCCAGGCCAGAATACAGGAGTGGGTAGCCTTTCCATTCTCCAGGGGATCTTCCCAACCCAGGGATTGAACCCAGGTCTCCTGCAATGCAGACGGATTCTTTACCAGCTGAGCCACAAGGGAAGCCCACTGTGGCTCTGTTACTATGTACCCAACAAAAGATACCATGCGTGAGAAAGAAATCTCAGTCTTTGAAC
Source organism: Bison bison bison (assembly GCF_000754665.1). NCBI lineage: Eukaryota > Metazoa > Chordata > Mammalia > Artiodactyla > Bovidae > Bison > Bison bison. The sequence continues at coordinate 18,826,086 of NW_011495072.1, read as the reverse complement.
TCAGAAGGATTTGGGATTAGAGTTGCTGCCTCCAACATGTACTTTTGGCAAATTTAAGCTGAGTATCTGTTCCATAAATTGCTAGTAATAATACCCGACCCACAGTTGCTGCAGCAGTTATGACTAACATACATAAAAAAGCTGGCAGTGTCTGTCAAGCAGTAGGCTCTCAGCATTGCTGCAGTTGTCTGCCTATGTGCTTATTCCCCACAATAATGCAAGCTTCTTGGCAGTAGAATGGCACTGCCTGCTACTCATCTTTGTATCCCCAAATACCTGGTTAAGTGCCAATGCACACTGGAGAGTTAATAAATATTTATTGAATGTACAAATAAGATTATTGTCACAATTTGGTTTTTCTTTTACAACTAATTTGGCATAAACATGATAAAGATTGTAACCCCAGTTGAAATTACTTACAATTTCAAGTTTCTAATGCTGTTACTTCTGTTAAACATCGAGGCTTAGAACTGTTCCTGTAATAGAAGGGTGTGTCTTGTATTTCACTAGATGGCACCAAACCATTGCCCTAAAATAGAACTAACATAAAGAAGTGGGAGAGGAGTGTAAAGGGCTGGAAAGTCAGAAAGCCTGATTATAATCTACATTAGATTTCTATTGGTGATCTCAGGGGTTGTACAAGAGCATTAACTGTGCTTTTCCAGTTAGATTCTCACAGGCATATAATTATAGTTTGCATGCCTTGGAATGTGATATGATTTAATTAAGCACAGGGGACTTATTCAGTCCCTCACAGGAGAAAATTAAGTACTTAGGAAACAGCATTACTGTACCTTATTCAGGCCACTAGGGTACATTGCTGTTGAAGCTTTTTTTTTCTTCTAATTTTTATTTTCTCTAAAACTTTAATTCCCTAGAAGAAATAAGCTGAATGGTGCCCTAGTGATCTCAGTGTCTTATGACTCCTTCTCATGACCTTATTAAGTTAAACTTTGCAGGCAATGACACTAGTTTGTTTTTTAGTTTCTTAAAATTCATGTGATGTACACTGACATTTTCCCTAAAAACAAATCAGCTGCAAAGGTGAGTGGAAATGTATTCCTCATAGTTGAAGTTTTATTTTCTTTCCCCAGTCCATTTTTACACTCTACTAATTGCCTGTTGTATGTTGAGGATTTTATGAAGAACAAAGATGTCACTGATGGATAAGTTACTCCTGTTACTATATTGCTGATATCATAATTATTCAATATCCCACTCTACATCTGAGCAGCATAGTAGCTGGATTTTAGACCTTTTTGGAACATTGAACTCCTGATATGTTTGTTTTTTTTTCCCCTCTACATTTACTGTGAATGGTCCTAATTTTATTTAACATCTATTTTCTGAGTCTGTATGTTCTAATATTTTGATATTCAGGCACTTCTTTATGAGATACTGCTGGGTAGGCAGCTAGAAGTGTTCACAGAGATAAGTTGGTCCAATCTGTACATATTTTCAGGGATTATAAAAACTAAGTAAAGTGTTACTCAAATTATAACTTGGTGTCACACAAAGTTATATATATATGTATTTTTTGATGTAAATATATGTACCTAACCAAGTACTTCCATTGAAATTGGAGTAATTCTTTTTCTAATGAAAAAATATGAAGATTCACTTATTTTTTCAAGAACCAGTGTGACTCTCACAGTGTCAGGGCTGTCTCTCTCTACCTGGAGATGTTTTCTATATTGTAATTAAGCCAATAGCAAACCTCTTTGCTCAGAGAGTCTCAGTAAATGGTTTTGATGAATTGGCATAAACATGGTGTGATGGAGAAAAGTACCCAAATGTTCCAAACCATTCTTGGGGCAAACGTATAAATGAGTTAGAATCACTGGTTGTGGCACTGGCCTCTTTGTTAAGTGAATAGGGATCTGAGGGTTACCGATAATCTAAAGTGAAGTACTTGTGATGTGAGACTATTTTCAGTATTTTGTAAGGTCATATCAATTAATCAAAGAGCATTCATCTCATTAAATAAAAAAGTAAATACTAATGTTATTGCTATTTGATATCTATATTTGCTGGGCCGGATGAAGCACAAGCTGGAATCAAGATTGCTGGGGAAATATTAATAACCTCAGATACGCAGATGGCACCACTCTTATGGCAGAAAGTGAAAAAGAACTAAAGAGCCTCTTGATGAAAGTGAAAGAAGAAAGAGAAAAAGTTGGCTTAAAGTTCAACATTCAGAAAACAAAGATCATGACATTCAGTCCCATCACTTCATGGGAAATAGATGGGGAAACAGTGGAAACAGTGGCAGACTTTATTTTTTGGGCTCCAAAATGACCACAGATGGTGACTGCAGCCATGAAATTAAAAGACGCTTACTCCTTGGAAGAAAAGTTATGACCAACCTGGACAGCATATTCAAAAGCAGAGACATTACTTTGCCAACAAAGGTCTGTCTAGTCAAGGCTATGGTTTTTCCAGTAGTCATGTATGGATGTGAGAGTTGGACTCTAAAGAAAGCTGAGCACCAAAGAATTGATGCTTTTGAACTGTGGTGTTGGAGAAGACTCTTGAGAGTCCCTTGGACTGCAAGGTGCTCCAACCAGTCCATCCTAAAGGAGATCAGTCCTGAATATTCATTGGAAGGACTGATGCTGAAGCTCAAACTCCAATATTTTGGCCACCTAATGTGAAAAGCTGACTCATTTGAAAAGACCTTCATGCTGGGAAAGATTGAAGGCAGGGGGAGAAGGGGGTGACAGAGGATGAGATGGCTGGATGGCATCACTGACTCAATGGACATGAGTTTGAGTAAACTTAGGGAGTGGGTGATGGACAGGGAGGCCTGGTGTGCTGCAGTCCATGGGGTCGCAGAGTTGGACATGACTGAGTGACTGAACTGAACTGATATCTATATTGTTGCTAGATTGTATATTTTTGATTAGGTAAAATAAAAATAGAATAGCATGTTTTCAGGTTGTTTTACTTGTTCTTCATTACCTAGATACAGTTTTGGCTCAATAAACTTTTTGTTGTAGTTACCAAAAACATGTTAACTAATTAATACAATTTATTTGACACATTCTTTCAAACTTGTGGTCCATGGTGGAAAATTAATAAAATGAGTCTTTGATATATATTGCTGATTGCAGTCCTGAGGCCTAAGGACACCATAGAGACATTATCCATGTTTCAGTAAGGAGAAATATGTTGAATTTGTGTCTGCATAGATTAACCCTTTTTGTCCCAAATATAATTTTTAATATTGGGGGAGATTCTGTGTCAGAAGTTATATGTGGATTGGAAAAAACAAACAGCATTGTGAAAGAGCTGAGATGAGTGTAGAATTACCTAACTGTAGTAGACATTTTTTTCCAGCTAAGCAAACTTAGAGAGAGTATATGTCAAAAGTAAGTGAGTAAGTAATTGTTAGTCACTCAGTCATGCCAGACTCTTTGTGACCCCATGGGCTGCAGCCCACCAGACTCCTCTATCCATGAGACTTTCCAGGCAAGGATACTAGAGTGGGTTACCATTTCCTTCTCCAGGGGATCTTCCCAACCCAGGGATCAAACGTGGGTTTCCTGCACTGCAGGCAGATTCTTTACTGAGTGAGCTACAAGGGAAGCCCTATATGTCAGAAGTAAAGTTCACTTCTAAATAGCAAATCCCAAGAGTTTTCTGTGTTATTCCTTCAAATACATAACTTGGCACACTCCAAGGTGATGACTAGGTGTAGAGCGTTTCTGTTGCTTGTCTTTGTTTTAGTAGAATCCATTTGTGCTAAGTAGGTGCCTGGACTTAGCATACAAAACCAGTGGCTTGGGTTTATTGTAAAATGGTAGGAATGACAGAGCGAATTGATATACAAGGTCTTTAATGGTTCACTAACAACAAATGGACCTCTTCCACATCAAACTGAAGCCCTACATAGACCAGTCCTATGTACTGTCATTTACAGAAAATCTTTACCCAGATGTTTTATGGGCTAACACCACCCTTATGGCAGAAAGTGAAGAGAAACTAAAAAGCCTCTTGATGAAAGTGAAAGAGGAGAGTGAAAAAGTTGGCTTAAAGCTCAACATTCAGAAAACTAAGATCATGGCATCTGGTCCCATCACTTCATGGGAAATAGATGGGGAAACAGTGTCAGACTTTGTTTTTTTGGGCTCCAAAATCACTGCAGATGGTGACTGCAGCCATGAAATTAAAAGATACTTACTCCTTGGAAGAAAAGTTACGACCAACCTAGATAGCATATTCAAAAGCAGAGACATTACTTTGCCAACAAAAGTCCGTCTAGTCAAGGCTACAGTTTTTCCAATGGTCATGTATGGATGTGAGAGTTGGATTGTGAAGAAAACTGAGCACTGAAGAATTGATGCCTTTGAACTGTGGTGTTGGAGAAGATTCTTGAGAGTCCCTTGGACTGCAAGGAAATCCAACCAGTCCATTCTGAAGGAGATCAGTCCTGGGTGTTCTTTGGATGCTGAAGCTGAAACTCCAATACTTTGGAGTTTCCTCATGCAAAGAGTTGACTCATTGGAAAAGACTCTGATGCTGGGAGGGATTGAGGGCAGGAGGAGAAAGGGACAACAGAGGATGAGATGGCTGGATGGCATCACCGACTCAATGGACATGAGTCTGAGTGAACTCTGGGAGTTGGTGATGGACAGGGAGGCCTGGCGTGCTGCATTCATGGGTTTGCAAAGAATCGGACACAACTGAGCAACTGAACTGAACTGAAATATGCATTTTAATACTTCTTTGAACCACTAAAGTAACTTAGATATTGAGAGCCCTCAAACAATTCTTTATTTGGGATTTTTTTCTTGTTTGGTGCAGACATCATTTAGCAAGCTATAAAATCAGTCTGTACATAGAACTAAATTATTTCTTGATTAAAAAAAGAATAAAATATAACAGCAGAATTTATGTCAGTAATGTTTACTTATTTTCCATTTGCAGTAAACTCCACAGTTTGAATTATAAAAGCAAACCATATAAAGGAGTTTTTAAGTGTTGTATTAAATGACTTTTCCCTTGCTTAGTCCTATGCCATCTTGACACAAATATGTGGCTGAAGGAGATAATTTTTTTTTGTAAGTAAAAGAGATTATTCTGTTAGTTTTTGAAATACCTAATATTTACTCTGTTGAAAGTTTAGAAATTGTTATAGGACTGCTTATAGAATTAATTTATTCAGCAAACTTTACTAATTTAATAAGATTTTTAGGCACTGAGAGATACAGCACTTAGAGTGAATATCATAGACACTGTACTTATTCTTGTGGAACAAAACTCTAACAAAAGAGTCATCCAGTTACACACAAAATGATAATGAAACATGGAAAGTCCAATCATTGATGAGATATCAAGATTTGAGAGCACCTAGCAGGAATGCAGAGGGTACGGGGGGAGGGCTGTGAAGATTCTGGTGAGGCATAACATTTAAATTGAGACCTGCAAAATGAATAAGACTTTGTCACCTGTGGCAAGTGAAAGTGTATTTATTGATAAAGAAAAGATAAACAGAGGAGAGAGTGTTTCAGGAAAAGGGACAAACCAAGCCTCAATACGGTCCTATGGTTAGAGTGTAGACCACGTGTGAAACTGGGACGTAGTGTGTAAGGGGAGAAAAGACAGGACCTGAAGTGAGGATGTGGGCTTCCCAGCTGGTACTAGTGGTAAAGAACTCACCTGCCAGTGCAGGAGATGTAAGAATCATGGGTTTGATCCCTGGGTCGGGAAGATCCCCTGGAGAAGGAAATGGCAGCCCACTCCAGTATTCTTCCCTGGAGAATCACATAGACAGAGGAGTCTGGTGGGCTGCAGTCCATGGGGTCACAAAGAGTTGGACATTACTGAAGTGACTTAGCAGCAGCAGGAGCAATGAGGATGTAGGGAGGACCACACATGAAGGGCATCCTAAGCCTCATGCCCTAGGAGCAACTGTATCCTAGGGCATAAGGGAAGCATAGGAGATTTTAAATAGAGGAAAATCATTTCAGATTTATATTTTAAAAAATCTCTTTGGCAATAATGTGGACAGTGGGTGGAGAAGAGCAAGTAGTGGAATCTACTCAAGTCATGACCTTAAGTGAAAAAGTATGGACCTTGCATGATGAGAAATAAGGAACTGAGGGTTACTGCATATGTGTTTACCCTTGGGGGTTTATGTTACTGCCTTCTGATTAATTTTGTTGGATTCTCTTGGAAATCCTGAGATGACTGCTGTAGGGCCTCCCATGTGGTTATTCCCCACTTTATTTTGAGATTGTGATTATTGAATGCAACATTTTGCAATTCAGCTGTTTTTATCATTTGGATTGCATCTGTAAAATAAGTAGTCTTTAAAATGTTCTTGTAAGTCATCCAAATTTTAAGTATTTATATTTATTCTCTGAATGTTTTTTTACTAGAAATTCTTGTTTTCGAATTCTTCAGTCCTCTTCCCAGTTTATTTCATATTCTAGAAAAGTTTTTCTTTTCCTTGAGAGAACACTTTCTATGGTTATTGAGCACCCCCCTTCCAAATCCTATCATATCACATCAACAACTAAAACATTATTTCTAAATGGACTTACAGCCCCTCCTTATTCAATTCGTAGACCCTTATTTATTTCATATAAGTTACAAACTAGCCTCCTGATGACTTCAATTGAGTAATTAGCTTATACACGCAACAGAAAAGTTTGTAAACTCAGACCAGGTTGAACCACATATTTTAGTAGTTAAGAATTCGAGTCCATGACTCAAGTCAAATGCTTGGCCCCTTGTAGAGCAAATATGCATTTGAGTAGGTGCCTCCTTTTTATTTCTTGAGTGGATCAGATCATGTGATGGCAGCTCTGCATGGTAGAGGAATGGTTGTCGTTTCCTTTAACATCGCTGTTTCACATTTGTTCCCAGGGCAATATCCTTTTCCGCAGTCTCTAACTTGCTCCACTACCAGAAATGGCTTCCCCCTTCCCAAGCAGTGATTGATCATCACCTATCCTCTCTGTCTGAAACAAAACTTATTATTTTCACAGTGTAGCTGATAGAATTGCTGTGTCTGTCAGACCTCTTTATTTCAAGTGATCAAACAGTCACAGGGTGCTCTGAAAGTCAGGCAGCCATTAATCAGAATGACCAGGAATGCTTAAGCCTTTAAGGAACACTTGCTTTACACTTAGAAAGCAGGCACTAGTTGCCCTATAATTAGGAGTTCATGACTATTTGCAAAATGCAAGAGAGCAGTTTTCATTGACACTACTTAAAAACACAAGCTGGACAAATGGAATTGCTCTACTCACTTAGCTTCTTCATGCAGTCACGAAGTCTGGTTTCCAAGCTGAGCACCCTCTGATGTAGCTCCTCATAGTCATAGGCACCGATCTCCTCCTGAATTCCCGTGAGGACAGCAGACAGATTCCGGATTTCCTCCTTGAATTGGGTGATTAACTTGGCATCTGTTTTGTACTGTTCTAGCACAGGAATCAAAGGCAGGAGCTCGTCCATCTTCTCTTTCAGCTCCTGTGAAAAGCAGCCAGTTGTTTCTGAGAGTCACTTAACCAGATCAAGCAGCTACATTCTTCGTCATGATGCTACAGGAAGATTATTAAAAAAGATTCATAATGCCTTACTGATTTTTTTATTGAAATTGGGTATTTCAGGAGCGTGTAAGTGGCCACATGATCATTAGTAGTAAATCCACTTATCTCACGATTCAGTACAAGAACATCCTTTAAATGGTTAGATGATTTTCTATGCAACTGATCCTTATCATAATGACAGAACTTCCTATGGCAGCAGTTAGGGGTTTATGTAAAATATTGCTTTCTGGTGACTTTTTATAAAGTGAACAATGCATTATTTAGTCAGGAAATATCAGTATGGTCCATCTTCTAAATATGAATTATTATAAATAGGTCAAATACCCTGTTTAGCCAAGTCTACTTACCCATTAACTAATTATCAATAATATAAGGGTATTTATAGAAAATTTTGAACCCTGGAAGAGCTTTTAACACTAACAGAGTTTTTCCAATTTTAGGCTTGTTCCATTCCTCCCTTCTACTCCTCCCTCTTTTTAATATCCTTCTTAGCACAGCATCATTAGGAATGTAAGTTCATCAAGTATAAAAAAATCATGCAAAGCTTTGCAAAGCTCAAAGAAATGTATGTTGCTGTTTACTGTTTTGAATTATTCGTTATACTCAGACTTCATTTGCCTTAGCATAGGTAATTTAGAGCTCTTTATGTAGGGCAGAGTTGCTTACCAGTGTAGTAAATTAACTCTTTCAAGGACTAAGGTGGTTATGATTTATGTAATAAATGAGCATAGAGTTTTTTGAAACGGAAACACTGATTTTTGTCTAGAGAACAAGAAGTATACTTTGCCAATGCAGTTTCTCCCTCATTCTTATTTTAGGAATGAGTTTCTGGCCATGTCACCTTTTTTTTTCCTTTCCTTTAAGTTGATGGTGGTACCCAGTAAAAATATTCCATGAGTTTGATTCAGTTGTAAATTTATTACAAATTTTCTCATTTGTGGAAGAGCTGTTACTGCTATGATTATTTGAGAATAATCCATAGGTGTTGTCAGAAACCAAGCTGTATGCTAACTAATTTAAGGAGCTGAAAATTGCATTTTACAATTACGTTTAGAAGATGTTATTACTGTCAATGTGTTAAAATAACAAGAGCTCCCATTGCCACCCTGATTTATGGGCTTCTGTATCTTGTGGGGAAATTTCCATGTGTTCTGTAAGACTGGAATTCTCAGCGTTTATCTGTATGTCCATGTTGAGTGGGAGGGAGCAGAGGGTCTTAATGATGAGAAACATTAATAAATATCACAGTCAAAAGGCAGAGTTGCAGAGCTTTGCTCATTTTAGTGTCTCATTTTGAAATAAACTTCTTAGTTTGAGCATTTTGTGCTATCCCTAAAGGAAGACACAATTGCTTCATTAGAATTTTAATAAGAAGAGTTCTGATAGTACCATTTACTGCACATTATAACAACTGTTACAGTGATGAGTTTTACATTCTACTTATGGGTATATTGAAAAGAGAGCAATTCAGATGACATTTTTGGTGGCATTTTATTTCCTCTAAGCTAAAATCTATATATAGATATGGGTGAAAGTGTTAGTCACTCGCCCATGTCTGACTCTTTATGGCCCCATAGACTGTAGCTCATCAGTCTTCTTGTCCGTGGAATTCTCCAGGCAAGAATACTGGGGTGGGTTGCTATTCCCTTCTCCAGGGGATCTTTCTGACCCAGGGATCGAACCTATATCTCCTGCATTACAGGCAGATTCTTTACCATCTGAGTTACCAGTTTATATGTATATAAATTTTGGAATCTTTTCAAAAATTTATAATTCAATTATTGGCAGTCAGTTCTAACTCAGGGCAATTGTCAGAGAGCAATGGAAAGTCTAACTAATGTATGTATCAAATACTTCAAATATGAAAGTAGAGTAACACAGATCTGTGTGCTTAATAATCCTTTCTTGAATTTCACATTCTACTACATTGCTCTTATAGCAAAGAGTATAGCTAGACTGTCTTACCCAACCAAGATCTCTTCATAGAAGAATGACAGTCTCAAGTATGATATTGAGACAAGTTTTTTTTTTTTTTTAATCATAAAGGATACGGAAGATACAACATACTTAGATTTTTTGGCAAGTTGAAGATGGTGTGCTAGAGGAGGATTTTCTTCCAAGGTAAACGTATTAAATGGTAAACTTACTTTTGGAATGTGCCATTTCTTCTTCTCAAATATGGCAGCTCAGCAGCTAGAGCAAAATCTGACTCGTGGTAGGACTTGGTGAATAAACACATTCAGCAAGTATATATTGAGCATTTAATTATTATTATTATATTTAATTCAGAGAACTATGGTTTAGTTGGAGAGGCAATGTAGCATTGGTTTAAAGAGGTTTAACTTAGGTGTTGGACTTTGTAGTTCTGATACATATTAGATATACGATCCTAGATGAGTTGCATGATTTCTTTGTACATGAGTTTCTTCATCTGAATGATGGGAATAAGCATAGTGTCTACCTTACAGGATTTTTGTGAGGATTAAAGTAGTTAATATATAATATATTTAAAGTTATTGAAACTATATGTTGAATACATGTAATTCTTCAGAAAAAATGATGCTATTATCATTATTGCTACATGAATTTTGACATACAAGTTCAGTATATACATGGATTACATGAACTAGGAAAATCAAAATCATTATGTCCTATGATGCCGCCTGAAAATTAAGTTTTCTTATTGGCAACTTGTCTGCTGCTAGACACACTTATAGAAGAGGCAGTTTTCTCTCTCTTTTATTTTTTCTCCCAGCCTTGTATCTTTTTGTTTCTTTGTCTCCTATCTTCTCCCAAAAGTTCCCATAGATGCACATACATCATCATGTGTCACCAACTCTGCCAGCCCTGGTCCCGCAAGCAGTTCTTTGGCATGAGTTCTATATTGTCCATCTAACTTTGAATGATTTTCACTTTGAGCCAGAAACTCTGAGCTTCTCTCCTTCTGTCCCTCTTCCTTTCTGGGAATGCTCCCTAGGCGCTGTAAGTGCCGGCTTGTCATTTCTTACTTGGTTGATGGCTGCAGCATCTGGCTCACTGTATTGCTGTATACACTAATCTTGAATATTGAAAATTGACATAGAAAATCTTTTGGTTTTCTTGCTCTCCTGTGTGATTTAATATTTTCTGGGGAAGAAAGTGAGCACTAGTCCAAAACCATTTTCTTGATTATTGGTAAATCTTTCCCTGAAAAGATTTTTGATAACCCTTCCCGTGAAGTTGTCTAAACAAAATTAATCACTTCTCCCTTTGTGCTGTCAAGTAATGTTTATGTCTCTTTTTACTGTCAGTGTGACCAGTTTGTTAGGTCTCTTTCACAGAAGAGAGTTTATGTGTTATATACCCAGCAGAGGGCCCAACACTGTTTTGTGCACACTATGTGCTCAATAAATATTGGTTAAAATTAATTTGTTTGCTTGTCAACCTTATATCCTTCTGTGTTTACCATTTCTTCATAAATTCTCTGTCCTTCTAAGTTTGCTTATTGTCTCATTCACAGTAATCTTTCAATTTATTTTTATTTTCTAGGCCTTGCTCTGATTTGTTATAGTTTCTTAACCTTCTGGCTTTGCTTGCTTCTCTCTTTAACCTCAAGATTCATCACGTTAGTCCCCTCTCTCATCAGTACCCTGAACTTTCTTACCCTCTTGTCCTTCTTTTGTATCTTTCTGATAAAACTTTAAAACTGGCTCTCTATTCAGGCTCCTGAGCAGCAATGAAGGAAATGACAAAACAATGATAATTTCTGCCATATTAAACTGTGTCATCCAGAGATCCTATTTTGTGACCCTATCTCCCTGCCAATCACAGTTATGTGTGAAAATAACTTCTGATGTTTGACCAAGAACTTGAATTCAGGACCATTCCCTCAGCCTTAGCAACGAATCTTACTTCCTAGTTGGCAGGGAAAGCAGAGGCTATTATGTTTGTAAAATCTTAGTCTGTTTTATAAACTATGTCCTGTGCCTTTGTCAGGCAGACTGTGTCTTTTTCATAGAAGATCAAATGGCATTATCATGGTCAGATTTTATTTCAGTCTATGACAGTGTCATAAACGTCCACATAGTGTGCTCAAAAGCACCATTTCTCCATTTTCAGTGTTTCTAGATACTCAATAATGGCTTAAAACACGGAAAAAAAAAAAAAAAAAAA
>NW_011495072.1:18765478-18814275 GCF_000754665.1 Bison bison bison | reverse complement strand
TTATTTGTAAATAGTGAAACCAACCCTCTTCTATGTGCAGTTAATAATGGTGGTATTATTGCTTCTTTTAATAATTTATATTCTCTATATTTCTCCTCATATTAGCAAGGCATAAAATCATCATAAAGTCTTTGACAAATTTAGTTATTGATTTTCCTATATTTCCCATTGGCATACACATTGAAATGCCTTTAAATCTATCCACAATATCCATCTAGCTCAAGGAGGGTGAGGCTGTTTTCAGAGTAAGTTTTCTATGCATTCCAACCAGCTAATGGTCAGTTTCAGTGGAGAGATGATTGATGTCCCCATTGAGTCTTGAACCTTATGCATATGGGCTGATGAACAGTTATTTCTAGCTGAGTGTCATGGTGGCTGTCCGTTGTACTCAGTGTCTTATTTGTATTAATAAGACAGCTGAAGTCACACCTACTTGAAAATGCTTGGTCATTAGTGTCTTCCGGTCATCTTCAATCTGCCGAAACTTGGCTTTCAGCCCTTTCATTTGTGTTTCCATTTTTAGGACGTATTGGAAATCTCTTTGAGTTCTCAAGTTTAAGACTTCAATAGATTGGGACATATTCTGAACCTGTTAAACAAGAACACTGGCTGTACATTATTGTCTATACTACTGAGGTATATGCAAAAAAAAAAAATCAGTTTTTCCCACTAATAAAACTGTCAGTGCCAAGTCCATAATTACATTTCCACAGGACATACTTTCAGAAGGCAATTCTTCATACGAAACATTCCAATAATGTAGCAAAAGAAAATTACTGCTAGGCAGGAAATAATAAAATGAACATTCTAGCATTAGAAATGACTAAATATAAATAAGAATTTGATATATCATAATAATAAATTAAAAAAAAAAGAATATTCATTCCAGGGCTTAGTAAGCTTATGATGGCTCAATCTGTTAAATGTTAAGATAAGTTGTTTCTATCAGTACTAAATCTGACATCCTCAAAGTCTGGGATGCAGAGCAATTTTGGGGGTAGTGAAGTGTCCAACAGATCTAGAATGCATTTATTCCAGTACAGTCACTTCAGGCTGCATGTGCTATACTCCCAGGGGTGAGGCTGAATTGAGCAAGACGAATGGTAGTAGGGCTGGGACACCTCCTAACTTGGAGAGGGTACTATTGAAAAGACCTGGAAATCCCTTTGCTGTTCACCTTTAACTGTCACAACATTATAAATTTGCTATTCCCCAATACAAAATGAAAAATTTTAAATGATGTGCATCAAGATATGGAAGGATTATAAGAGTACATATTAGGTGGTTGATATTATTTTCCTGGTGGGTGGTGAGATATGGGTGAGAAGAGAAGTAACAAAATAAATATTGCAGAAAGATGTCCCTGGTAATTATTATATAGAAATCCATCTGCATAGAATTATATTTTTACTTACATAAATGAATACATGAAAGCATGGTCAAAAATGGTGAGATTCCAGGTGAGTTTTGCTTCATTTGGGCTTCCCTGGTAGCTCATCTGGTTAAGAATCCGCCTGCAATTCGGGACACCCTGGGTTCAATCCCTGGGTTGGGAAGATCTCCTGGAGAAGGGAACAGCTACCCACTCCAGTATTCTGGCCAGGAGAATTCCATGGACTCTATAGTTCATGTGGTCACAGAGTCAGACACAGCTGAGTGACTTTCATTTTCAACTTGCTTCATTTAATATATTTTTATCTGTTATTCCATATGTTTTAAAATAAACATGTATTATTTATATAACACATAAAAACTTATTTTCATTGTGAAACTTGTGAATTACAAATAAGAAAGGGATGATTTGTTCAGAGACAAATTTCTGTCATCAGGTAAAGTCACAGAGCTTAGTGGACCAGCTAGTTTTAAAGAGCCCATTGTCAATACATCCCTCAGATCTAGACTATTCAGAAAAGGTAGTGAATTCTTCTGCTTTGGCTTGCCTCAGTTCCTCCACTATTTTTTCCCCAGAGGTCATATTTTTCTGTTTCTCTTTCAGCTGTCTTAATGGATAGTCCTGTCCTTTGCAAATCTTGTCTTTCAAGACATACTACAATCTCACTTATATTAACCTAATTGTGAATTGTGTGTGAATGGGAAGCACAAAAGTGGCTGTCCTTCTGTAAATTCCCTGAGGTTAGATGCTGTGTCTTATTCATACCTTTTACTCCCGAGACCTTACACAGAACCAGGGATGGAATAATTGCTCAATAAATATCTACTGGGTAAAATTATCTTATTTTTATCTATTGGGTAAAATTACCACAGACTTGTCTAACTCCATGAAACTGTGAGCCATGCCACGTAGGGCCACCCAAAACAGATGGGTCATGGTGGAGAGTTCTGACAAAATGTAGCACACTAGACAAGGGAATGGCAAACCACTTCAGTATTTTTGCCTTGAGAACCCCATGAACAGTATGAAAAGGCAAAAAAGATAGGACACTGAAAGATGAACTCCCTAGGTCGTTAGGTGCATAATATGCTACTGGAGATCAGAGGAGAAATAACTCCAGAGAATGAAGAGAGGGAGCCAAAGCAAAAACAACACCCAGTTGTGGATGTGACTGGTGATGGAAGCAAGGTCTGATGCTGTAAAGAGCAATATTGCATACGAACATGGAATTTAGGTCCATGAATCAGGACAAATTCGAAGTGGTCAAACAGGAGATGATAAGAGTGAACGCTGACGTTTTAGGAATCAGAGAACTAAAATGGACTGGAATGGGTGAATTTAACTCAGATGACCATTATGTCTACTACTATGAGTAAGAATCTCTTAGAAGAAATGGAGTAGCCATCATAGTCAACAAAAGAGTCTGAAATGCAGTACTTGGATGCAATCTCAAAAATGACAGAATGATCTCTGTTCATTTCCAAGGCAAACCATTCAATATCATGGTAATCCAAGTCTATGCCCCAACCAGTAATGCTGAAGAAGCTGAAATTGAATAGTTCTATGACTACCTATAAGACCTTCTAGAACCAAACCCAAAAAAAGAGATATCCTTTTCATTATAGGGGACTGGAATGCAAAAGTAGGAAGTCAAGAAACACCTGGAGTAACAGGCAATTTGGCCTTGGAATACACAATGAAGCAGGGCAAAGACTAATAGAGTTTTGCCAAGAGAACACACTGGTCATAGCAAACACCCTGTTCCAACAACACAAGAGAACACTGTACACATGGACATCACCAGATGGTCAACACCGAAATCAGATTGATTATATTCTTTGCAGCTGAAGATGGAGAAAGCCTATGCAGTCAGCAAAAACAAGACCGGGAGCTGACTGTGGCTCAGATCATGAACTCCTTATTGCCAAATTCAGACTTAAATTGGAGAAAGTCAGGAAAACCACTAGAAAATTTAGGTATGCCCTAAATCAAAACCCTAATGATTATACAGTGGAAGTAAGAAATAGATTTAAGGGACTAGATCTGATAGACAGAGTGCCTGGTGAACTATGGACAGAGGTTCATGACATTGTACAAGAGACAGGGAGCAAGACCATCCCCATGGAAAAGAAATGCAAAAAAGCAAAATGGCTGTCTGAGGAGGCCTTACAAATAGCTGTGAAAGAGAAGTAAAACTCAAAGGAGAAAAGAAAAGATATACCCATTTGAATGCAGAGTTCCAAAGAATAGCAAGGAGAGATAAGAAAGCCTCCCTCAGGGATCAGTGCAAAGAAACAGAGGAAAACAATTGAATGGGAAAGACTAGAGATCTCTTCAAGAAAACTAGAGATACCAAGGGAACATTTCATGCTAAGATGGGCTCAATAAAGGACAGAAATGGTATAGAACTAAGAGAAGCAGAAGATATTAAGAAGAAGTGGCAAGAATACACAGAAGAACTGTACAAAACAGATCTTCATGACCCAGATAATCATGATGATGTGATCACTCACCTATAACCAGATATCCTGGAATATGAAGTCAAGTGGGCCTTAGGAAGCATCACTATGAACAAAGCTAGTGGAGGCGATGGAATTCCATTTGAGGTCTTTCAAATCCTAAAATTTGATGCTGTGAAAGTGCTGCCCTCAATATGCCGGCAAATTTGGAAAACTTAGCAGTGGCCACAGAACTGGAAAAGGTCAGTTTTCATTCCGATCCCAAAGGCAATGCCAAGAAATGCTCAAACTACTGCACAGTTGCACTCATCTCACACACTAATAAAATAATGCTCAAAATTCTCCAAGTCAAGCTTCAGCAATAAGTGAACCATGAACTTCCAGATGTTCAAGCTGGTTTTAAAAAGGCAGAGGAACCATAGATCAAATTGCCAACATCCACTGGATCATCGAAAAAGCAAGAGAGTTCCATAAAAACATCTATGTCTGCTTTATTGATTATGCCAAAGCCTTTGTGTGGATCACCACAAACTGTGGAAAATTCTTCAAGAGATGGGAATACCAGACCACCTGACCTTCCTTTTGAGAAACCTGTATGCAGGTCAGGAAGCACCAGTTAGAACTGGACATGGAAGAACAGACTGGTTCCAAATAGGAAAAGGAGTACATCAAGGCTGTATATTGTCACCCTGCCTATTTAACTTCTATGCAGAGTACATCATGAGAAACGCTGGGCTGGAAGAAGCAAAAGCTGGAATCAAGATTGCCAGGCAAAATATCAGTAATCTCAGATATGCAGATGACACCACCCTTATGGCAGAAAGTGAAGAGGAACTAAAGAGTTTTTTGATGAAAGTGAAAGAGGACTGTGAAAAAGTTGGTATAAAGCTCAACATTCAGAAAATGAAGATCATGGCATCTGGTCCCATCACTTCATGGCAAATAGATGGAGAAACAGTGGAAATAGTGGCAGACTTTATTTTTGGGGGGCTTCAAAATGACTGCAGATGGTGATTGCAGCCATGAAATTAAAAGATGCTTCCTCCTTGGAAGAAAAGTTATGACCAACCTAGACAGCATATTAAAAAGCAGAGACATTACTTTGCTAACAAAGGTCCATTTAGTCAAGGCTATGGTTTTTCCAGTAGTCACGTATGGATGTGAGAGTTGGACTATAAGGAAAGCTGAGCGCTGAAGAATTGATGCTTTTGAACTGTGGTGTTGGAGAAGACTTTTGAGAGTCCTTTGGACTGCAAGGAGATCCAACCAGTCCATCCTAAAGGAGATCAGTCCTGGGTGTTCATTGGAAGGACTGATGTTGAAGCTGAAACTCCAATACTTTGGCCACCTGATGTGAAGAGCTGACTCATTTGAAAGGTCCCTGATGCTGGAAAAGGTTGAAGGCAGGAGGAGAAGGGGACATAGACCATGTGGTGGCTGGATGGCATCACTGACTCAATGGACATGAGTGTGAGTAAACTCTGGGTGCTGGTAATGAATAGGGAAGCCTGGCATGCTGCTGTCCATGGTGTCGCAAGGAGTAGGATACGACTGAGCGACTGAACAGATCTGAAAATTATCTTTGGCTTTCAGTAGCAGTAAAAGATAACAAGTTAATATTTTAAGAAATATATCTTTCTCCTGTCATTGGTTAGGCTATAGTATTACATGGCTCTGAAATATTTCTTAATTTACTATCATTCCTACATTCAGAAAGCTTTGTTTAAAAAAATCTTTGATTCAGCACAAAATTATGGAGGCAACATTGAAAGCCTGGTGACTGCATCTTAGATAAATGCAGTGCTTTCAAAATAATTTTCAGCTCCCTTATGAAAGCATGAAAGAGGAAAAGCCATTTGTGTTAAAGAAACACTTGACACATTTAAATGCGGTATTTGTCTATGAAGACAGTCATCATTTGCATGGCCAATATTCTCCTAGGATTTCTGTGTACTTTGTCAGAGTCCACAGAGTTAAGGAAGATCCCCTGGAGGAGGGCACGGCAACCCATTCCAGTATTCCTTTCTGGAGAATCCCTGTGGACAGAGAAGTCTGGTGGGCTATAGACCATGGGGCCAGAAAGAGTCGGACCTGACTGAGTAACTAAGCACAGCACACAGAGTTAGAAATTGATAGACAAGTGAGATATTTTGGATAGTTAAAACACTCTCTCTTTTATTTTGCCTCTAAGTTACCCTATGAAGTTAATTTTCAACTTTATTTGTGTTATGGGAAAATGTACTGAGAGAATTTTTGCTGAGACTTAATTGTGACCTTCAATATTGAATAATCATATATAATTATAAGAACTACCTTTGGGGTGTGACTAGAGATGGAATAGTCTAGTTGGGAAGGATGGTTCTGGGCTGCCTTTTGCTCTTCCTGATGGCTGTACCTCAGACCATTTACTTTCCCACTGGTCATGGAGACCCACTGAGAATCAGTTTCTTGCTGAGACTAGAGACTGGACCCCCACCAGCATTACACTTGTGGGAAGGAGACTTCCTCCTCTGTTAGTCTGCTTATCACTGATGTTCTTCCATTCAGCTGCCTACTCATGTCTCTCTCCACAGTGTGGCAAGCTTATTGTCCCCCTTCATTCATAGTTGTTTTTTTTTTTTTTTTTTAATTCTTTATTTATCCTGTTAATTAGGATAAATGAAATATCTGAGTCCTTTCTAAACTTAAACACAAATTAACTTAGATTTTCACCCCCATTTATAATTAGTGTCCAACTCTTTGCAGACCCCATGGACCGTAGCTGGCCAGGCCCCTCTGTACATGGAATTCTCCAGGCAAGAATACTGGAATGGTTGCCATTCCCTTCTCCAGGGGATTTTCCTGATCCAGGAATCAAAGCTGGGTCTTCTGCTTTGCAGGCAGATTTTTTACTGTCTGAGCCACCAGAGAGGCCATGATTAGTGCAGAGGCTACTTAAAAAATTAATAATAAAGCCCTACAGTTCAATATGCTTGGATAGCATTGGGGTTAACACAACTAAACAGGTATTTCACTACTGTAGGTCTCCACAGATCCTTTAATATTAAACTCTGTGATGGAAATCTTCAAGAGTGATGTATCATGTACTGTTGTTTAAAATTATTTTATTGGAAGGATGTCACCAGCTTCCTTTTCCAAAAATCACATTTTAGGCAATATTGACCTAGACAATGGAGGTATGTACAGAGAAGCTAAATAGCTGACAGACAAACTTTTTTTAGGTAAAAGATTTTAGCTGGGACACACTAAGGCCTGATGTATTGTAAAACCAATTGTAATCTTTCTAATATTTAGAAGTATAAATGTACTTGTTTAAAATATTTTACAGAGCTTGTATTAAATAATTGTGGGTACCATAAGTGGCATTTTGAATGACGCTGGCATGGTGTTAGAAAATGCAAAATTGATCTGGTATGGATTCACAGTCTACTGATTGAGTGGCAATGATAAGGTTTTTAGCCTCAAAGAGCACCATTTTCCTTTTATGTAAACTTCGAAGGACATCTGCCTGCTATGAAATTGGAATGGAGCAGATACAAATATAATAGATGGGAACTATTGTTATTAATATTATTCTTATTATGAGTATTCCCTTATATGATTAAATCAATCCTTTGGTTAATAGTGAAATGGGCTACTTAATGGCCAGGCTTCTATTTGCTGTCTGGTACCTTGGATATTTGTAAAGCTATGAAGTCAATAGGGGCTTCCCTGGTGGCTCAGATAGTAAAGAATTTGCCTGCAATGCGGGAGACCCAGTTTTCATCCCTGGGATGGGAAGATCCCCTGGAGAAAGAAATGGCAACACTAGTATTCTTGCCTGTAGAATCCCATGGACAGAGGAGCCTGGTAGGCTATAGTCCTTGGGATCACAAAGAGTCGGACACGACTGAGTGACTGAACTGAACTGAACTGAAGATACTGTTAATAAATTTTGTCTTTTGTCATTTAGGTATTGAATTTTTAAAGATGTAATTTTCTAGAATTTCTTTAAAGCTAAACAAATTGCCTATTGAATGGTGTGGTCATATAAATTTCAGTGATTGCTTTCAATCGGTTACCTGTAGTTGTACTCTTCTTGCCTCATTCGTCCCTCACAAATTTTAGGTTTTATTATAGCTCTGGAATACATTTCACTCTGGACATGTAGAGAGTATTATCTACTTCCTGACTTTCCCAGTTTATTTTAATTTTTCAACTGATTTTTGAGCCAATGTCTATTTTTAGATGTGTGTATGCAATAATATTGGAGAAGGCAATGGCAACCCACTCCAGTACTCTTGCCTGCAAAATCCCATGGACGGAGGAGCCTGTTAGGCTGCAATCCATGGGGTTGCTAAGAGTCGGACACGACTGAGCGACTTCACTTTCACTTTTCACTGTCATGTATTGGAGAAGGAAATGGCAGCCTGTTCCAGTGTTCTTGCCTGGAGAATCCCAGGGACGGGGGAGCCTGGTGGGCTGCCGTCTATGGGGTCACACAGAGTCAGACACGACTGAAGTGACTTAGCATAGCATGCAATAATATACTTAAAATAGTAATACAAATAAGACAGTCATGTCTAAGAAAATGTTTCTCATCAAACTTGTAGAAAGAAGATATTTTTTGTGTGTAGAAAAGAAGATTGGAGTAGAAAGTAATCTGAGAAGAAATACAAACTAATAGAAAAGCAAAATTGGACTTAAAAGATTAAATCTTTTTACCAGCCTAATTAATTTCGTTAGTAACCAAACAATACTAAACTGCATGTTTCAATTTTTTTCAGAGATATAAAGAAAATCTAGATTGGAAAACAATACACAAGAATAACCATAGTTCATATGTCATGATTTCTAACAGGTGATAGCTGGAGTCATTAACTTGAATGACAATTAAATTTGCTCTTGTCTGGGAGACAGATTTTGAAGGAACAGGGAAGACTGGATCTTGTTTAAAAAGAGTCTTAAGAAAAGAGAGCAAATAGATGATGATAACTCTGAGGATAAGGGCATCAGAAAGACTAATCTCTGTATGAAAATATGAAAAAAAATCTTCTTAAAATCTTAGGGCATCAAAACACTTTCAAATAATGTGCACTGAGGAAAGTTATTTTATTTATGTGGCAGTGGAAGAGAGTTACTGCAGCTTAAATTCCATAAAATAGGAATGTCTGTATTAACAGATTCAATGCTTTCATTTTTCTAGTTTCTCTATTTTCTGTTAAAGCTTCCTATTTTGTGCCATAATTGTGTAGATGATCATGGAAATGATATTACACAGAGTGAATTGTTGAGCATGATATCCTCTGAAAACACATACTACCTAATTTATCTTATTATCCCCAAGGGTATTTAAAGTTCAAATATGTTGTCATCCTTCCATGAGTCTGGCCACTCCGGCTGTCCAACTATATTCAGGGACTGACACAGTGAAAGTCTGAATGAGAAAAATTGAAAGAACCATTCATTGTTTTTTTTCTTTTGTCCCTAAACTAAACATAAATAACCTTTCATGAGATGACTTTCATCTGTGAAAGAGAATAAATCAAGGGCATTCTGCATTTGATTGTTATGGATCCAGCTTAAGTAAATTATATGGAGAGAATGCTCTTGAATGAAATTGAAGAACTTAATGTTCAAAGGAATAACTTAGAGGATGATGATAAATACTTAGAATTATTCATTATCTGTCCAGATAGCTTGCATATTGTATGCCATTATTTTTACTTCCTTGCAAGGTTGTTAATGAGATCCAAAAGTATGAGCTCAATGAGTTTAGTGTGATCTTGACAGCTGAGGCTAAATTTCTGACACAGGAATAAGGCTTTGTACTGTTTTTTTTCTTAAGGGGAGATCAATTGGATATTGAGAAATATGATGGAAATTAGTCTTAGAGCAAGATTGGAAACAGTAAGAGTCATAAATAGAACAGTAGAGCAGGAATCTTGAGGTACTGCTTTCAAGGGGGTAAAACATTTATTTGAGAAGGGGGAAAAATTGAAAGACTCCTCCTTACGCTAACCTGCTTTCCCATATTTCCTTTACAAAGAATGGTAGATTTCAGTAAGAATATTCACAGGGGATAGAGGACACCTACCTTTTCCAGCAGCTGGCGAAGCTGCCTGCTTTTGGCATCCCGGGAACACAGGTTTTGTTCTGGAGCAACCACTGTGCAAATGCATCGTCCATCAGGATCCTGTGCTGAGCTATATACCTGCCACCCTTCTTTGGGACTAATCTGAGTCTGAGGAAACCAACAGCAAACATACAAAACACACAGAGAGTTAAAGAGAGCATGAGTTTGCATAATTTTAGGCAAAGTATCTTTTTATTTTTACAGTTTTTCTCTAAATAGTTTTCTCTTAAATAGTTTTTCTCTAAGTTAAAAACGAGATTGAACAATTCAAGTAGGCAGCACATGTTCATTCACTTACAACTTCCTTTTCAATGGACAGAAGGAGACTCCACCTTTTTCTTTTGGTTCCATATTATTGATTTTGACTGTATATTATTGATTGTTTATCCTACACCACTCCCTAATGCTTTCTGTCATATTTGGACATTTTAATGCAACTTTAGAAGTATCTGCTAAATACTTAATCACATATCACCAGTCTTTCTGCGTAAGATCTGTTAGTTTGTCTTTTTCAACACAAATGGTAATTAGTAGTATATATATATATTTTATGATTATTGTTCATGTGTAATCTTCTGAAGCAAAATTCTCTCCCAGAGAGCTTCCTATGTATTGAAGGGTCAATTATTAATAAAGCTGGAAAGGTATCACCTGAGAACACAGGGTAAAAGTAATTAGACCAACATTATTTCGCAAAGGATATAGAGTCTCAGAGGAGTTAAAGACAGTATTTTGGCAGAGGCCAAATTACTCTGGCAATATTGATCTTCCCAGATTACTTTTATGCACTTATCACCTGCCTCCCTAGAAGCTTATCTCAAAATGATGTTTCTATTCTATTGCAGTCTGCCTCCTATTTATGTTTCTAGTTTTACCCCCTGTATCTTCCTATAAGAAACTTTTTTCCATCCAAATTGGTCTTGGTGTGTCCTGAAAGCATGCCCACCTAGATTCACACCTTTGTATATTTTACTCATTTTGTTCTATTTGAAATACCTCCCTAATAAACCTTCAATTATTCAGCCCTTATGGTTTCCCCTTGGGATTCCCTGGTGGCTAAGCTGGTAAAGAACCCACTTGCAATGCAGGAGACCTGGGTTCGATCCCTGGGTTGGGAAGATCCTTTGGAGAAGGAAATGGCCGCACACACTAGTATTCTTGCCTGGAAAATTCTATGGACTGTCTAGTCCATGGGTTGGCAAAGAGTCGGACATGACTGAGAGAGTTTCAGTTTCACTTTATGGTTTCCCTGGTGGCTTAGTGGTAAAGAATCCACGTACAATGCAAGGGACATGGGAGACATGGGTTCAGTCCCTCGGTCAGGAATGTCCTCTGGAGGAGGAAATAGCAATCCACTCCAGTATTCTTGCCAGGAAAATCCCATGGACAGAGGACTGTGGCAGGCTATAGTCCTTGGGGGTCTCAAAGACTTGGACACAACTGAGCATCTGATAGATAGAGTGCCTGATGAACTATGGAATGAGGCAAAAAATAAGAAATGCAAAAAAGCAAAATGGCTGTCTGGGGAGGCCTTACAAGTAGCTGTGAAAAGAAGAGAAATGAAAAGCAAAGGAGAAAAGGAAATATATAAACATCTGAATGCAGAGTTCCAAAGAATAGCAAGAAGAGATAAGAAAGCCTTCTTCAGTGATCAATGCAAAGAAATAGAGGAAAACAACAGAATGGGAAAGACTAGGGATCTCTTCAAGAAAATCAGAGATACCAAAGGAATATTTCATGCAAAGATGAGCTCAATAAAGGACAGAAATGGTATGGACCTAACAGAAGCAGAAGATATTAAAAAGAGATGGCAAGAATACACAGAAGAACTGTACAAAAAAGATCTTCACCAACCAGATAATCACGATGGTATGATCACTGACCTAGAGCCAGACATCCTGGAATGTGAAGTCAAGTGGGCCTTAGAAAGCATCACTACGAACAAAGCTAGTGGAGGTGATGGAATTCCAGTTGAGCTATTCCAAATCCTGAAAGATGATTCTGTGAAAGTGCTGCACTCAATATGCCAACAAATTTGGAAAACTCAGCAGTGGCCCAGGCTCCAGCAATATGTGAACCGTGAACTTCCTGATGTTCAAGCTGGTTTTAGAAAAGGCAGAGGAACCAGAGATCAAATTGCCAACATCCGCTGGATCATAGAAAAGGCAAGAGAGTTCCAGAAAAACATCTATTTCTGCTTTATTGACTATGCCAAAGCCTTTGACTGTGTGGATCACAATAAACTGTGGAAAATTCTTCAAGAGACAGGAATACCAGACCACCTGACCTGCCTCGTGAGAAATTTGTATGCAGGTCAGGAAGCAACAGTTAGAACCAGACATGGAACAACAGACTGGTTCCAAATAGGAAAAGGAGTTCGTCAAGGCTGTATATTGTCACCCTGTTTATTTAACTTATATGCAGAGTACACCATGAGAAACGCTGGACTGGAAGAAACACAAACTGGAATCGAGATTGCCGGGAGAAATATCAATAACCTCAGATATGCAGATGACACCACCCTTATGGCAGAAAGTGAAGAGAAACTCAAAAGCCTCTTGATGAAAGTGAAAGAGGAGAGTGAAAAAGTTGGCTTAAAGTTCAACATTCAGAAAATGAAGATTATGGCATCCAGTCCCACCACTTCATGGGAAATAAATGAGGAAACAGTGGAGACAGTGTCAGACTTTATTTTTGTGGGCTCCAAAATCACTACAGATGGTGACTGCAGCCATGAAATTAAAAGACCCTTATTCCTTGGAAGGAAAGTTATGACCAACCTAGATAGCATATTCAAAAGCAGAGACATTACTTTGCCAACAAAGGTTCGTCTAGTCAAGGCTATGGTTTTTCCTGTGGTCATGTATGGATGTGAGAGTTGGACTGTGAAGAAGGCTGAGCGCCGAAGAATTGATGCTTTTGAACTGTGGTGTTGGAGAAGACTCTTGAGAGTCCCTTGGACTGCGAGGAGATCCACCAGTCCATTCTGACGGAGATCAGCCCTGGGATTTCTCTGGAAGGAATGATGCTAAAGCTGAAACTCCAGTACTTTGGCCACCTCATGCAAAGAGTTGACTCATTGGAAAAGACTCTGATGCTGGGAGGGATTGAGGGCAGGAGGAGAAGGGGACAACAGAGGATGAGATGGCTGGATGGCCTCACTGACTCGATGGACGTGAGTCTGAGTGAACTCCGGGAGTTGGTGATGGACAGGGAGGCCTGGCGTGCTGCGATTCGTGGTGTCGCAAAGAGTCGGACATGACTGAGTGACTGATCTGATCTGAACATCTGAGACTGAGACATGGTTTCAGCCTCTTCTGAAAGATTTTCTGTACTACTCACTGGGCATTTAATATGCATTGTCTAGTGGTACTATCTATCTTTCTTATGTCTTGTTTAAATATTAGTCTATATCCAACTATGGGATATATTGGCTATTTCCTGTCTGCTATATTAATTACATTCTATCAAGTACAAAAATAAGTAACTCATTTTTGCCTAGTTATTTTTCAGAAGAGCTGTGCTGTGAGCATAGATTCTGCATTGACAATCAGAAATTGTGGTTGCCTTGAGGCAGT
The DNA here is from genome assembly GCF_000754665.1 of Bison bison bison. NCBI lineage: Eukaryota > Metazoa > Chordata > Mammalia > Artiodactyla > Bovidae > Bison > Bison bison. The sequence continues at coordinate 18,800,730 of NW_011495072.1, read as the reverse complement.
TTTCAGAGAGACACTTTTTCATTCCTCCAACTGCTGAGGGTATCAGAGGCTTGACCTTCAACTGAGTTCTCTCTGGGGTTTGTTGAGGCTGAGGAATGCTGCCTGCTCAAGATTAGACCCTATTCCAAGGGACAGCTCACATGCATTGACTTGCTAATGGAAGGATACAATCAAGGATGCCAAGAATGAGGAATAATAGTTATTCCCATTTCACAGAAGAGAAAGTTAGTTAACCTGCTTAAGAATGTGCAGCTTATATGCAGTAGAGTTTTGTATGAAGCAAGAGTGGTACTGTTTAATAGATTGAGAGCCACATGGATAATTTTAAATTTTCTAGTGGGCAGGTTTAAAAAAATAAAAGGATATAAGTGAAATTAATTTAATAATATATTTTATTTAACCTGATATATACAAATATTATATATATACATATATATACAACATGTATAATCAATATAAAAATATTCATGAGATATTTTACACTGTTTTTCCTCCTTTTTTGCACACTGTTTGAAATTGATTGTGCATTTTACTCTCATGGCATACCTCAATTTGGACTAGCCACATTCCAGTAGCCACAGTGGCTCCCTTATTAGACTGTATAGCTATATTGTCTTGCTGTTAATTCCAATGTTATGGCCATATTAATATGATGCTGAACATCTAGATAATTATTCTTAAAGGTCAATCATATGGATACTGAAAAAACTACATAACAGATGTTACATAGACAGACTATCCAGTTTGCGTCTGAGTTTCTTTCTCCTGTGAAAATACTAGATAAATTGGTGGGCCTCTTTCTAGCTAAGCTCTGACTAACTTCTGCAACTGGGATTTGAAATTCTTCGGCTTTTCTTTGCCTTCTCCTCTATGTTTCCCAGGGAATCAAAATAAAAGGAGGTATTTCTTAAATGATCTGGAGAAGAGAGAGATGCATTTTGTCTATAAAAGAAGGTATTTAAAGACTCAGGCTGAAGGGACTAGAACAAAGGAGGATGAGAGAAGGACTGAGGTGGGGTTAGAAACAAGGAGGTGAATGGTGACCAGCAGAGAACTATTTTGCATAATGCTTGGTGTAACTGCAGTGGTGTGTTTGCCTAAATGTATACTGAGGCACTTTACTTGGTAGGAAGCAGATTCTTAAGCAAACTCAGCCTGGCTGAACTCTCTACACAGAGCTGCTGTAGAATCTACTGTCTTGGAATTTGCAGAACAGATATACTCTCCTATTCTCTCCCAGGCCATGGCTTATCACATACCATCAACCAACACACAGATTTTTTTTTTTTTCAAGAGCTTTAGAGATAATCACTACAGGGTGCTTAAAGTCATTCCAACACCAATCATGCAGAGGCTATAAATTTTAAACTTATGAAATTCAGATGTCATAGTCCTTGTCCTTGGTCTGTAATGAAAAGCAACTGATACCAAACCTACCTTTTAATCTCCTTTTTCAGATAATTCATAGAAGTATCCTGTGCTGCCATTTATTTCTGGGCTGTTGGATTCATTACCACTTCTTTTTTTTTTTTTTTTCCATTCCCCTTGCTCCTTCTTTCTAGCATTTATGCCTGACTACTGATTAGGATAGAAAACATGTACTTAGAATTATATATGACTAGAATAGATAGGATCTTAAAGATAGTCTTTTTTTTTTTTAAATAAGAAGAAAAATGCAAAGAGATTATCTACAGAATGGGGATAGGTACAGCTGAGAGGGTAACAGGCAGGAAGGCCAGGGATCTCAAAATGGAGAAAATAGCCTGTAAGTGTCAGACATTTTTCTCTCTCTTAAGCAGCAGGAGGAAACAAACTAGCGATATTTTTTCCTTCTCTATACAAATTTAAAAGGTTTCTCTTTAAATACTGTGTTGCCATAATGACACCTGGTTTCACCTGAAGTTAACCAATGCCTTTTTCTTATGGAAATGTTTGTCTTAAGCTATGCTAATGTACTATGCATTTACCCCAAACTCTGTCTTCAAGTCGGTTCAGCCTCTTGGCTCAGAACCTACTTGACAAACCAGTATGTTATACTCAGATATTGTTCCCCTAATCTATGTAAATGAGACAATTTGTATGGTGGTCTACCCTTCAAGATTCAAGTTAATCATTTTATGGCCCAGGATAAATCATTTGGTGCCAAGATTATCCCAAAATATATCTTATGGGTGAGGGGCCTGGTGCCATTCTGAGTTTTAAGACATTCCTTTCTTTCATTAACAGACTTCTAGGGACTATATGACATCCAGCTGGAGACTAGCAGGAGGGTACTCTTCTGCCCCCTTCTGATGCCTATGTCAGAAGCTTTCTCTATCTCCTTTATACTTTAATAAAACTTCATTACACAAAAGCTCTGAGCGATCAAGTCTCTGGCCCTGGATTGAATTCAATCTCCTCCGGGGGCCAAAAATCCCGATGTCTTTGCGTGATTCAACAACAACCTTTCACAGCTTAGCAGAGTACTTTTAATGATATAATTAAAGGTTTAAGCTGAGTGACTGTGTGGAACAAATATATCTTGACATAGGTCCTATAGTTTCAACTAAGCTGCTCTTGACATTGGACACAAATCTCAAATGTGTCAGAAAACTAAGGCTTCTCACTAGAATGTGTTTAGCTTTTGTATAAAGGAAAAGGGGCCGCACAATTATAATACTGACATATCTTTAACAGCAGTGCAAATACTGATTATTAAACCTGGCAGCATTAATATTGATGTTTGCTTGCCAGGTGTTTGGCTAACCAGTGAGAAGCTTATCACATCTGGGCAAGGTGTCAGTTGCTCTCTGGAATGAGGGAAGCAGAAAAGGTGAGTAGAATTTGATGTTCATTTATCATTCTTCCTGAAGTGTCAGCTTAATAAGAATAGACTCTGGTCTTGTTTGTACGTTCAATTGTCTTCTTCTAAGTATTATTGAGAAGAACCCTGGCCTTATCTATACAGAGTTAGTTTGAATGATCTCAACTTTGGCAGCTTACCTCTTTGGCAAGAAAAGGTAACTCAAAAGAGAAATAAGCTAGTATAAAAGATGAGGGCTTGACAGTTGTGTGGGTTTGATAGAGATTTCTGTGTCAGGTTTAGTGATGAATGAAGGAAGCTTTGTGAGTAGCTCTAGTGTCCTCATTTGTGGCACCCATACTGGCATTGAAAAGAGGGTAAAAATAAAACCAACTAAGACCTCAGGTAGAGAGTTATATTTAGATGGGTTTTAGATACCAGTGAGAAAAGACCTGCTCCCATTTTAACTTAAAAAGAAAAATGATTCCTCAAGTGTCAACATGAACCTCATGTAATAGTAATAGAAACATTTATGGAGCTCCTAGTCTTCAGTTGGCAGTTCACATGCGTTACTGCCTTTGCATATCACAGTAACTCTATGGACCAGATGGTATCATTCTGCCCATTTTACAGGTGAGGAAACTGCGAATTTGAGACAGTAAGAAATTTGCTCAAGGTCATGATGGTGGTAATCAGCAAAGCTTGGATTTGCATACTTGCAGTCTGGCATCAGAGTTTGAAAGTTTAACCACCACACTGCACCACCAGTTGTCTGAAATTCCCTTTTTTGTATAGTGAAGATGATCCTCATAGCATTTTCTGAACTCCCAAGGAGCTGACTGCTTGGACCTGGAGGGTGCAGGGGTTTATTACTACCCAAAGCATTGCTATGCACAGTGATTACTGATGCAGTTCTCTGAACCTTTTGTGTTAATTAGAAGAACTAAATGAACTATTTAGCAGTTTTTAATATTACAAACTCATGAAATATTTAAGAATGCTCTAAAGAGGAGAATTAAAATGATAATTTTAACAATCGGATTTCAAGTTGGGGTTTTTTGTTTATAATTTAGTTACAAACCTATGCTTTATAAATATAGAGCTATTACTGCATGAGAAGCTCTCAGAACTTCAAGGGCTTTGTAACAGAAAAGAAAGATCCTGAAGACTGGGGTAAAAGTAAAATTATTGTATATTTCAGCATATTTTTCTTTTTATAAGATCCCTTCTCTTGTATTTGTTTCACTTCTTTTGAACCACCTATCCTTAGGAATAGGCATCATCTTATTTATGAGGTATCTGAAATTCAAAGAACTTAAGCAATTTTTTTCCAAGTCACCTGTTTAGTAAGTGGCATCTATGGGACTTATACCAGTTTTTCTCCAGTTTTCAGCCCAGAGCTATTTATGTTTATGCCCTGCAGATAAGTGCCTTTGTCCATTCACCAATAGCTGAAAAAACTGTAGAGGACGTGTACCCAGGCAGGTGGACGGCATTATCCAAATTGTGGAAACAGGCAGAAATTGGAACTCTAGAGGAGTGGTTAGCAGTAGTCTTGGCAGGACACAAGTGCAGAGGCAGGTGAAGGGACAGAATCCTGATCCTTTGAAGAGGACAGAATCAACTAGTTGCACATTGCTAGGTCTCAGGTTTTATGCTGAGTGCCTGGGCATTTCTTAAAAGTACAGACTGAGGCAAAAAGAATAAGGGCTTTAGCTACTAAAAGTGGTGTACAGGCAGGGGAAAATAAAGTAGGAAAAAATCTGTTTACTAAAACCTGTTTGATTTACAGTAGGAGATACCTGATGCATTAGAGGAGATACCTGATGAAAACTCCTTATAAATTTTCTGTCTGAGGATACGTTTGGTTTCGGATAATGAAATGTGGTTTAGCATGCTAATGGCTTTAGTTGTGGGGAGCAAAGAAATGTGAGGACAGAAATTACAGAGATGCTGACAGACCCCGCTAAAAGAAGCTGTGTTATGGAGGATGTGTTAATAAAGATGTCACTGCATTGCAGTTCTCTTCCCATTTCTTATGAGACTAGTTGGAACTGAAATAAGAAATGTATATTCTTCACTGAAGAGAACCTCAGAGCTCTATGAAAAACAACTATAAATACAGAACAAACAGTTAAAAGACTGAAGGCATCATCAAAGTTAGGTTGGTTGATCATTTCTGCTCGTATTCTGGAAATCACAATGACAGAGTTGGGAAAGACTTAGAAGTCGTACCTGGGACTGTCTTTCCACTCAGTGGCACTTCTGTGTATTCTGGTTGTGTTTCCACTTAAACTCTGCATGATAGGAATTTCAGGTTTTCATAGGCAGTCCATTTCATTGGTGGAAACCTGAAGGACTGGATCTCTTTGTAATTTTCCCCTTTGGCCCTACTTCTTTAAGTACTTGCTGCTGCTGCTACTAAGTCGCTTCAGTTGTGTCCGACTCTGTGCGACCCCGTAGAGGGCAGCCCACCAGGCTCCCTCGTCCCTGGGATTCTCCAGGCAAGAACACTGGAGTGGGTTGCCATTTCCTTCTCCAATGCATGAAAGTGAAAAGTGAAAGTGAAGTCGCTCAGTTGGGTCTGACTCTTAGCGACCCCATGGACTGCAGCCTTCCAGGTGCCTCCGCCCATGGGATTTTCCAGGCAAGAGTACTGGAGTGGGGTGCCATTAAACAGGAACAAATCTACTCTCTTACCCACTTCACAATTCTACTCTACAAAGGCAATTATCACATTCTCTGTGTCTTTCAAGATTTACCATTCTGTTCTCTCATCCATCTCCTTAATGTGTTTAGTTGGTCTTTCACAAAATGGACATTGCCTAAGGATTTGGGGGAGTAAAATAGTGGTACAAAACAGAGAAGTCAGATATTTTCATCCAGAACGGAAAATAAAATTGGTGAGTTAAGAAAGTTGGAAAGCTTTGAGAGTTTGTGTTAGGTAGTCTACTCCTTTTCCAGAACTTAAAAGTGACTGCCTCACTGAAGTAGTTATTTGTGAGGAGAAGCTATTTGAAAATGTAGCAAAACAAATCACTTATGCCCAAGGTCCCCTCGAGGCCTCTTCCACCACAGCGGTGGGGCTGACTGAGAACAGCTGGTGTGAGCCGAATGTCCTGTGCTTATCTAATTGCTTTTTACCAGGTTCTTCCTGGTGTGGAATCCACAGCATGGGGGATTTCTCAGAAGCTCAGCCTCAGGGGGAAGTTACTCTGCATCAGAGAGATGTGCCAGAGGGAGCCTGAGCTTTTTCAGAGCCAAGGCTTTGCCTTTGCAGACAACAGCTCCTCCGAAGGCTGGAACAATTAGAAGGAAAAGAAAACAGGGCCAAAGAGAAGGATAAAGGCACGTTTCAAGATTCTAAGAGAAACAGAGAGCTTTTTCCCCTAATAAGGAGCTGTGTTTAACTTACTTACTAACAAAAATATCTTGGAAATTTAAAAACCTGTTTAAGCTTTTGAGCAATCAAATGTATACTACCTCTGAAAGACCATATCCATATTTGTGTAAATCTGCATTTTTTGCCATCTGTGCATCCCACAGACTCTCATAAAACAAATGTTAAGACCTGCATTATTTATTTATTTGAGCTGGTATCACCAACTCAATGGATAAGAGTTTGAACAAACTCCAGGTAATAGAGAAGGACAGGGAAGCCAGGTGTGCTGGGATCATGGGGTCGCACAGAATCAGACACGACTGAGTGACTGAACATTATTTATTTATTTATTCATTCATTCATTTTGGGGGATGTTTCAGGCTTATATCATTTGTACCACCTAAAGTGAATATAGATAGAGTTTGAGAAGGGCTGGACATCATAGCTCTGCTTGCTACAAAGGGAATTGTCTACCAGGTAGAGAGACTCTCATGTGGCACCAGGGTCCGGGAGAAGTAGGGAGAGCAAAGGTGTGTGAGATTAATTCCCTGGCCAGGACTGCAGTCAGGTGGCTTGCTTCCACCCTTGGCTCTGCCATTAACCAGAGAGGGGAACTCTTTTTAGTTGCATACACATTTAGACTGCAAGTCAGTCTTCCCACTTGCAGAATAAGGAGGTTGGATTAGATCAGTCATATTTCCAGCTAAGCTTCTGAGAGTTTTAAGGTTCCCTTGGAGGTATTTTGATCAGGGAAGGGGGTTGATTATGTGGGGAGGGAACAGATGGTAGAGGCCCAGTAAGGCCTCACTCCTCCATCATTTATTTTTTGACCCATAACCTGTTTTATATATTAGATTTCCACTTCAAGATTCATTCAACAAATATTTATTCTGCATGTATTACATAAGTTTTAATTAAAAAAAAAAAAAAGAGGCACCACTGCCAAAAGTAATGCAAAAATAACTGGCCTGGATAGTTTTTAAGATCTTTTCCAGTGTTAACATTTAATGATCTTAATCTAGGAAATATATATTCATTCATTTTTCACCATAGGAATCCTAAGATATGAGCAATTATCTTGTATAGTTAAGATGGAGAAAGTACTTCTGTAAAGTTTGCACTTCAGTAAAACATGCACATAGAAACACATACACACTCACTCGCATACACTTTTGTAACCTGATTTCTCCATTCTAGTGAATAGCATGGAGAAGGCAATGGCACCCCACTCCAGTACTCTTGCCTGGAAAATCCCATGGACAGAGGAGTCTGGTAGTCTGCAGTCCATTGGGTTGCTAAGGAGTCGGACACGACTGAGCGACTTCACTTTCACTTTTCACTTTTATGCATTGGAGGAGGAAATGGCAACCCACTCCAGTGTTCTTGCCTAGAGAATTCCAGGGACGGGGGAGCCTGGTGGACTGCCGTCTCTGGGGTCGCACGTAGTCGGACACGACTGAATCGACTTAGCAGCAGCAGCAGCAGTGAATACCATAGTGTAAACTTCTCTGAATTCTAGTTTGTTTTTTGTCACTCAAAGCAAGATTCGGTTGTGTTAGAACATTTGTAGGCCATACCAATATTTTATATTTTTCAACCAAGATTGCTAATCAGAAAGTAAAGGAATGAATTTACTTTAAACTCATAAATGAGTAAGAAACCCTAAACGAATCTTTGGAAAGTTGATTCTCCTCCATCAACAATAAATAGAAGATAACCAAACCAATATCTATAGATGCAAAAATATACATATATATCAGAACCAAGGTACCATGTTTGAAATATAATTTGTTCATGAATTGCTTCAATGGTTCATTTCCTGAAAGAGTTAATTCAAAAACTAAGTAGTTAAAAATCACCAGGTACTTGAACATTGAAGATACTTGGTTTGGTAAATATTAAATAGTTTACATTTTTTGTTTTGTCATTGCTTATTGCTGCCACATCAATAAGCTTGTGTTATATGCTTTCTTTATAACTATGAATAATCCCTTTTACATCCTTCCTGCCACACACATCATACAGGGAAGGAGGGCATTCTCAATCATGGAAACACTGAGGCAGCAGCAGTGACTGAGGGAGGTTAAGATGTGAAAGCAGGTCACACTGTGCCTCACGTGTGCTCTGCTGGTGCCCTGAGCACTGGGTGTTGCTGGCAAATTATGTAATTAATTTGATCTGACTCTACTCAGTTAATTATACATTGATTGATAGAGTAATTATTAGTAGTAACTGCAAACAGGTCTTAAAGGCGAATTGCTTTTTTTTCTTTTGAAGTATCTGACTTTTTCTGATCTGTTGGAGCAGTCCAATGATAAAAAAAGATTAAAAAAAAGTAAAGGACTCCCAATACTAATGATTTCTGTAATTTTTATTTGCTAACATAGAAATTGTTTTTCTAGGATATTCCTTCTATTTTAATTTGTAACCTTCTATTTGACAAAACAATAGTTTTTATTTGAAACATTTTCGGGTATTGCTAACTAAACCATGTTTCATAAACTATGAGAAAAGACATTTGTTATCATGTGGGAAGGGTTAAAAAAACATTAATGAGCAAAAACTACAGGAGTACAGGAGTTAAACTTGTGACAGGAGAAGTCTTTATCAAACAACACAGGGAGATGATTGTATTAAGTAAGTTTTCTGTTGTTCATGATCGTTAGCTCAAAAAAAAAAGAAAAGGTTTTTTTTTTGGTCAGGCTTTAAATTGTTGAGCTTTTTTTTTTATTATTATTCATTCATATTTAGTACAGATTGGTTTCTCTGACTGAATACATTTCAAACACAGGAATTGAATTCTGAAGAAGAGCCTGCTATAGTAAAACTAGATTAGCTAGAATATACTCTGTAGCATACTCTGTAGGACAAATTATGAGGATTTTACATATGTTAAAAGAAGTGAAATCGTAAGAAACAAAACACACTTTAAAAAGAAAGAATCCTTTAAAACCTCAGAATAATATAAAATAAAGCTTTGCATTAAGAATTTAATGAATCTAGTATTTCCTGTCACAGCTAATTTCTCAGGCAGTTCATTTATTCTTTGATGTAACTTTAAAGTGTTCGTAAAAGAATAGCCATGACTATAGTTACCACATAAATACTGTATCGTTGAAGTAGACCTGTGAATAGAGAAGCAAAATCTCAGCCTTTGCAGTTTATTAAAAAAAAAAAAAAAAGCCCACTGTTTTAATGCACTTACTTCCCAAGACAGCCAAACCCACCAGAGTGACTTACTAAGGTATCTGGTGTTGATAGCCTCGTGGTGTTCAGTCCTACCAAGGATGGGAGAGTTTGGGACATCCAGTTTGAGATCATTGCCATGGTACTAAGCACAGCGCCAAGCTTCAGCAGTGGAAGGCTCATTGCTGTGGAGCTAATGAGTTTTCATAGTGACTGATTAAGATCCTGGTGCTGGGCTGGCAGCGGGAGGCGTGACTGCAGCAGCCACATCCACGGCATGAAAAGAGATCAACTTCCTTAGCTCTAATCACGCGGGAAAGCTCACAGAACCTCTTTCCCCCACCCTCTCGGGAAGTGTCCTGTTCTTCCTTTTCCTCCTTTACTGCATACTTTGCTGGATCATCACACAAAATATTCTTGATGGGGCTTCGTTGGTAATTTTTAGAGCATAAGGATAAACGGAGGAGGAAACTTGAGCTTTTCCTGCTCCACTGTAGTCAGTTACCATGAAGAGTTCACTGCCTCTGGGATTTCTGTCAGGATAATCTGCTGTTCCTTATTCTTCATAAAAACAAAAAAAAAAACCCTCTTAATTGAGGTCTGTCGCAGCACACGTTTCAAACTCCAAACTTACTGTCTACAGATTTCTCTGAGCATGGAAAAAGTGGTTTTAGACAAAACATGAAAATAAAATCTGCAAAGAATATCCAAGATCATTAGATACTGTGTAAGAAATTGTTATTTTCTTTAATATAGTAGCCTAAAATTAGCACTGTTGCTTCTTAAAAAAATTGTCAGGGATTGATAGCTACTGCCTGTGGAGGACACTGCCCTAGGCATATAACATGTGAGCAGACAGAAAAGGCAGCCTTGGAAAAAGGCTTCTGATAATGAAATTTCATAGGTTCCCAGTTTTGCTTTCATGAATGAATGCTTAGCAGCTTCACAGGCACACAGCAAACTCAGTTAAATCTATTTTCACCTTGTGCAGAGTGACAGACTAATATTGGAAGTCTATATCATGAGAGAACATTAAAAACGCACAGGACTTGGCTTCAGGGAATCTTAGGGTCTAATTCCTTGTTCTCTTTTAGTTAGTTGAGTGACTGACCAGTGAATTAAAACTCCTTAGCTTCACTTTGTTTTCCTTCAATGAGTAGAGGTTGGATTCTCTGCTCTCGAAGGCCTCGTCTAGCTTTAAAATCCAATGATCTGTTTATTAGAGTTATGTTGGTAAGTGTGTGTATTGAATTTGGGCTTATGGGTAATTTTAATATATTCTTTTTATAAATACTACAAAATTGCCCACATCCAAATCTCAGGTCCCAGATGGTATAAATCAGAGGCCCCTGTCTTATATAATGTATGTGATTTAAAATAAAAATGCAGAGAGAAGACATGAAGAGAAATATGGCTGAACGAAAATTAAATGAAAAGAAATAATATAAAAAAGAAGAAAAATATGTTTTGATTCCTTAGGAGAATTCTGTAATTATTTATATCTAGAAAGAAATATATATTTTCTTCAACAGTTTGGCAGAAGAAATAAAGAAAATATCTTTAATAAAATTTAAATATATATGTATATATATATTTATAGAGGTGTGTGCCTTTATCCTTAAAAACAGCTTTAAACTGGGGTGAATACTGAGACTCCTCAAATCTTTCTTGCATATATTACCTTGAAATCCAGGCTACTTTTTTTCCTTCAGAATATATCCAGATGATTTCAGCTGGCCCTTATTGTTTAACCACAGTGCCCATAAAACCAAATACTTCTTAGTTTTGTCTTTTTCAAAAATTGTATCATATGGTAAATTTAACATAAAAGCACAATAGTTTATATATTAAACATAATATTAAATAACAGAGTATTCATGGAAAGGACTATGAAATTTGACATTATTATTACAATATGGCAGTAACAAAACATAAAGTAGATTCACAAATCTAATTCTTTAAAAAATTACCTGGTAAAAAAAAGAGAAGAGTGTCTTTTCAAGAGCTTAATTTACAAAATTGAAAACTAATATACGTGCAATTACTGGATAATTTAAGATGCAACATGTCGGATGATAATTATACTTATTAATGAACTATCAGTCAACAAAATAATAGCATCCTTAGAAGACTAATAGCATGAATGTCAGGGGAAATCGGTACTCTTATTTGCAAATTAAAAAGAAATGAAGAAAAATACAATATAATTGGAAGCCTTCTTATAATTTCCCAGAAATGCAAATACCTGCACTGAAGAACTAAAAGAAAACAACAGTGAAACTTTATGGTTTGATAATGTTTATAAACAACATAAAAGCCATAATGTGTTTTCAGAAAAACAGATTTAAAAGGCACACACTGAAAGAAAAAAAGCTTAAATTATGGTAATTGTTAGTTATGGAAAATAAAACATAGCTATGATTTGTTAAGGTTAAACAGTTTGCATGTCTCTCATAATCTAGTAAATTGATTATAATTTCCATTTTATAGGTTGAGTTCTCATTTGCAGATGGGGGGAGCTGATTTTTCTATATAGATGTAACAACCTGTGTTCAGGACTAGAAACCCAGTGGTTACAGAAGCTCTATTAATACAAGCATGGTGTGAATGTTGATGGGGGAAGTAGCAAGAAATGAGTCTGGAAATACTAGCAGTTACCAACTCCCAGGGCTTCAGGGTCAACCAAAGATGTTTGGACATTATCTTGGATGTAATTCAGGAGTCTTAAGCAGGGCTCTGAAGTCATTTGTTTTGTGTCTGAGTTTATCACATTGGCATTTTTATGATTTGGGATAGGCAGATGGGGTTGTAGAAACAACAAAGCATATCAGAGGTAAGAGCATCACTTTAGGAGCATATTCTCGTAATTTGGTCAGGAAGTGATTTCCTAGAATACTGTCAGTGGAATTTAAAAGGATGGATTCCATAAAGAATTGGGGTGAAATTAATAGCACTTAGTGATTAAATAGATGTGAGAAGTCTAGGAGAGGAAGTTGCTTGGGGGAATTTCCAGGTTTGGGAATTTGGGTGGTGAATGTTGCTCATCAAGGTAGTAATACAAGTAGAAGTATGACTTTAGAGAGACAGTAGATTTTATTGTTATATACTGGATGTTAGTTGCCTGTGGTAGAGAATCCCTGGATGGTGAGGTACTCACATACCACAACTCTTCAGAAAAGAGTTACATTTCATTAGACCATGCAAACTTAATGACCTTATAATATAATAATGTGTCCTACTTAGATAACAAAAATGGTTAATTTTATAATATAGTGTTAAAACTACTAAAAATTTTATTTAGACTTTAATTCAATCTGTATATTTAATTACATATACATAATTTCCTATATGCTTTTCTTTAAAAATAGCAAAGTAAGCCATACGTTCCTGATCCTGTTTTCTCTTCATTTATTTCCCCTATTACTCACTATCCCTTTGCAGCATATCTTCTTGAGAGTTGTCTGTATTCACTATTTTAAATTTATCTTTCCCTAGTGAACAAAAACTTTCATTAATGGCAAGTTTGTGTTCATACTTCTCTGCTCCACTCGATACTACTTTTATCAAGGCTATGGATAATACCACATTGCCGGATCCAGCAGTCAGTTCTTAGTTCTCAACTTTCTTGACCTACGAACAGCATTCGTCAGACAGTTACTTTCTCCTCCTTGAAATATTTTTTTTCATTTTTTTATTATTAGATTATAAATGCCTTATAATGTTGTTAGTTTCTGCTATACAACAAATCAGCTGTAAGTATACATATATCCCCTCTGTTGAGCCTCCCTCCCACGCTCCCACCGCATCCCACCACTTGAAGGATACCACATTCACCTAGTTTTCCTTCTACTTTCTGACAGCTCTTTCTCAGTCACTTTTGTTGATGCTTCTTCATCTATATGCTAATGACTCCCAAATTCATTTCTTCCTCACAAACCTCTCCTATCAATTCAGACCTGTATATCCAATTATCTACTTGACATCTCCACTTGGATGGTTAATAGACATCTTAAATTGAACATGTTAAAAAAAAATGAGCTTCTGATATGCCTTTCTGCTCTCTAGTGAACAAAACAAAAGAAATAAACCAAACAATTATATACATGCAATCATTCCTAAATTCTTCTTTATTTCAGCTCCATAGTTGAAAAGTTAGATTTCAACCTTAACTTTTTATTTTATTTTTCACATCTTATCAGTTTCAACAGCATATCTTTTCATCTCTACTTTCAAAATATACCCAACATTCACTGTTTCACGTCACACTCACTGCTACCAGGCTGCTCCAAGTCATCATCATCTTTTCATCTGTTACAAGAGCCACCAGTTATTGACCTTGTACCATTTCAGTCCTTTTGTAATCCCCAGGAATGATGCTAAAGCTGAAACTCCAGTACTTTGGCCACCTCATGCGAAGAGTTGACTCATTGGAAAAGACTCTGATGCTGGGAGGGATTGGGGACAGGAGGAGAAGGGGATGACAGAGGATGAGATGGCTGGATGGCATCACTGACTCGATGGACGTGAGTCTGAGTGAACTCCGGGAGCTGGTGATGGAGAGGGAGGCCTGGCGTGCTGCGGTTCATGGGGTCACGAAGAGTCGGACACGACTGAGCGACTGATCTGATCTGAATCAAAGTGATTCTGTTAAGTTACAAGTCAGATTATATTATTCTTCTACTTTAAGTTATTTACTAGATTCCTATTTCACCCTGGCTAAAGCAAAAATGTTTAGCATGATCGTAAGGGTCTGCATAATCTGCTTTCTCTTACTTCTCTAATCTCATTTCTTATAACCCTTCCCTTCATTCTCTTCAATGGAGTCACTCTCGTTCTTCAGGGATGCAAGATAATTTTCTACCTCAGGGCTTTTGGAATTGCTCTTCTCTGGTGGAATTCCAGTTTCTCAAATGTCTTCTCACTTCCTTTCTGTTTTAATTCAAAGATCACGTTCTTATAAAATCTTTGCTGACTATGCGGTCTCAGATTGCTACACTTTTCATCTAATCATTTCATGTTATCCTTTGCTGATTTGTACTTTTTTTTTTTTCCCATAGAATTTACCACAGGTTAAGATCCTATATAATTATTCATCTTGTTTTTTGCTTGGTTTCTCCCCTAGAAATAAAGCTTCAGGAAAGCAGGAATGTTGCCTATTTTGTTCACTGGGGTATTTTCTATGCCTAGGAGAGTGCCTAGTACATGGCAGTACATGCCTAGTAAATGTGTGCACAAATTAATATACTACTGTTTTGTCCTTGAATTTCCCTCATGTTAAAAGGAGACCCTTTTAAATGCAAAAATTGAAATAAAGCACCCCTCTATTTTTTGCAAAATAAGCCAGAGTAATATTATTGCATTTTGCATGTGTGTGTTTGTGTCTGCATAATGAAAGTATACCTGAGTATAAAGATAGTTTATACTTAAAAGTTAAGAATGTTTGTTCCTTCCAAAATTGCGATTTAGAATGCAAGCACTTCTGGTGTAAGCCAACAAGTCCTGTCTCTAACTTGTATTCTGACTTCTCCTGATACGCCTCAAGTCACTGGAACCCTAAATAAATATGAAAGCAGTCTTCTTTCCCTTTTGCCTTTGGCTAATGAAGTTTGTCTCTGATAACACAGGGTGAGATGGAAGAGACTGTAGGCTATGGAAAGGATGGGTTTAAATAAAATGAATTGGAGAAGATGGAGATCTGAGTGTCCATTCACTTGACTTCCTTTCATTTGTCCCTTGGCAATCAATTAGGGACTACTTGTGGCTCCTGGAATTCAGTGCTTTGCCATTCTTGCCTTGAGGTTTCAGTGTTGTCTTAAAACTGTTCACTGAGAAAGAATGAATTGAGTGAAAAACATTAGCAAAGTTCTCTAAAGGAGGGATTTCTGTCTTCTTATCTTTGCCTTCATCTGTGAAGCTGACTGATGCTGTATAAGCCCGGGGGATCCTCTGTTGGCAGCTGTTGTTGCTACTTCAAAGGAGAAAAAAATGGATGTGTGGGGGAGGAATATATTCAGGGCAAACATGGTTTTTTCCTCTTTCTACTCAAAATTGAAGAAGTGAGAAAATATAAATCTAGGATTGAGCTAGATGGAAGGAGGATACAAAGTGGTACAAAGAGAGCCCCTCAGACTATAAGGCAAAAGACTTAAATTCTGCATCATCTTCCTCATTGCCTTGCTCCAGGTTGTTCTACTGGGAAATTAAGAAATTAAACTGAATTTCCTGTATAGTCCATTCCATGATACAGTGCCATATTTAAGAGCCCAGGTTTGATCTTTGCAGTCACACAGGCCCTTCCTTACTTTCTGCTTTGACGCTACTAGACTAGATGGCTAGCTGTGTGACTGTCCAGACCCTGTGTATAAATTGGGGATAATAAGAGAATCTGATTCCTTAGGAATTTGTGGGGATGAAATAATCATCTGCATATATAACCCTTATCACAAGACCTGGAAAACAAGGGGTTCACAATCAGTATTTGTCATCATTATTCTAGTGCAAAAGATGTTTATCTTTTCCCCACAGTTATAGAAGAAAGAATAGAGACAGAAATTGTTAGCAATGAGGAAGTGAAGATCACCAAACTTTGTATAAATTACTGATAGAAAGGTTTAGATTTAAGAGTTTTAAAAGTGGAAAATATTCTTAATTCTAATATGATTGATTCAAAGGGAATGACTGCTCACAATATCCTAGAAAGGATTTAAAACATATACATCCCATAGGCCAGCTTTGAGGAGCTTCTTATTTAAGCCTGTCTGCCTGGCACTGTTCTTAGAACTTCATTTGTATGAATTCATTTAGTTCTCACATGACCTCTATGAGGTTGGTATTGTTACTATAACCAGTTTGTAGATGAGGAACTGAGATACTGTAAGGTTAAGTAAGCTAGGACTTCCCTGGTGGCTCAGACGGTAAAAGTATCTGTTTACAATGCGGGAGACCCGGGTTCGATCCCTGTGTTGGAAGATCCCCTGGAGAAGGAAATGGCAACCCACTCAAGTACTCTTGCCTGGAAAATCCCATGGACAGAGGAGCCTGGTAGGCTACAGTCCATGGGGTTGCAAAGAGTCAGACACGAATGAGTAACTTCACTGACTTCACTAAGTAAGCTAGCTGAGGTCACACAGCTAATTAAGGGTAAGTGTAGTATTTGAACCCCAGCTGTCATGTTCTAAGTATGCTCTTAAGTGTTATGCACACACACATACAATAACAGTATTAAAGCAACTACTAATTTCAAACTTTATCTTTTTTAAATAATTGGGATTATTTGGGGGAAGCATTGCAGTGAAGTCATTGCATGATCTCAGTAAATGAATACTTAAAGCTGAACATAAAAATTAAAAGTAACATGTCTTCACTTATTGAGTTCATCTTTGAATGTGACAGAGCAAGGCTGTCATCAGGGAGACACTGACTCTCAGGTAAGTGTTTACTCCCTGCTTCATTTTCTTTGGAATCTATTTTCAGATTTTTCTAACTCAACCCAGCTTATGAGGGCAAACTGAAGTGTCAGATTATTGCCAAAATCTTTTCTGGAAGAAATTGTTTAGGAAGAGAAATCCCAAAAGAGGTTGGAAAATTGCCTGGTGATCAGAAAGAAGACTATTCCAGTGGTAACATGAAAGAATAAAATTGAATCTTGAGACATGCAATTTTCTATAAGGTTATAAGTTGTTTCTTAAAGCATATCTACCTCTTGACATTTGAAATGTTTAGCTGGAACTAAAATTCTGGTAGTAGTAAATAACTCTGAACCTCAGAGTATAAGAGAAGGTTACATTTGTAGACTGCTTTTTAGCAAATTCACAGAAATAGCAGGAGCTCTGGAGAGTTAATGTATATGTAGCAGCATTAGCTACTTATTTGTCAGCATTGTCCCCTCCTCAGTATGTGTAGTCAAGGTTGTTCTGTAATTTTTCAAGAAAGATCCAGCAGACAAACATAGTTAAACATAAATGTCTAAAGATCTGAACTTGAAACATCAGGCAAGCTTTGTCACTGAAAGTGTCATAAGAGTTATGTAGTTCTATGAAAGGCGGTCAGTAAAACAGTTAAGGCCAGGTCGTTAAAATAACTATCACATAAATGATGCTGCACAAACTCATTACCTCATTCCCTTGTCCTTTTCTGTTTCAACACATTTAAGAACTACTGGCCTTGTAGAAACAGTTTTAGGAGGGCATAAGTAACTTAACTTAGAAATAGTTGCCTTTGTGAATACTCATCTAAAAGGAGTCCAGTGACATATGTATGAACTTGACAATGGATAAGAAAAGGAAAACAGTGTTGATAGAGGTTGTCTCTTGTTATTGAAATCAAATACTTTTTTCTGCTTCTTAATTTTTTTTTATTCTCTCTGTATTTCCCAGATTAATTATGTATTATTTTCTGGTAATAAATTATTGATAATGAATTTCTGATAATAAATTGTTGTTAGAAAAACAAGCAGAAGTATGTCATTATCTTGTCGTTGACTTTTAAAGACACTAATCTACTAAACATTTATTAGATATTCAATATATTCCTTGGTCCAGGAAGAGTACTATACTGAAAAATGCAAGATTGATTGGGTACAGCGTCATCTTTTGGGTAATTTACCAATCTGGGAATGTAACAGAGTATAAACAAACACGCACACATGAGCTAAATGGTTCGGATCTTATAGACGTACTGGAGGAGTAAAAGAAAAGGAGACGGTACCTCATAGTGAAATGGCCAGGAAAAATACAGTGCTTGAACTGGTTTTAAAGTTTAGCTCTAATTCTCTGAATTTTTCACTCCAGGAAATGGACAGTGTCATTTACTATGGACCCCAAAATAAAATTTAAGTCACAGGAATTTTGTTTTATGCTTCAAAAAGTAGAGAATTATATTCTTCAGCCTTTCCTTTGTTAATATTCACCATTTGTGCTAGTACTTTACATTTTTACTTCTCTTCCAATTTTAAACCCATTATATTTACTTAAACCATAACAATATAGGGCTACTGAGTGAAAAAAGAGACTAGAAAAAGTGAACATTATTGTGAAAACAGCATTTTCTCTGAGAAGGAGGTGATGTGATAGAAATATCAAAGCTCTTAAAGGACATTGAATTATCAAGAAAATTGTATTTAAAATTACATGTCAATCAGGAGTAGTTTGAATTCTAATATTTATACATAATCTGAGTCATAAAGCATATGGCTGAAAATTTAATTCTAGTGTAGAGGCTTCTTGTCAAGTGTCTGCTAAAAGATATGAAGACACAGTATAGCGTGAAGAGTGTTGAGATATTGCCGTTATTGAAAGCAGATCATCTTTGCAATGTATTCTTTTTCCCCCTCCCCACTCCCTGCTTTCCCTTCTCCCTTTTTTCTCTCCCTTCTTTTCATCTTCCACTCTCCTGTGATTCCGACGTGTTCCCTAGGCTGTATGGCTACAATTTAAGCCCAGGTAATTCTAGTATTTTACATTTCCAATTTGGAAGTTTTATGTTTTACCTCTCTACTCATTCAACGCTATTTAAGAAAAAACAAAATAAAAGTTCGTTTTTCTGAACATTCATGCATGCTAATGCTATAGTTGACCTCCTACTGTGGTCCTTAAAGTTTTCAAGAAGTTATTGAATTTAAAGCTGGAGATTATTCATAACTTCTGTTCAAAATGTATGTCATTCATGTGCACATCATTAATAGCTTTTTCTTCTAAGAGTGATTCAGAAACACGCCCATGATAAAATATGTCCTTTCTTATATAGTTTACCTTTCAATAATATATAACATCTATCAAAATACATGTATAAGTTAGTATTTTCTATAAAACCTCCATTTAGAATTATTTGAGGAGCAGTGTTTATTGCATGGTGAATTACTTATGCATTCAACAGGGATTTATTGATCAGCCTCTGTATGTGTGTGTGTGTTAAGTCACTTCAGTCATGTCTAAGTCTGTGTGACTCTATGGACTGTCGCCTGCCAGGCTCCTCTGTCCATGGAATTCTCTAGACAAGAATTCTGGAGTGGGTTGCTATTTGCTTCTCCATGAAATAGAGTATTGAAGAAAAAGTGCTGAGGAATCACCTAGAACAGGGATAAATATTAAGGTACATATGAATCACTGGGGGGTGGGGATATTGTTAAAATGTAAATACATTCTATTTCAGATGCTGAGAGCAGGGCCTGAGGTTCTACATTTTTAACAAGCTCCCAGGTAACCAGAAGTGGCTGATCTACAGACCACTTTGGTAGATGGGGCCACAGAAGCCAACCAGAGACAAGAGAACTAAGTGAAGAGCTGATGTTTGTGGACACATTCTGTGTCCAACAAAGGAGGTACAACCAAGGAAGGAAAAAAAGGTCAAGCTCTGCAAGAGAGGGGAGTGAGGATTCCCAAACAAAAATTTCGTACTGAAAAAAAATGTTCCCACCATCCAGAGAGTTGTTAGCAGAAAGCAGACATTTAAATTTAATGCATTTTAAATGGGTCCTAAAATTTCTTAAAAGTAAAGTTCTAGTTAGAATTTTATCTTGAAAAAGAAAGGGGAACACAAAATAAAGTATCTTAAAATTGTGGGGATATATTAGCATAGATAAGAATAGATGAATAATATGTGTGTATGAGATTATTATTTTTTTAAATCTTATCATTTGGTTTCATAGCACAATCATAAAGAGATTTGTTTTTGCAAAACTCTTCAAGAAATTCCCTAACTTTTTCAGAACCTCTCTTGTTCCTTTGACATGCAAATCATTGTCTCTTAAAGAGCTCATTCCGTAATTTCTCTCTTCAATTGTTAAAAGATATAAATTTGCCAGTTACTGTTTAATAATTCCTATGTATTTTATCAGGGCAGTTCTCTCATAACACTTCCACCACTGCATGAAATTATGTATTTTGGATGATTTTGACTAACTTCTCTTATATTTGCATTGAATAGCATTGGATACTTGCCAACCTAAAAATCAGTTGCTCTTGATGTATGCTATCATTAAGGAGTAAGGGATATTTTAGTAGGATTTGAGGGGTTTCATTTTAAAAGTGTCCATAATTATTAAATATTTGCATTTTGATGGTTGTTGCTGTCTTATACAGCTTCACAATGGCAGGACTTGGGTGACATGAACTCAGGGTTGACTAGACACTTAGCATAGGCAGTTACCCATGTACTCTGATACTGGGATGAGTGGAATAAAAGAGGATGATGTTTTCACATAATTCACTCATTTTAGGGAAATAGTGGGGCTTCCCTCACAGCTCAGTTGTTAAAAATTTGCCTGCAATGTGGGAGACCTGGGTTTAATCCCTGAGTTGGGAAGATTCCTTGGAAGAAGACATGGTAACCCACTCCAGTATTCTTGCCTGGAGAATCCCCATGAACAGTGGAGCCTAGCGGGCTATGTCCCTGGAGTTGCAGAGTCAGACATGACTGAGCAACTAAGCACAGTACAGTCTATTAACTATATCTAGAAAGTTGATGCATTGTGTTTCAGCAGTTATGAAAGCTGAAATGTGTACATTTGATTTGGTTATATTCTCGTCCAACCAGGGAGGAAATAATCAGGGGATATGTGGAGTTCTGGGTACTGCCTTAAGTTACCAGTGTTAGAGTCTCACTGAAGTCTCCAGGTATCCCCCAAACCCCAGGAACATACTGGGCCCACAGAAGGTTCAAGCTAAAGGAAAAACCTGAAAAGTTGCTAATTGGCAGCTGAACAAAAATGAAACTACCCACGTGATGAGGATTGGCAGGTGGGGATACCTGGATTCTAATCCTAGTTCTTCATTTAAATTTAGCAGTCTGGCATACCTGAGTCACCTTTTCAGCTCCAACATCCTCTGACTCTGTGTACATAGTATTAAAAGCATGGGTTTTGAAATTGTATAGACCTGGGTTGGAATCCCAGTTCTGTCACTTACTATGTGATCCTGAGTACTTTCTGAAACTCATTCTACTGATCTTAAAATTAAGGATTTTAATAACTACTGATAGAACCCATCTGATAAAGAGCATTCAGGCCATGTATATAGTCCAACAGAGTTAGGCCTATTAACTTGTCATATCAAGAGAGGTGGCACACCGGGATAACCATGGAGCATCTCACCACGTAAAGGAAGGAACAGGGTTTAAAATAGGACTTGAGGGAAGGATAGAGTTTACATAGCATTTAAATAGAGCAGAATTTTGATAATGCTAAAAAAAGAGCAAGGCTCTGATGTAAAGCACTGAACATGAAGACTGAGTTGAGAAGTGGACTCTGGATTCTGTTTCCTTGGAAACTACAAAGTTAGGATGAATGCTAAACATGGTGTTCCAAAAAACCTTATCTAAGTTTTGTACCTGGGTTGGAATTTGAGGCTGCTTCTCAGTGTCAGAGTCGCTCAGATCCTCTAGGCAAGAGTGGACTGTTCCGTTTTTACCGATCTGATTTCAAACAGCTAAGTTTCTCGTAGTCTGTGGTTTCAGCAATCCAAGTATCCTGACACTACCTCCTCCAGGGAAGTAACAAAAGCTGTTTTTAGAGGTTGACTCATGAGCCTGTATTGGAGTGTGTTGTCATGCCCTTCTCCAGGGGATCTTTCCAACCCAGGGATTGGACCGGGGTCTCTTAAGTCTCTTGTACTGGCAGGCAGGTTCTTTATCACTAATCCACCTGGGGAACCCTACTAATAAAATTAGACAATGCGTTTGAAGTGCTAGGCACAGCTCCTGTCCTCTAAGCAATTATTACAGTTAGTAGTAGTAGTACGATTGTTTAGCTCTCCTTTCACACATAACCTTTCCGTAATAAAATTGGTTGTTGATTTTAAAGTGCCCAGTCTTTCATCACTAGAACACAACTTTGAAAGCCTAATCAGTCAACAAAGGGATGGAGTCCACTGTGACCTTATGAGCCCAGTGCCTTGAACAGACGTCTGGATGCAGTATCGTCACTCATTGCCCTTGAAAATACAGATTTCCTGCCCAGGCTTGATCAGAAATACTCCTCAAGGGGCTTGGAATGGGACATATATTTGTACTTTTCAAAAATTCCTGGTGTTGATGCCCAGCCAAAATTTCAGAAACATCCATATAAGCAAATAAGCCCAGGGAAGCATCATCACAGTCCGTACATTATCCCCAAATGGTTAAGAGTAAAGATTTAAAATGTCAAAGAGTATGGCTTAAAGGTCATCTAGTCCAGATTTCACTCAATACTGAAATGTACTTTGCAACATCCCTGATACTAGCATTTTTCATCCAAGATACTTTCAGTGTTGGTAAAATCAATCTTACACAACTAGCTACTTTGATATTAGATATGTCCTACTATGAGTAAGACCTTGTTGCCATTCATATTCCATTGACCATTTTGGTTCTGCCTTGTGTTATACCAACTGAGAGGTCTACTTCTTTCTGTTATGATATGGCCCTTTAAAATAACAAACTCCCTAACCTTGCCTTTTTTCAAGTCGAATATGCCCAGACTTTTTGGCTCTTCCTCTAATGATATGCTTGTAAGGCTTTTACCTTCCTGTTATTCTTATTTGGACACACTCTCGTTGGTTAATATTACTATGCTCAGAACAGAATGAAACTCTCTGAAATATGCCAGGTTTGTCTGATCATCCTAGATCAGAGAAGAATAAAAAGGCTTATTTATACATGTTTTTCTTTTGCAGGATTAATGAAATTTACTGTAATTTAAATATATTATCCTTCCCTTAATGAATTTTTATTATAACTGACTTAAAATGTTTTCCACTCTAACAACTGATGTTTATTAAAGTCAAATCCAGTTTGAGAGAACATGGAAAATTTGCACGTATGATAATCTATATCTCAGTGGTGAATGAAATTAAAATTTTCTCATCAGTCCACAGGATGATTTAAGAAACATTGTATTTTTAAAATTCCTTAAGCAGTCGCTATGCTCAGATTTCCCAAATAGCTGATCTGCCGAGAATTTGAGAGTCTTACATTCTGGATCTCCAGGCATCTTGCTGATTGAGAAGTGGGCTGCAACTCAGTGGAGAAAACAGCTTAGAGGCTACCAGTGCTTTTTCTGTTTTATGGCTTTGAACTCTAAAATTCAATACTCTTCCTCTTTTCCTTACCCATTTAGCAAACTCAAATGTATTGGATTAGCTGACATATAGTTGGTTAATTCAGGGAAGATGTCAATATAATGTGTATTTAGATTGGTTCATATGTATTTTTTCCAAATTATTAACATCTTGCACCAAAAGTAACAGAAGCAAAGTACAGTAGCACAGCTGAACACAGCAAGCTGAAGTTATGTGCTTCTTTATACATTGTCCAATGTCATTTTTCCTCCCTTGAGGGGGACATGCACTTTGTCCTTTAGCTGAGTACTCCCAGATTGTGCCTTTTGCTCTTTATAGCTCAGTTGACTCAATAGGTCCTTACCTCCCTTTCCATCAAGTTGTCTTCAAATTTTCTTGAAAGTTAAAATCCTATATTCGCTGAAATATTTCCTTACTTATTAGAAACTATATATGTTTAACCATTTTAGTATGCTAGCACAGTCATTTTTTTGTTAGTTCTCTAATCAGATCATATAGATGTGAGTGGTTTGACATAACCAATTATCTTGTAACCCTTCTTGTTTTTAATGCATGATTTTGGAAATGTGATATTTTTCATCAGGTGTTTATTTTGCATTTTATTTGCAGAGTGCTTAGGACTTTCCTAGCCAGGATTGGTTGAGGGATAGTGTGGTTTGAGGGGTTTTGTGGGGCTGGGATCCTCTAACCCTCAGCCAGCTCAGTACCTGTGCTTCTTCTAACTCAAGTGTTTGGGGTCACCCTCAACATCAGTGCCAATATGCCTCACTAAATGTGAACATCTAATGGCTGAATAGATGACACTTTTCTCTGTCAGGAATTGTCAGTCACCTCAGTACCACCACATGAAGAGGCTGGCCCATAAAAACAGATGCTCAGGATTCCTACATTTTTGCCCCATGGTGATATAGCCACTATCCCATTCCATTTGGCATTATCCAATATGATTTTGCTTTATCTTTATTCCTTGGCTTTAATTTCTTGCCTCAGACCCCAGAGTTGATAAGTATCTCTTTCCCCTCCACACATGGAATTCACTTTTGCTTTCCTCAGGTGTCTGTACCACACAAACTTTATTTCTGTGTGGTTTCTTGTTTATTCTGTCTTTTCTATTATGTTTCTAAGCACAGTGGATCCTTCTCAACCAGGCAGATTTTTCAGTAGTGTCTCTGGTTGGAACAGCCTTGGCCAGTCCTTAAGAGGAAGTTGATTTAGACAGACTCTGTCATGGGAGCACATAATGACATTTTTGATCCTGAGGGCTTACTTTCAAAGACACTATTACTTTCCAATAAGGCTGTGCCTTTTCAATCTTTATATCTACAAAAGCAATCTATTTATTAGCACAAGACCAGAGTGGAATTCAATTTATGCTGCAGACCTCTATGCCTTTCGTTCTTCTTTTATAATGTTTTTTTAATGTTATTTTATATTCTGGTAGACTGTTCAAGTATATTGACAATTTTATACATGGGGAAGGATATTAGTGTAGATGGTAAAGGCATATTAATTTTTCCAGGTCAGTGGCAGGTCATTCAGGAATATTTTGTGCCATATAAGAATGTCCTATTCTAAAATCATTAGTCTTTATCCTCGCATATCTAATACCCCCATAAAGTCGCAGCCTGGACAAATCCTGGGAGACACTGGCTGTGGTGCCCTCAGCCTAGGACTGGTAATGTTCACATGGACTCAGAGTTGGTGAGCTCAAGGACTACTAGGTCAAAACATGAAACTCTTAAACATTTAACTTCACCAGATGTTCCTTTAAGAAAAGAAAAAGAAAGGTTTTTATTAAGGTCCCTAAGAATTCACACAACATTTTTTGTTGGTTGAATGTTTATATATTTGGTCAGAATCTTTCTCAGAGAAAGGTAATCCAGTGATTTATTATTATATGTAACAAAGCTGCTTGCATTTATAATAGCACCAAAAAACGAAAACAGCCATTATGTTTAACAAACTGAAAAAAATCTATCAGTATGTAGAGCACTAATGACCATTCATTTCTATATTTAAACATAGCCAGATGAAACAACTTGTCTCTAATTCCCAGAAAATTGTTTTACCAGCCAAGTATATTTAAGGAAACGCCATTTATGTTTGGTAAATATAAACTAATAAACTACAATTATTTCTACTTTAAAAATGTCATCGCTATTTTGGAAGTAGAAGCTCAGTATTTTGTCTCGGTCAATAGAATCATTGATTCTGATTAAAATGTATTTTTGTGCTTGATTTAAGTTGAATAAAGCTTCTTTAACTATATCTATATTATTTCTTTTACCAAAATTAAATGCTTTCAATATCATTGCTCAAATACTGTAATTTCATGTTGAATCTATAGATCATAAAATTTGAAAATACATAATGCCACCTCTGAGTTTACAGTGATTAGTGCCTTAATTTAAATGCTTGGCTTCATAATATCATAAGTACTTTGTTAAATGTTATAGTATATTAGGAATGCAATCTCTGTTTTAAAATCCGGTTAGTGTTCATTTTAAAAATAGCTATAAAAGAATATGGGAAATTGAAGAGCATTTATTGGTACTTAATGTAAGCTCAGTAAATTATCCAAATAAGCATTCATCTCCATATTAATGATTTTACATATGCATTCTGCATAAAACTTTGTAAGTTAGGTAATCATTGAACTGCAACAGGTAATGATCATTTACTAAAATATTTGAAATAGTTTTTTTAAATAAATAATAAGTATTCAAAGTAATTTTTTAAATAAACAATAAGTGTAGCACAGTACTGGAATATGGTTTCACTAATTTTAGGTTTTATATGTGTCAATGATTTAAAATATTTATTTGTTTTGACTGTTTGTTGTGCCTGAGAGAAACCAAATAAAAATATTACATTCTGATGATGTTAGAGGACAGTGCCATTCTCTAAAATGCAAGCACTTGGCTCTTTGCTTACACAGTGGTGACTTACTGGTCTGCCTTTTGTGTAGTCTTGGAACAGCAGTGTGTTTATGAGCCCCTAGAAGTGGCTCTAGTGGTAAGTGCCTGCCTGCCAATGCAGGAAATGTAAGAGATGGGGGTTTGATCCCTGGGTCGGGAAGATCCCCTGGGGAGGAGCATGGCAACTTTCTCCAGTATTCTTGCCTGGTGAATCCCACGGACAGAGGACCCTGGTGGGCTACAGTCCTTAGAGTTGCACAGAGTCTGGCACAACTGAAGCAACTTGTCTCACACACACACACGACCCGTTGTATTACCAGTACTTTACAACAGGCTTTTGTGGTTGCTTTGTATTGTTAAACCTATTTTGATCATGAACAACTGGAAGTCCAGAGAGTTTAAAAGCATTTGTCATATAGCAAGGTGGCAGAAAAAAAAAAAAATGGAAGCATCTGATTCTTCAAATCTGGAAATTATAGTTACTGGTAATTTTAGTCTTTGTTATCCTCTACAACTAGGACACTTTTGCTGTCATAACTTGAGCACTAATCTAAAAATGATAGACTGCCATAGCACTGTATATAGCAATGTTCTTAAAATCCAGGAAGGATTGTTACACCTTGGTGGTTATACAGTGTTTATCAAGAGGATGTGGACTACAGTGTTATTCCTCTGCCTGGTTGTTTCATGTTAGGCAGTATTCTGCTCCTTGAAGAAGAATGAGGTTCATAATTATTTATCCCACCATGTCAAAATAACTCAGTGATAAAGAGCTTGTTCCCTAGATTTAGCCAGAACTGGCTGTGAATTCTGGTTCTGTTACCTTAACAATTCTGTAAGGAAGTTATTTAACTTATAGATACTTCAGTTACCTTATCTTTATATTAGGAATAAATACTACTACTTAACTGATAAAGTTATTGTGAGGATTACCATGGAATAATTGACCATCTAAAATGCTTAGTATAGTGTCTAAACTATATTAATATTAAAAATATTAGCTATTGCCTATATTGACTTCCAAGAAATACCATGTAGTCAGTAAATAATTGTGAATTTTACTTGTCAATTAAAAAATCAATTTCTTTATCATCCCCACATAATGTGCATATTATCTCTTTGTACTTGGACATTTAAAAGATCTCTGAGATGTCATTAGCTTAAGAGATGTTGCTCACCGTTTTAAAAACCGTCTATAATTCACCAGTAACATTGTGCAAACTTTTGCCCCTAACAATCTTCCCTGACACACGGTTTCAGCTACACTGCACAACAGTGACCTCATTGCCCTCATTGGTATCACTGAGACTAGTAAATGTGAAATTATCCATACTTGAATTGGCTGCAGATAACACAGGCCTCATCATACAAGCATGGGATTTACAGTTTTTTCATAAAGTATATGTAGTCCCTGCCTGGCTTTCCAATTGCTTATTCTACTTTGTCCTCATAAGTCACAGTATAAGACATCCCAATAACTAAGTTTCTGGTTCCTCTGTGCCCTTGGATACTATTTCTTTCTTCTAGAATATTAAAGGGTTTCTTATCCATAAAAATTTAACTCAAAATTTGTTTTCTCTCTGAAGGTTTTCTCAGCTCCTGCCTTTCAGCTAACTTAGGGGAAATCAGAGAGGTGTTTTCTTACAGTGGTTTCCAGTGGAGATAGAAGTAGAGTCAGAATTATAGGGATTTTAAAAATATTTGTATGTTAGGGACTCTATCGAATGTTGTGGGGAGCACTGGAATGTATGATATAAATTTTTTCCCCACATATTTCTAAAGCATCCACTACTTCTTTCTGTCACCCCATAGAGAAGCACTGAGTCTTGATTCTGTGGCTCTTATACTACCTAGTTAAGGTGTCAGTCAGCTAGTTCAGTCACTCAGTCATGTCCAACTCTTTGAGACCCCATGGACTGCAGCACGCCAGGCTTCCCTGGCATAAGTGTAATACTTCTGTGAATCCCCTCATGACTAACAATTTCATTAATTAGAATTATTTCTGAGCTCATACTGCTTGGTGAAATCAATTTAAAGAAATTGGTTTATGAAACAAAGTAATTAAATCTAGTAGTAATGAAGGAAAGTGAAATGACTCTGTATACAACAGAATTTTTAGATAGATAATCTCCCTTATACTGAAAGGGAAAGTACTGAGATGTCAGTTGGTGAGCAATCTGGAAAAGTACTTAAAATACATATTGATTAAGGGTAAGTGAAACAAATCTGTGTGATATTGTAATGGTGGATGCATGTCCTTACACATTTGTCAAAACCCATAGAATGAACAATACAAATAGTGACTCATAATGTACACTGTGAGTGAAAGTTGCTTAGTCTGTCCGACTCTTTGCGACTCCATGGACTATATAGTCCATGGAATTCTCTGGGCCAGAATACTGGAGTGGGTAGCCTTTTCCTTCTCCGGGGGATCTTCCCAACCCAGGGATCGAACCCAGGTCTCTCGCAATACAGGTGGATTCTTTACCAGCTGAGCCACAAGGGAAGCTCAACGTACACTGTGGACATTAGTTAATAGCAATGTGTTAATATTAGTTTGTAAGTTCTAACAAAGGTACCACATTGTATTAGTTTGAGCTGCTGCTGCTACTGCTGCTGCTAAGTCGCTTCAGTCGTGTCCGACTCTGTGTGACCCCGTAGACGGCAGCCTACCAGGCTCCTCCGTCCCTGGGATTCTCCAGGCAAGAACGCTGGAGTGGGTTGCCATTTCCTTCTCCAATGCATGAAAGTGAAAAGTGAAAGTGAAGTCGCTCAGTCATGTCTGACTCTTCTTGACCCCGTGGACTGCAGCCTACCAGGCTCCTCCGTCCATGGGAGTTTCCAGGCAAGAGTACTGGAGTGGGGTGCCATTGCCTTCTCCATAGTTTGAGCTACTGTAACAAAATACTGGGTGTCTTGGTGTCAGAGGCTTATCTTCTCACAGCTCTGGAGGCCGTAAGTCAGAGATCAGGGTACCAGCATAGCAGGTCCTGGCGAGATCTCTCCTGACTTGCAGATGACTGCCTTTACATTGAGTCCTAACATGGCAGTGAAAGTTCTGATCTCTTCTGAGGGCACGAATGCCATCATGAGAGGCCCACCCCTCATGATTTCATCTAAACCTGCTTATCTCCCAAAGCCTGAATTTCAAAATACCATCACATTGAAGTTTAGGGATTCGATATGAAATTCAAGTGGCATACAATACAGTTCATTGCATGCATTAATGCAAAATATTAATAATAAAGGAAATTGTGCAGATATCTGCACCAGGAAGTTGTATTTGGTAGACTGTACTTTCTACTCAATTTTTCTGTAAACCTAAAACTATTCTAAAAATGAATTTTATTAATCTAAAAGTTTGAAGTACATATTCTGGGACACAGGAAGATTTAAATGAACAAATGTAAATTGCATACAGGAAGTGGCAATTCAATATACTGAATATTGACCTTCCCAGATGGAGCTAGTGGTAAAGAACCCACATACCGATCAATGCAGGAGGCCTAAGAGATGTAGGTTCAATCCCTAGGTAGGGAAGATCCCCTGGAGGAGGGCATGGCAACCCACTTCAGTATGTCCTGGAGAATCCCATGGACAGAGGAGCCTGTTAGGTTGCAGTCCATGGGGTCACAAAGAGTTAGAACAACTGAAGCGACTTAGCACATACTGAATGTTATAAAACAGTATTATTTCAGATATGCTGTTTTTCTGTCATTAGACTATTTGTCCCATTTTGAAGCTATAACAAGATCCCCAAAAATGTTTTTATGGAAGAGAATTGGAAAATATCAATTCTTATATGTAACTTCATAATCTTGCAAAAATGGCCTTGCCAATTTTGAAATAAGTACAAGAAAAGGTTTCAGGGGCGTGATTTAAGTGAGTGTCACAAAGTTGACTTTAGTTGAATAACAAAGCTTTTTAATGTTTCTTGAAATTCATGTCAGTGTATGGCAAAAACCACTACAATGCGGTAAAGTAATTAGCCTCCAATTAAAATAAATAAATTCATATTTGAAAAAAACAATTTGCACAAAAATGAGGAAACAATTTACATAAACGGCTGGTTTGCTCACGCTAAAGAGAATTTATCAGAACTCTCTGGTAGATTCAGTGTTGCTCTCCTAATTTATTTACTGTACTTCAGATTAAAGGATTTCAGAAGTAACATAAGGAGGTTGTAAATATTTAAAAGATGGTGGCTTAGATCAGCAATTCCTAAGGTTCTTGGTTTAAAATTTATTTTTCCCTTATAAAGTGAAGATTGGGATTGTTCATAAATATTCATTTCATGAATATCTTTCCACAACTCTCTTCCTACTGCGGAAGCCACCTGCTCCGAGCAGCCTTAGAGTGCAAACCATATCAGAGAGAATTGGCGTATGCCAGAAGGCAGTGGTGCCAAGTGTTGGATGCCTTCTCAATCTCCTTCCTCCAGACAGCAATTCCAAAGACACCTGGACAGTGAGTGCTGAGAGACATGATGGCTGCTGGGTAATTTCATAATATATGCTCTAAAATGCTTTACAAACTTACATATTTTAAAGTATTTCTGTATCCTCTGGGATGAAGTCTGGCTAAAACATAAGTGTTAGTTTCAGAAATTTGGGGTAGTCAGTTAAATAGTTCTGGCTCTGTTGTTTTATTTGTATATGTTTTAAGATAAAAATGAGTTTAAGGTGGTCCATAGTGAGAAATAATTTAATGTGAATATTCTACCATGTCTGACTCTTTGCGACACTATGGACTATAGTCCGCCAGGCTTCTCTGTCCATGGGATTCTTCAGGCAAGAATACTGAAGTGGGCTACCATTTCCTTCCCCATGAGATCTTCCCAACCCAGGGATTGAACTTTTGTCTCATATCTGTTGCATTGCCAGGCATATTCTTTACCACTAGCACCACCTGGGAAGCTCCAAAAGTGAGAACGAATTTAATGTGAATATTCCAAATTGAGTAGTCATTCATCTAGTTTAAGCTTTCCTATATTTCAGTTTTTCCATTTTTTGTTCATAATAACCATTCTACCTTAATTTTATATGTCAAAATATTTTACAGGACTGCATGGTTTGTCTAAGGGTTTCAGCATGAAAAAGTGAAACAGTAAAAGTGTTAGTCACTCAGTCTTGCCTGACCCCATTAAGTGTAGCCCACAAGGCTCCTCTGTCCATGGAATTCTCCAGGCAAGAATACTGGAGTGGGTAGCTGTTTCTTGCCTAAGGATTTCAGAACAGGCTGTAGCAAATCATTGCATCACATAATTGATGTTAAATTACCTTGTCAGAGGGAGTATCCTTCAGTAGGATGAACATGGGATGAAGTCACCATATTTGGATCCCATATCTAGTTCTGTTCACCCTTTTATGTGTGACAACAAACTGTTTTTCAACAAACTGTTCACCTAATATCTGAAACCTAACCATTGGTAAATGGATCTTTCATTGAGCTAATTTAAAGAGTGAGTGAGCTTGCATGTGATGGTTCTTTGCAAACAACAAAGTAGCATGCAAAGATTAGTTATTAAATATGCAGATAAGCACAATATTCGACAAGCAATCAGTGGCATGAGCCATGATTATTTTTCATTTGTTGATAATTTGAAGCAGTGTAGAGTTGAACCATAACCTTAAAATTTCAACCCTCCTGTTTGTTTAAGATAAACCCATAAGAATGGCCCCATGAGAACTCTGTAGGGAAAAATGAAATCCCTCTCTTTTCATCTATTTCCCACCTAAATCCTGACAGACTTCCTGACTCTAATTAGGTTGTCTTGACCTCTACTTTGTAAGATGGAGATCAGTAGATCAGAATATTGAACATGTATATTGCTCTGGTTAAAGATGTTTAGATTTCACTGATGCCATTGTTACATTTTAAAAACCAGTTTTGCAAAGAACTGTGTTTCCAAAATGGCATTAATAAATAAAAGAGCATCATCAGATGTTACCTTTGCATATTTTAATGTTTATGAGGAAGTGTTTAATAATCATTCTGAAATGTGAAAAGGAAGAAAAAATAATAAATAGGTGAAACTTTTTCTGGGCTTGTAGATTTCAGTGCTACCTTTAAAAGGAAACTATTTTTAACTAAATTCCCTCCAAAGTTGTTGTATGCATGGAAAATCTTACTAAAACATGATCTTAGTGTAAGCATTTAAATTAGTTGGTTACATGGCACTTCCATACTTAGACTTTTAATGAAATACATCTTTCTTCAGATTTTATTTATACCACACAATTTTCATTAAAGCTTAGTTGTGACTTTAATATCAGCCATGAAGTCATAGGACTATTCAGATTTCCTTAGAGTTTGCTGGAAGTTTTCTCTGTTTGATAGTTAACGGCTGGTATAGGATATGTATGGCAGGTCACATCGCTTTAGATGCAGCTCGGGACCTGAGAGGATCTCATGATCATGCTCTGGAGGCACCACAGGATTTAAGTGACTTCTTCATCCAGTGACCAGAGAAGCTGCAACTGAACATTGAGTCTTCCATTTCAATGAAAAAATGTGGTCCTCCTGAAATTGACAAGTCTTTGGAGAGACCCCCAAAAGTTTTATGCCTTCAGTTCAGTTCAGTCGCTCGGTTGTGTCCAGCTCTTTAGACCCATGGACTGGAGCACACCAGGCCTCCCTGTCCATCACCAACTCATGGAGTTTACTCGAACTCATGTCCATTGAGTCGGTGATACCATCCAAATATCTCATCCTATGTCGTCCCCTTCTCCTTCTGCCCTCAATCTTTTCCAGCATCAGTCTTTTCAAATGAGTCAGCTGTTTGCATCAGGTTGCCAAACTATTGGAGTTTCAGCTTCAGCATCAGTCCTTCCAATGAATATTCAGGACTGATTTTCTTTAGGATGGACTGGTTGGATCTCTTTGCAGTCCAAGGGACTCTCAAGAGTCTTCTCCTACACCACAGTTCAAAAGCATGAATTCTTCTGTGCTCAGATTTCTTTATAGTCCAACTCTCACATCCATATCGACTACTGGAGAAACCAGAGCTTTGACTAGACAGACTTTTGTTGGCAAAATAATGCCTGCTTTTTAATATGCCGTCTAGATTGGTCATAACTTTTATTCCAAGGAGCAAGTGTCTTTTAATTTCATGGCTGCAGTCACCATCTGTAGTGATTTTGGAGCCTCCCAAAATAAAGTCTGTCGCTGTTTCCATTGTTTTCCCATTTATTTGCCATGAAGTGATGGGGCCAGATGCTATGGTCTTAGTTTTCTGAATGTTGAGTTTTAAGACAAATTTTTCACTCTCCTGTTTTACTGTCATCATGAGGCTCTTTAGTTCTTCTTCACTTTCTGCCATTAAGTGTGGTGTCATCTGCCACCATAAGGGTGGTTTATGCCTTAGAATTAGACGAAGCGTAATATTACCTAGGAAGAGAGGCCTTGGCAATATTTTTAATCACACGATGATGTGGAGGACCAAATTGTTGGTTCAATGGTCATATGCTTTACTTCAGGGTATTGACTGATATGCAATGCTAGTATAGCATGCCTGAGCACACCTCTGCCTAGACTGTTCTACTGTGGATCTTGTCAATGTCAGAGGAACAGATACAGTTATCGTGGAGAGCCCACAAAGCACACAGGTATTCATGGATGTTGGTCAGCCCATTAAAACATCACACTGGAAAGAACTGTGTGCCAAAAGCTGATACAACTTGTATCAACTACAATAAGGGCTAATGGTGCCATTTGTAGCACTGAGGCTCTAACACTGAGTTGAGATTGGTGGTTTTAGGTAGCAGCAGGGGGAGAAATAATAGAGGCAAGATTCTAGTATTAACCTGGGCTCATGCCAGAAGCCATGGCCTGTGAACTACCAGCATAGTAGCATCTTCTGGGTAAATCTTTTGAGTAATGGCAACAGAGTTCTAGGAAGCAAGCTTACGATGGTAGCAAAAAAGTCTACTATAGAGTTTTGGGAAACAAAAGCTGCCAGAATCCCTGAAAACTGATTCAGAATTAGCCTCTATACATATTTTTTTCTGCTTTAATCATATTTGTTGATGTATTGACCAGAAATGATTGTAAAAATTCTGAGGCATGTTGCCAAGGGACAAAAATGTGAAAACGTGATTTGGAATGAGCTAAATTATCTTCTTAGCCTTGTGGTTCTAACAAAATTAGAAGAGAGCTATAAAACTTCGTCAGAAAATTTCGTGGGATCCTGATGGACTGTGGTACCATTCTTTTTTGAAGGATTAGTGAAAACACATTTCTGTCTAAAATACAAAAGATAGGACTTTATGTTTGTCTATTAATCATTATATTTTCTTTTCAATATCAGTTTTTATGGTATTATGTGTTGCTAACTATACAACAGAGTTTGAATGGTACCTTCTGAATTTGTTCCTATTTCTTCCTATTTTTGATAGTATCTGTATTTTACAAAATGAAAAACTATTCCCTAAAAATATAACCTTCTTTCAACTCAATATTTCAGCTATTTTGCTGTATCTTAAATTATTTGTTGCTGTGCTCTGTGTCATTTCATCTTCTCTTTGTAAAAGTTTTCATTTTATTTTTATTAGATATTTTATTTATCTTTCTTGGACTTAATGAGCTTTTTTGCCTTTTGGTGCAATACATTGGATCTGATTCCAAAGTCCTTTTCTCCTAACTTTTTATCATGGCTGGAAATTACTAATTCACATAGTAAAAGGGGTTTATATAGAAACCTAGGTTTAGCTATGGATTGATTGAATTTCATTGTGATAAATGCAATTCTGAATAGCAAATATCCACATATCTTATATTCCATGTTCAGAAAATCTTAATTTATAGAAAGCTGATACAAAGCCCATTTTGTTAATACATTTTCTAAAGTTCTCAAATATTCACAGCATCAGCAGTAGCATAAATTTGTAAGAGGTAGAACTGCTCAAATATCAAGTTTCTTCTAAATTATATTC
>NW_011495072.1:18763661-18765275 GCF_000754665.1 Bison bison bison | reverse complement strand
ACCATTTCTTCACTGATTACAACTTTAGTCAAGAGTCCCAAGAAAATTCATTCCACATAATATAATTTCTTTAGCTTTATATATAGTACCTAGAAATTGAGTCATATGAAATATTTATATATAAACATATTTATTTTAAAATATTATTGTATATAAGATGCAACATTAAGATTAATAATGTTTTTGAAGAAAACTGTATTGAACAACTATTGATTGTAAAATAATCTAATTTTCAGAAATGCTATATCCAAAAATTATATATATGTAAGACTCAGCAAAAGTAGCACAATATTATTTCTACTGTTAATATTTGTGAACATATATATTTCTTTTAAGAGTAGAGGAACTCTATCAGTTCTGATATTACTATATAATCATATATTTGATTTCCATATATATATATATGTATATGTATATAAGTTTAGAGTAACCCTAAAAAATATGCAAACCTTCACTGAAATCCCTTTCTTGTCTGTCAGTGCTGTCTTCCAGTTCTTCAGCCCTGGCTACCTATAAAAGTCTGTTGCTCTGGTACCAGGAGAGCTCTTGGAACCTGGAAAACTGCTTTAGTTGCAGGGAGAACACTGATGTCAGCCTGAAGTGCTGCTGCTGCTAAGTCACTTGAGTCGTGTCCGACTCTGTGTAACCCCATAGATGGCAGCCCACCAGGCTCTGCCGTCCCTGGGATTCTCCAGGCAAGAACACTGGAGTGGGTTGCCATTTCCTTCTCCAGTGCATGAAGTGAAAAGTGAAAGTGAAGTCACTCAGTCGTGTCCGACTGGTCGCGACCAGTCCTACCAAGAGTACTGGAGTCGGTGAAGTGCAGGAGAGGGTAAAGTATGAGAGTCCGGCTATGACCTTGACACCTGATGCATCTTTCTGCAGAAGACTGTTTTCTGGACAGCAATCTAGATCTTCTGGACAATGCTAGGTGACATTGACCAATTACAGTTAGCTGTAGTGAGGAACCTAATGAAGGTCTAATTATTCTCAACAAAGAAGGGGTGGCTATCAAGAATGGGGAAGTCCAGGAAAATAGGCAGAGATTTTATGAAGTCCAGCCTTCCCTGAAGAAGTCCAGTCACCCGCCTACAGCAGCACCAGTAAGGATCATCCGTATATAGATCACACTGAAGATCAGCTGCCTTTTGGTGAAAGTCTGAAAGTGAAAGTGAAACTGAAGTCGCTCAGTCGTGTCCGACTCTTTGCGACCCCATGGACTGTAGCCTACCAGGCTCCTCCCTCCATGGGATTCTCCAGGCAAAAGTACAGGAGTGGGTTGCCATTTCCTTCTCCAGGGGAATCTTCCTGACCCAGGGATGGAACCCAGGTCTCCTGAATTCCAGGCAGACGCTTTAACCTCTGAGCCACCAGGGAAGCCCAAGGGGACGCTGTGGCTGCATAGGCTGGGAAACGAATCCGGGCCTCCCGCGTGGCAGGCGAGAATTCTAAATAATACTAATTGTGGTGACCCAAGGATGAAAGAGCAGGTAAAACCAAAGAAGGTCTTGGAAAGCAGGAATAGAAAAACCAGACCCTTATCGTCCTTCCCTCTCCCATGTTATAACTATTGATGGATTTCAGGTTCTCCTGAGCAGCATAACCTGTCTCCCC
>NW_011495072.1:18758359-18763306 GCF_000754665.1 Bison bison bison | reverse complement strand
AAAATGAATTGAATACTGCTACTGCTGCTAAGTCGCTTCAGTCGTGTCGGACTCTGTGAGACCCCATAGAGGGCAGTCCACCAGGCTCCCCCACTCCCTGGGATTCTTCAGGCAAGAACACTGGAGTGGGTTGCCATTTCCTTCTCCAATGCATGAAAGTGAAAAGTGAAAGTGAAGTCGCTCAGTCGTGTCCGACTCCTAGCGACCCCATGGACTGCAGCCCACCAGGCTCCTCCATCCATGGGATTCTCCAGGCAAAAGTACTGGAGTGGGGTGCCATTGCCTTCTCCGAATGAATTGAATACTGACTGTTTATTAACATTTACAGCACCATCAGTGATCTAGAAGAATCTGTGTTTTCCTTGGCTTCTTCTTAAATCTTTTGATTTCTAGATTCATCTGTGGACTTTTTTGGAGCCCCAAATCTCTCTCAGTTATCTTCTGAGACCATTTTTCTTGGTCTTCCTGAAATTTCCCTCTTTACTTGTCTATCTGTTTTTTCATATTTCTCTGCCTATATGTCATTAATGTTCTTTATGTATTTTTTTAAATAATTTGAAGAAGCACATCAGTTTCCCTTAATATGTATATAGACATCAGAGGCAAAAGAAGAGGATGATCCCTTGTCTAAGTTGATTTCATGTAAAAGGTATTATAAAAACTTCAATTGAATTTCTGAACGTTCAATGAAGCCTGCAGCTAACTGTAGGCTGTGAACAAGAGGGTGTGTATACAAAATGGGAAGTTATTTTCCCCTGATTTCATATAAATATGGGAAGATTTTGTGTTTATTTTACTCCCTGAGATTTTGGATGGAACACAGAAGAGAGATAATGGAAGAGAAAAGATGAAATGTGTGAGAAAGAAAGAAAAGGAAAGCCCAAATACTTTTAAAATTAAGAATAAATAATACTCAATTTTAAGTTGATGGTTTTATAGTATTGAATCACACATTTTGGCTAAAAGATAACATACAGAAACTTGAAATTGTGGGAGGGGTGGGACTGATGGTGGGTCTGTAGAGGGGGGATGATTTTTTGCACCCATCAAAGAAATTGTTGATGCTTTACATCTGGTTTAGTACCAGGGCAAAAAAAAAAAAAAAAAAGACTGGAGAATGAAGTAGGATCAAGGGCTTGAAATGAGTTTTAGAAGAGTTTTATGGATCGTATAGTAGAGGAAGATCCTAGCAGATAGTTGCAGTAGTGACTTTGTAGGAGTGTACTTTTTCCCTCAATGAACACGCATCCTACTATTAACATGTTTGTGTATTCCCCTACCAAATTGAATCCGAGCCATTTTCATGCAGTGAATAAAATAGTTTGCAAGTGCTGTGGAGAAGCCAGCTGAGATGACTTCAGCCATCTAACTGCAGCTGCATGAGAGACCCTAATTAAAAGTGACACAGATGAAGCCCATCAACCCACAGAGCTATGACAGACCATAATAAATTGTGCCAAATATTTTGGACACTAAATTTATTAGACAGGAAATTTGGGGATAATATTTTACACAGCAGTAGATAATTGTAGCTCACTCCTTTACCAGTTTACTTATAAGATCATATTTTCTCTTTGTTGATTATTTCTAATTCATTCAGCTGACATTTATTAAATGTCATATACTATAACAGGCTCTTGATATTCTAAAGTAAATAAAATACCAGTGGATTACTCAAAGAGGAACATTTTAAATGGATATCAGTTTTGAAAGAAATATTAACATGCCTTATTAAGAATTCCATATAAAGGAAGATAGCATGAATAAAATGCTAGTTACTACTGGATGGATATATTAAAATAAAAGCAATAGAAATAAAATATAAGCACAAAAATATTGATGATCTGCTGACCACTGTTACTCATAGGAAGCACAGTTTTTTATATGGAACAGTTTCTTATAGCATATTTTCACTTTAAATGGATTTGCTTTTTTTTTTTTTTAACTTAGGTTACAAGTCAATTCAGTACTTTCAAGGTGTGATATGTAACAAAGACCAGTATTTATATGCACTAGATCATCTACATTAATGCCAATTTAATTTTGTAAAGCCAAGCATGGTCCTTAGCTATTGAAGAAAATGGATGTTAATAGCAAAATTTCTGATGAGTATATGCAAAACTATCTACATTTTATATTCATTGCTAGTGTTTACAATTTCAGGTTTGGCATGGACATTATTTACTTTTAAATAATGATATGTAGTGATATTTTACTACATTAGAATCATGTGAGGTTGGCATTTTATAAAAGATATAAATGTTGCATAGGCAATTTTACATAATTTAATCTAATCCTTATTTCTCACAAAATCTCAAAATTGCCTTTACATGCACTGTGGATGTTAAAGTTAGGCATATTTTAATTTTTTCAAATGAGGAGCAAATTTAATCATATAAAGCTCACAGTCCTTATTATCTTAAGCTTTATATATTCTGTGTTCCTACTGGATAAAAATGAAACTCTACCTTGAATGAGACATTAATATTTTTGATAATAAATGATTCTGAAATTTATTTTATTCTCACCTAATGGGTGTGCCAAACAAAAGATGTGCAATGGGTCTGACCTCAATCCTACACCAGAATGTCTGGAGAAGACTAGGGAAAAGATAAGTTTTTGTATTTTCCCCAACTATTCTGACTACAAACTGGTAAATATAAGAGACCCATAGCAGATAACTGGTCAAATTTATTGTTCTATCAAAGCCTTCATACACAGAGGCTTATAAAACCTCTGAACAACAGGTTTGAAGTTGAAAGTTGTACATTTATCTGACATTCACCCTTTCCCTGATATTTTTTTTTCCTTTACCTTTGTAGAAAAACAGTGGTCACTTTTTACTCTAGCAATTTGAAAAACTTTACTTGGAAAATTTGCTTTACAGTATGTTCACATATCTTATATTTTCCCTCCCCTCCTCCCCTCACTTTTTTTCATTTTAATATCCAAGACTATTGTAAGAAGCCCAATAATTTTCCTCACTCATATTTTAAAAGCAGTGACATTTACATTGCATGCAAAATGCAGCAACAATTTGACTGATGTCCAAACCATTTTAAACACCCATGAGTTGCTCTGAGCATTATCATGTCCTTGGTGTAAAGAAACTACAGAGCCTGATAAAAGCCTGTAGAAGAAGGAATGTGTTTAGAGGCAGATATTTGTCCTTCCTATTCAACCCAGGATTATTTAACAGATTGAAGGTAGTTGTATTCATAATTTGCTATCACTTTCAACTCAATATTTTTAGTGAAGTATAACAGTAATAGGACTTTTTTCAAATAGATTGAATGCTAGCTTGTATGTGGGTGCATATGTTCATTCATTCTGTTAATGAACCTCAATTCCTGAATGCCTGATCTCTCATATAGTTAAAGGGTCTTTACAGATCTTTGGTCACTGAAGAAGCTGTCAACCTGACAAGAATAAGCATGACCAAAAAGATCTCTTCATTTTTTTCCAACACACAGTTTTAAATTTGGTTTTCAGAGTCACTTAACAGGCGATATATAATGGAGAACCAGAAATATAATCTCAGTGCTCTACTAATGGAGGTGTCAGATGGGAGATGATTATTTCCAATTATTATTTGATATTTCTAAGGTAATCTCTTTTGAAGTATTAACAATATATATTGTGACCTATAAAATGGTAAACAGGTAAATTATCTGGTTTGTTAAATCAGTGCTGATATTTAGTCCAGACAGTTTAAACCCTTAAAACAATGTTTCAGGTGGATTGACTTTTATACCTTGTATGCTGTGTAAACTCAAAGAGAATGGCACTTTTTCAGGATGTGCCACTCTGCGACTTTCCATCTTTAAGAAAATGCAGTTTATAGTATAATAAATGATTACTTTATATTCGTTTTTATGTCATTTTTGAATTATCTTTTAAAATTTCTTTTTAAACTTGTTCCATAGTTCAGTGAATGTAACAATAATACAACTTATAACTGTTATTCAACAACTTAAACTACTTGTTCCATAACAGTATAACTTCAGGAGTATTTAAGAGGCATCATATATATTAAAAGGACACCTGCCAGCTTAAGCTTGTTATTAGCATACTTGGAAATGTTTCCCCAGTGGAGCTGGAAATACGTATGGTGTAGAAGCATCTGAATGATTTCTTTTATTTGGCACTCTTAAGATATAGAGGACAGGATCCCAGTATTGAGCTGTTTACCTTCCACAGGGAGAATAAATATGAGTACCAATAGATATAAGTACTCTGCTTACTCTCAGCTCAGCAGGGGATGAAGTGACTACATAAAATGAATGGGCACTGGGTTTTAACGTGTTTATCTGTAAATCTTTTTCTGAGTCCTTATGTGCTTGTCCAGCTGCTAATTTTTATTTCTAACCTCAGTTAATGGGATTTATTTCTCCATGGGTTTTACCCTAGTCCTGGACTAAATTTCTTTATATGCTTATTTGTTTGCAATCTTTTGTCTTGTTTCTGGTGAATTCTTTTACAACCTGAAACCTCCAATTCAGTTGGTAGAGGTAGACTATGCATATAAGCACATGCTGATGAAATTATTCTTTATTCAAGCTAGGATTTTTGAATTCAAGAATGTGCTATTCTACTTTGGTAGACCATAAGAACATTGTTAGTATTATTTGCTTATATTAAAGTAGACCTAAATTCCAGGTCTGTTAATCATTTTCCAAGTCTTATACATACCGCATGTATTAATGACAACTTTTAACTTTTCGTTCCTATGAAAGCTCCATCCCTCCTACTGGGCACATTCTGGATCCATATCTGATCCATATCATGGCACCTTCAAGCTGGTTTTAGAAAAGGCAGAGGAACCAGAGATCAAATTGCCAACATCTGCTGGATCATGGAAAAAGCAAGAGAGTTCCAGAAAATCATCTATTTCTGCTTTATTGACTATGCCAAAGCCTTTGACTGTGTGGATCACAATAAACCTGT
>NW_011495072.1:18757579-18758259 GCF_000754665.1 Bison bison bison | reverse complement strand
CTGGAATGTGAAGTCAAGTGGGCCTTAGAAAGCATCACTATGAACAAAGCTAGTGGAGGTGATGGAATTCCAGTTGAGCTATTTCAAATCCTGAAAGATGATGCTGTGAAAGTGCTGCACACAACTTGCCAGCAAATTTGGAAAACTCAGCAGTGGCCACAGGACTGGAAAAGGTAAATTTTCATTCCGATCCCAAAGAAAGGCAATGCTAAAGAATGCTCAAACTACCACACAATTGCACTTATCTCACACTCTAGTAAAGTAATGCTCAAAATTCTCCAAGCCAGGCTTCAGCAATCCGTAAACCATGAACTTCCTGATGTTCAAGCTGGTTTTAGAAAAGGCAGAGGAACCAGAGACCAAATTGCCAACATCTGCTGGATCATGGAAAAAGCAAGAGAGTTCCAGAAAATCATCTATTTCTGCTTTATTGACTATGCCAAAGCCTTTGACTGTGTGGATCACAATAAACTGTGGAAAATTCTGAAAGAGATGGCAATACAAGACTACCTACCTGCCTCCTGAATTCTGAATGCAGGTCAGGAAGCAACAGTTAGAACTGGACATGGAACAACAGACTGGTTCCAAATAGGGAAAGGAGTACGTCAAGGCTGTATATTGTCACCCTGCTTATTTAACTTATATGCAGAGTACATAATGAGAAATGCTGGACTGGAAGA
>NW_011495072.1:18756918-18757479 GCF_000754665.1 Bison bison bison | reverse complement strand
TATTCAAGCTAGGATTTTTGAATTCAAGAATGTGCTATTCTACTTTGGTAGACCATAAGAACATTGTTATTATTATTTGCTTATATTAAAGTAGACCTAAATTCCAGGTCTGTTAATCATTTTCCAAGTCTTATACATACCGCATGTATTAATGACAACTTTTAACTTTTCGTTCCTATGAAAGCTCCATCCCTCCTACTGGGCACATTCTGGATCCATATCTGATCCATATCATGGCACCTTCTGAAGGATGGATAACTGTTGGGCAGGGACAGGGGCAGTGGCTTAGAAATCATATGGTTTTCAGTTATTAGCTTATTAAATTAATTTAATTGGTCATGAATAGCTTTTGAAACTAAAACGGAATAGAACAGGATAAGACTGAATTTTATAATTCTTATATTTCCAGTGTAGGTGTAAGAACTTTGAATTTTTTCTTGTGTGTTTATGTGCTGCTTGTGGTAAATGGTATGGACCTAACAGAAGCAGAAGATATCAAGAAGAGGTGGCAAGAATACACAGAAGAACTGTACAAAAAAGATCTTCATGACCCAGATAATC
>NW_011495072.1:18756280-18756818 GCF_000754665.1 Bison bison bison | reverse complement strand
AGTCGGACACGACTGAGTGACTGAACTGAACTAAACTGTGGTAAATATAGTTCTTACTCTCCTCTGAGAACCTAAAGTCTTGTACAGAGTTTCTCAGGCTAGAGTCATCAAATGGACCCATTTAAAAGGTAGATGATGAGAGTGATGATGATACTGTAAATGGCATTGTTTACTTAGATTGACTTTTATAATATATGTACAAATATATGTAACAAATATGTATAGAGATTAGGAATAAATTTATTATTCTTTGTACTCTTATATAACATATATCATATAGCCCTTTGCAGTTCAGTTCAGTCACTCAGTCATGTCCGACTCTTTGAGGCCCCATGAATCGCAGCATGCCAGGCCTCCCTGTCCATCACCAACTCCCAGATTACCCAAACTCATGTCCATTGAGTCAGTG
Source organism: Bison bison bison (assembly GCF_000754665.1). NCBI lineage: Eukaryota > Metazoa > Chordata > Mammalia > Artiodactyla > Bovidae > Bison > Bison bison. The sequence goes on along the minus strand of NW_011495072.1, from coordinate 18,756,409 downwards.
ATGCCATCCAGCCATCTCATCCTCTGTCATCCCCCTCTCCTCCTGCCCCCCATCCCTCCCAGCATCAGAGTCTTTTCCAATGAGTCAACTCTTCGCATGAGGTGGCCAAAGTATTGGAGTTTCAGCTTT
>NW_011495072.1:18751803-18755432 GCF_000754665.1 Bison bison bison | reverse complement strand
AGATGATTTTCTGGAACTCTCTTGCTTTTTCCATGATCCAGCAGATGTTGGCAATTTGATCTCTGGTTCCTCTGCCTTTTGTGAAACCAGCTTGAACATCTGGAAGTTCACGGTTTACATACTGCTGAAGCCTGGCTTGGAGAATTTTGAGCATTACTTTACTAGCGTGTGAGATAAGTGCAATTGTGCGGTAGTTTGAGCATTCTTTGGCATTGCATTTCTTTGGGATTGGAATGAAAACTGCCCTTTTCCAGTTCTGTGGCCACTGCTGAGTTTTCCAAATTTGCTGGCATATTGAGTGCAGCACTTTCACAGCATCATCTTTCAGGATTTGAAATAGCTCAACTGAATTCCATCACGTGCACTAGCTTTGTTTGTGGTGATGCTTTCTAAGGCCCACTTGACTTCACATTCCGGGATGTCTGGCTCTCGGTGAGTGATCAGACCATCATGATTATCTGGGTCGTAAAGATCTTTTTTGTACAGTTCTTCTGTGTTTCTTGCCACCTCTTCTTAATATCTTCTGCTTCTGTTAAGTTCATAACATTTCTGTCCTTTATTGAGCCCATCTTTGCATGAAATGTTCCCTTGGTCTCTAATTTTCTTGGTATCTCTAATATCTCTTTTATTCTTATATAACTAAAAGTAAAAAAAGTAAAATTGAAAATAGTACAATTTAGATCAATAGCATTGATGTTATTAATATAATTGCTTTCTTGACTTAAACTGACCAGGTGAAGCTTGATGCTATAAAGATATATTGGCACCTTTTAATTTTCATTTGCTATTGATTTTATCTTTTAATTTTGAGAATGTTGTATTGTCTCTGAATCACTGTCCAGGTCATTGTAATTATTTTGCATACTTATTGTGACATTTACTATTTATGAACTGCTGTAGGTGATATGCTCCCGAAAGAGCAGCTGCACTTAGTGCACTCAAAATTTGTACTTGTACTTATTGCATTTCTGCTGGCCTTCTTATTTGGGTTTATCATGCTTATGCCATGCTATGCTCAGTAGCTAATTTGTGTTCAAATCACTGCAACCCCATGAAGCCTGCAAGGCTTCTCTGTCCCTGGGATTCTCCAGGCAAGAATACTGGAGAGAGTTGCTTTTCTTCCTCCAGGGAGTCTTCCTGACCCTGGATTAAGCCTATATCTCTTACACCTCCTGCACTGGCAGATGGATTCTTTACCCCTGAGCCACCTGCGAACCCCCAGCATGCCTATGCACTCTGTACCTATACAGGGTCTCTATTCTCTGATCACATTTTTCTACTTGAACTATTGAAAAGCATGTTTTGTATCATTCCTTGACTTTGACAGTCCCTGAGAATGAATGCAGTAAAAGCAAAAAGAAAAGAACAACAAAAAAAAGTAAATGCAAACAATAAAATCCTGAATCAAAACTACAATGAAAGATGATCACAGGATGATCTAGAACATGATTGAATTTAACTCTGAATTTTCAGCTTATCTTTTAAAGAGAAAACACAAAATTAAAACCTATCATAGAACTTTCCAGAGTATATTGAGGAGTTCAGGAATTCCTTAGACTCCGACATGGAAAACTTTCCCTGGAGGATTTCTCAAACCTTTTTGACTGCAGATGGATATGTATGTGTCTGTATCTCGTGCGCCCCAATTATCTATAGAAAAATAATCTCTGATAGAAAAAATATTGAAAGAAACAAAATGGTAGCAATGCATGAATTTACATGCTGAAAATTAACAAAACCATCAATTGTCCTAAACATATATCACCATAAAATATGAAAAAATAGATACCAATACAAGATAGCAATTATCATGGGCTTGTAACAAAATTTTCTTTGCAAAACTTATTAGAATTCTAATAATTTATATTAACATATATACACAATGAACTTTGTAAAATGATTAATTATTATATAGAGAACATTAAATTATGATGCAAAGTAGACTCTGCTCCCTAAGCAGAGTAAAGGTCCTTCTGGCCTTTGGTCTGTGAAGGCCAAACCTTTATTAATTCTCTTAGCACATTTCTACTACAGCCCTCGAGTGAGCATAAAAATGAAACTAATGAATAATGATGGATAATGTATGAAACTGAAGGGTGTGTTTTTAAAAATCAGTTTGAGCCATAGGAATACATGTGGGTAGTGCAACATAAATTTGGAAACAGTCGACCAGAAGTTTAAATAAAGTATTAGAAATAGAAATAAATTTACCAAACTTTAGACAGGTAAAAATAGATTGTTCCACATTAAAACATAAAAATTGACCTATAGTCAATTAGTTCTGGAATGTAGAGCTAAGAAATAAGTGAATATAATCAGGCAACACATCTGATATAAGATGGAAAACCCTTTCTAAAGTAGATACATCTTTTAAGATTATGATAAGGAGTTTTGGTGTATAAAATCATTAAAGAAAAAAATTCCCTCCTGTTTCTGTGGAAAATTTTTGTAATTTCTTTTGAGACAAATCCTATTAACAGTATATTTTAATTAAGTATCTGTTTAGCTTGAAAAAAAATCATTATATAGCTGAAAGCAAAAAAAAAAAAAAGTTGCTTTTGTTTTTTACTTCTGGACATTTATTTGTTAGTTTTTAGATAGGATTTTTTTCAAAGAAATGAGTTATTCTCCCTTAATATTCATCCACATTAGAGATATCTTAAGCTTACTAAAGAAAAGTTTTAGAGGGGTTATTCCATATTTTCCAATTTGGAAGGATGATTTTAAATATTTATAATTTCTGAGCAAATGTATAGGAGATAATAACAAATAGAATATCTTATTTCCTTCTTTATCAAAGATTTTAATGTTGAGTCACATTGCATTGCTTTTTTGCTATGCTTTTCTTTGGAGAAGAACATATTTACTTCACAGGTAGGATTTTCCCCCTTAAATTTATGGTTTAAAAATAAAGGACCCTTATTCCAAAAGAAAAATGTTTCTTAACTATAAAATACATTTTCAAACTATGCCAGGATATAGGGAGAAATAACAGAAAAGTATAGTTGCTTGGCATTTTCAAACTGCATCATAATATTAAGATGACACTTTAATGAAAGAATTTGATGGATTAAGGATATTCCAATTGGGAAAAGTTAATGGCAATTCTGTGTGCTTTGACATTTGCACATGCTAGACAAATACAAATCTGTTTTCCCATTTCTTGAGCGACTGAGCACATAAACACAGCATCAAGGGCTATAAGCAAACAAACAATAGCACACTTAAAAGTGGATGATTTTAAAATGTTTAATGATAATTCAACCTCTGAGTTCCAACCTAAGTTAGGAATTCTTAAGAATTCTTTAGATATATATAAATTTTTCAAGTGGAGTTAGTATGACCTGGGTCAAATATACTTCAGAGTGCAGGATAAATTGGAACATTCAATTTACCTTTCAGGAGATTAAAAAAAGATTTTTTTAAAAAAAGGATCTCTTGTTGGAGGCTAATTATAATAGCTACATGTTTGCCTGCTGCTGCTGCTGCTGCTAAGTTGCTTCAGTAGTGGCCAATTCTGTGCGACCCCATAGACGGCAGCCCACCAGGCTCCCCCATCCCTGGGATTCTCCAGGCAAGAACACTGGAGTGGGTTGCCATTTCCTTCTCCAATGCATGAAAGTGAAAAG
>NW_011495072.1:18727337-18751621 GCF_000754665.1 Bison bison bison | reverse complement strand
TTGTGCTCTCACCTACACCTCTGACTTTACGGGGGGCTGTTCCCCACTACCTCTCTCTAAAAAAAGAGTTAACTTACAGCTCCAGTTAATAAAGTTCCTGGGTGTGATAGTGTTTCAACCTACAAACTCCTTTGGAAGTCCTCTAGCCTGCCTGAGTAGGTTTTTCCGGCCACATGTGATTGCTCAGAGCCTCCCAACTGTGAGAGGCATGAGATGTTCTAAACTGTCTAAATACAGATTCCTTTGAGCAGTTAAAAGATTGATTAGAAACTGTATTGGTGAAGGGTTTTTCACTTGTTGGGCCAATGTTTGCTGCTAAGTCTCCATATCCCTTACCCGCTGTGTCCCTGGCAGTGTTTGTAACCTTGGACCCTTGAGTTAATTCTTTTTCTTGTTATAGCCCACCACACCTTTGCCCTATAGGAATGCAACTTTATCTAATGCTTTTGGAGGGTGGCTCCTGACCAATCACCTTTAGAGAAAAATAAGATTTCTGAAGAAAGGGTCTTAAAATGTTAACAGGCCTCCGGGCCAGAAGATGATGCAAATCACCTAAACTTTTGCATATGATAAGTTTGCAGGAAGAAAGCCTGGCTTACTGCATGACTCTACCCCTTCCCCCATTATCCTCTATGCATAACTTAAGGTATAAAAACTACTTTGGAAAATAAAGTGTGGGCCTTGTTCTCTGAAACTTGGTCTCCCCATGTCGTTCCTTCTTTCTCCTTCTGGCTGAATTTTTTCCTCTGAGGCGGGGAAGCTGGTCAAGCCTACTAATTTTGCCTGGGCTTTTAAGATCTGACCAGGGAGGCCTTAGTGTCTCCTCTCCTTCGGGAGAACAGGAGGACGCCTGCTTTGGAATTTTATTCAGCCTCTTTTCTTCACTGAATTTCCTCACTGAGCTATCCTTATTTCACCACTCTTTATATCCTTAATTAATGGTTAATTAAGCAATTGTTTTCTGATCCTCGCCGACGCCATCCCCGCTTCGAATTCCCTGGATCCACCGGAGCTGGACCCCGGCAGGGTGCCATTGCCTACTATTGGTCAAATACATTATTGAATTTAATCTTCATATAAACTTTTTGAAGTAGATTATATACTCTCCTTTTGACAGATTGGGAAACTATGGAAGTTTAGTGAGGTTAAATTGCTCACTCAAGGTTATATAACTAGTTAAGTGGCAGATCTAGGATTTGATTTTTGACTGATTCTAAATACATGCAGTAATAGCAGCTTTACTTGTGAAGTGATTAGAAGTTTTTCAATTATAGTAGGTGATTAAATGTAATTTTAAATGATATTCAAATCTGAATTCTATGTGTTTAAATGATTTTATTTAATACTGTGTAATTTGGGGAACTAACTGATATCAATAAGTATGCATTTCCCATAAAAGAAAAAAAAAACAGAATTGGATGATGAAAGTACAAAATCCTCAACATTTAATACATTCAGTCAGCATTTATATGGGTGCCACGGAGTATACAAAGGGGAAAGGTTTTTATATTTGGTATCTATTGCTGTGCAACAAAGTACATCAAAACAGCTGCTTTTAGAAAACAAACTGAGTATCTCAAAATGTATGTGTGTCAGGAATCAGTACAGCTCAGCTGAGTGCCTCAGCCTCAAGTCTTTCATGAGGCCACAATCATGGTTGGAGTTGTGATCACTTCTGAAGACTCAAATGAGGGAAGATCGGCTTCTGAGCTCAGTCGTGGGTGTTGGCAGAGTTTAGCTCCTCACAGGTTATTCAGCTGGTGGTGTCATTTCCTCCCTGGCTATTGGCTTGAGACTGCCCTTGGTTCCTTGCTATATAAGTTTATTCCTAGGGCAGCTCATGACATGATAGAAGAAGAAGGAGAGAGCAGTGAAGGACAGAGTAAGAAAAGGTGAAAAAAAAGGCTGAGGAGCAAGACCCCAACCCCTTGGCAGACAAGGGAATAGAGGGTCGACTTAAAGATTTTCTTCAGGGAGCAGGTACATAATTTTTTAAACATTCTTAAGCAGAAGAAGTTAGAATAACAAGTTAGTTAGAATACGAGATAAGTATCTTTGTAACTTCATATTGAAGGTATAATTCTATTACTTTTGTGAATTCTGTTCATTAGAAGAGTCACTAGATGGGACCATAGTCAAGTAGATAGGATTCCATAAGAGCATGAATACCAGACAGGAATCTTTGGGGTCAGTGTGGAAGCTCCCTGCCAAAGCAAGCAATATTTGTTAATTTCTGGTTGACACTGGCATATGAATTTAGGGTCTTACCAATTACCAAAGCTTTTATCTCATGAGTTTAATCTTTAGGAACTCACCAAAGGAAATAATTCTTATCCAAGGATAATTTTTAACTGCAAAAATACATGTAAACACTTTGAATTCTCAGTAAAAATGGATTGAATACATACATTAATATATGTCCAATATGTAAATAAATAATTTAAACTTGGAAATGTATATATATTTCAATTAATACTTAATATGTACATTTTTATGTATTAAACTGCATTTCAGTCTCTGTTTTAAAATTAGCTTTTTAGAGAGGACTTCTCTACCACATAATGGCCCTAGAATCTTAAGTTGGATTATAGAAGTTGAATCATTACAAGAAATTTTAAAATCCTCATTTGAAATAGAATATTCCATTACTGTGTTTTATTTTTTCCTGTGGCTTATAGTAGCCTGGCATTACCTATGAATTTTCTTATGTTTTTGATGTTTTCCTCACTCAAATATAAGTTTCCAGGTGATAAGAAGTTTGTCTTTTTTTTTTTCATTCCTGAGTACTTATTATCTAGACAAACCATGGACACAGACTTAAGAAATAGTCACTGAAAAAAATGAATATAATGGATATGCAGATTGCTGGGCTTCCTTGGTGGCTCAGTGGTAAAGAATCCTCCTGCCAGTGCAGAAGATTCAGGAGACATGGGTTCAATCCCTGGGTTGGCAAGGTCCTCTGGAGAAGGAGATGGCAACCTGCTTCAGTATTCTTACCTGAAAAATCCCATGGACAGAGGAGCCTGACAGGCTACAGTCCTTGGGGTCACAAAGAGTCAGACATGACTGAGAGTGTATATACACACACACACACACACACACACACACACACACACACAGATAGTTATGCAGCATAGAAGAAAGGGTACCCTGCCAGACTGTGAGCCCGTGACATGTTTTATCACAGTTTCCCCAGAAGAAATAATGCTTGAGCTAAAACATACTGGAGTTAGAGGAAAGGAAGGTGAAGAACCTAAATTGATAGTGATACCAGTCTGTGCATATATTTGATCTTACCCAGAAGCTCATGATCTGGGTTATATGGAGAAGGCATTCAGTGGGTTACAGTTTGGTTGTGAAGATAGATGATGAAGCAACCAAACTGAATATTAAAGGAAGAAACTATTTAGCGTAGGAAATCAAGGGGTCACAACTAGATACTGAAGGAAGTGAAGCCAGGAAAGAGGTTTATAACATGCAACAGAATGGAAATATTACTTGATTGAAAAGCTCAATGTCACCAAAGACAAGTAGAATAAATTTGAATATTGGAGTTTATGATTGAGATATGGAACATATTTTTGATGACAAAGTCAGAGTAGGTCATGGATATAAGTTGCTATAGTGGTTTAGGCTTGAAGGTTAATGGAATCTGTTTTGAGGACATTTTAAATTTCTAGATTTAGTGAAAATTTCAAAATTCCTCTCAAAACAGATGCCTATACTTAAAGAAATCACTAACCATGTTTAAAAAATAAGGTTTCAAAAATGTAATAGATGTTCATGAGATTTTTGTATACTATATGTCCTTTACTTCTAAATATCTTTTACCAAATTCCTATATATAAGTCTATTTCAATGATTCAGTTTGCTACTGTTTTTCAGAGTCTATTTATGTCATGAGAGATACAAATATGATAAAATATGATAAAATCTCTTCTTAATAAACCGCTGAAAACTAATACAACTAAGTCAGTCAAACAACCTTAAAAGAGGTTTGCATTATTTTGAATATGCAAAATAAACAGTTGTCACATCAGTTGGGAGAACCAGAGAGGACTTCAGAAAAAATTATATCAATCACACAGAATGATGAAGAATTGCAGGAGGAAACAAACCCTGAAATTAAGCAGCGGAGATAAATGTGAGAGATATTTGGGAAGAAAAATATAGACATGTAATGCCTTTCAGGATGTGGGGTACAGAGACATAGAGCTGGAAAGGTTAAGATAGGTAGAGAAGCAGGCTACAGGAATAGGGGTTTGGATTTAAATGTGTCTCTGATGGTCTGGAAAGAAGAGGTGAAAAATGGTGGTGCTATGATCTAGAAGACAAAGGAAGAGAAGGAGGGTATGATATATACTTAGGAAGTCAATAGTAGTTTGCAGAGAACAATTTCAATATTTAGTAGATCTGTTGAATAGTACAGATCCACACTTAATCATGATCACAAGGGATAAATTTGGGGAGTAAATAAATTCTGAGAAAGTGGAAGCATCAAGATGTGCTCTGTTTCCATAATTTTGGCAGCATAGTGAGGAGACAGATGGTGTAGAAACTTGAAATAGTTGCATCACAAAGAGGAAATGAAGAAATTGAACATATTTGCCATCCAGAGAGGAAGGAACTGCATAATACGGAGAAAATGCGTGAAGATGGAAATGAAACTAAAAGAAACTAGGGAATTTAGATGAGACATAGGTCAAGAGTGCAGGTAAAAAGAGAAATTGTTGCACGAAAGGAGGTTACAGTCACCAGATATACAAAAAAAGAAGTAGAAATGTTAGAAATAATTTATGTGTTAAGGAAACTCCATTTGGTTCATTCTAATCACAGCAATCAATGAGAAAACCTTAATATTTATTTAGGGGTTGCTGTTTGCTAGGAACTATTGCTTAATGGTTTATTTGTACTAACTCATTTAATCTTTCTAACAGCTCTACGGAGTATGTACTGTAAATACTCTCATTTTAAATATAGAAAACAATCTTTAGAGAATATAACTTGTTCAAGGCTCTTATTGAGAATTATCTGTATGTGCTCAGTCACTCAGTCCTGTCTGTCTGTGAACCCATGGACTGTAGCCTGCCAGGCTCCTCTGTCCATGGGATTTTCCAGGCAAATATGCTGGAGTGGGTTGCCATTTCCTGCTGCAGGGGATCTTCCCAATCCAGGGATTGAATCTGGGTCTCCTACATCTCCTGCATTGGCAGGCAGATTCTTTATCACTGTGCCACCTGGGAAGCCCATTGAGAATTAGGTCAGTGAATCAAATCCCTAACCACCTTGCTAGGTAGATAGGTTGAGAATTTAAAGATACAAGAGATTTCCTAGCAGCCATGATGATGATGATACACTCAGACAGGCTCTAATGTATTGTATTGTTAGGCTGGTTTTGTGACTTTTACCAGAAGAATTTGGCAATGTGAGGAGAGAGAAGATTGTGGAGAATTTCAGGAATTTCAAGGAAAATATCTCAGAAGAACAGAGGGGAAGATAATTCTAAGATGAATGATGACATGTATTTGAAATGGCTGACATCAGAGTCCAATCTGAGCAGGAAAGAAAGAGAAGCCTTAAGGAAAATAGCTACTTGGAAACACAAGGAATAATCAAGAGTATGGACTTCACGAGAGGAACAAAGGCAGAGTTATTTGGTATTAGAGGATGAAACACTCTGTTAAGAGAGCGATTTCATTCTTTCAAAAATATTTAAGTGCCAAATAGATGCCACTGTGATGAGCTCTTGAATGTACAAAGGTTAATTAGATATCATTCTGCTTGAAAAAACAGGTTTAATAGGGATGAAATAGATTGGAAATGGGGGTTGCAATAGTTATGGAGCTGAAGAACATGAGGCCAGGGATAGGCAGAGATTATAGTCAGTGCATCATGTTAACTGTTGAGTTGCTGAGGCTGATAATACTGACTTCCCAAAGGTTAAACAAAATACAGTTTTCTTTTACTATTTTATGCTTTATGATTAGTGATGCTTAAGAACTTCTTGCTTACAGTTTTTGTTAAAATCTATGAATTCTCTCATTTCTTATCAAAGAAAAACAATTCTTGAAACTATTTTCCATATTTATACTTTTGCATATTTTGAAATATGCCTTTGCTAAGAGAATTTAGTATTTGAAAAACTCTGTGAGACAAAATATAATAGCATTTTAAAATGGATAAAAGGTTTTTCCATAGTAGGAATTCTTATGTGTCACAATAAATTATTTCTAGTTATTATTTTTAATGATTCTCTGATTATAGTAAATGATTCTGATTATAGTAAATTCTCTGATTATATGATTATGTTTTATTTACCCATGTGCTGTAGACATAGCTACATTTAACTATATTTTTCTGTATTTAAGTTCATCATTATTCATAGGGCTTTGGATACACAAACAAGACATATCCTTTATTTCAATAGAATCATTTTTTTTGAATCTTTCTTTTTCTGTAACAACTTTCATTCACTAGAGAATATGGAGTGGTTTTCCTACTGATTCAGTCATCATTACAGTTTGTGAAATTATAATTCTTTTTGTTGTAAAGTGTGCCATCACACACCTGAAAACTATTTAGGATTATCAAAAAGTACATGCAAGAAATTAAAGAATTTATTGTTGAGTGATTGAAGATGGGAGAGGATGTGGTCAGAGTAGATTGGAACACAATATCAAAATTTATCAGGTCAAGCAGGGGGAAAAAATCTTGACTTATTTTAGGGGCCAGTCCAAAGCTATTTGTAACATTTAGTAAGATAAAAGAAGATAGGGACATTTCAGTCTTCATTTCTAAAGATGTGGCTGCTGGCTACAAGTCCTAGCCTATCAGGTAGTCCACAATTCTCTAGAAAGAGGAGATGAGAATGAATTTTCAATTTCTAATTTTTAACTAACTTGGAATATATTGTTCATCCTTTCATATGTGGAGGAAAGTTAAATCTCTTTTAGTACTTGAATAAATGGTTGATATATGCAAAACTGTATTACACTAAGCTGTGAACAGAATTGCTAAAAGGTAGTGGCCAGCAAAGCAATTCAGTGGTGACAAGTGACTATTTTTCAAAGAAATTTCCTTTTTGGAAAATTGAAACTTCATGGCAAACAGGTCAAGGCAGTAACTTTCTTCTTATTCCTGAAAATAACTTACTGTCATAGAAATCAGCCATCTAGGAAAAGTAAAGCTGCTGATATCAATTCTCCCTCCTGTTTAACTCTGCTCTCCACAATCTCTCCAACCACCACTACTACCAGCATCAAGCCAATGTCTGGAACAACTCACTGTCAGTGGGTGGACAAGACAATCTTGTAGTTTTTAGACAAAAAATAATGCAAAAAATGACGAAGTCTGAGGAGGTATTTGTTAACAATTCTTGTGCTATGATAAGATAAAAGGAATCTTTCCAATGATTTCCAAAAGAAAGTTTTGATACCAGTTTGTGGCAACAAGGGCTTTGATGAGTGTTCATGCATCACATTGGAGAAGGCAGTGGCACCCCACTCCAGTACTCTTGCTGGAAAATCCCATGGACGGAGGAGCCTGGTAGACGGCCGTCCATGGGGTCGCTAAGAGTTGGACACGACTGAGCGACTTCACTGTCACTTTTCACTTTCACTCATTGGAGAAGGAAATGGCAACCCACTCCAGTGTTCTTGCCTGGAGAATCCCAGGGATGGGGGAGCCTGGTGGGCTGCCGTCTATGGGGTCTCACAGAGTGAGACTTAGCAGCATGCATCACATCATATGTTTTGCATATTTGAGAGTTTTTATTTTTCATGAGTAAGGCTTCATTCAGCTACTATTCCTGTCTATGCACATTCTTCCACTCATGGTGCAAGTCTCCTTCCATATTCCAACACTCAAATGCAACCAAGGAGCAAAACCTCCCCCAGTTTTTAAAAGTTGAGAGTAAGCCGAAGGTAGCCAAACATTCACTGGATCATGATGGACTGCAAATGATTCCAGCTAATCTTCCTGGAATATCAAAATCTCATTAAAAGCAGCCATTAAATAAGAATATCACTTGAAATAAAATGCAATGATGGACTCAGGCCAAATGTAACCAGATTGGGTGTAAGAAATTGTTAACACCTGCAGGTGTTATATTGCTAAAAGAGTTATTTTATTTTAGATCTATTAACTTCTTGGGGGAAGACTACAATTTGCTCTGTAAGGGCTCCCTTGCAGAAACAAAAAAGTGGTAAATTTCTCAGTGGGGAGTGATCATCAAGCTAATAGCCTGTTTCTAGGGAGTAAATAAAACCTCTGGAGATGTGACTGACTATATCACAAGGAGAAGGTACTATGAAAACGGTGATCACTGGCTTTGAGAATTGTAATTGGCTTTTATTGCTTAAAATCACAGCTGCAGTCAGTGTTTTGAAGATAGTTACTGGTAGCAGTCAGTATATGTTAGAATACTCAAAAGAAAAAAAAAAGAATACTCAACAATTGGCTAAAGGTTATCTTTAAGATTTAATGAATAATTCAAAGCCAAAAATAATCTGCCTCTTATTAGGAGCAGAAGAACATAGTTCTCAGCATTACAACCAGGGTATGATCTATTCTCATTATATTAACTTTTTATGGGCTTCTTTTCCTTTTCAGTTCAGTTCAACTCAGTCGCTCAGTCATGTCTGACTCTTTGCAACCCCATGGACTGCAGCACACCAGGCTTACCTGTCCATCACCAATTCCCAGAGCTTACTCAAACTCATGTCCATTGAGTTGGTGATGCCATCCAACTATCTCATCCTCTGTTGTCTCTTTCTCCTCCTGCCTTCAATCTTTTCCAGCATCAGGGTCTTTCCCAATGAGTTAGTTCTTCACAGATGGCCAAAGTATTGGAATTTCGGTTTCAGCATCAGTCCTTCCAATGAATATTCAGGACTGATTTCCTTTAGGATGGACTGGTTGGATTTCCTTGCAGTCTAAGGTACTCTCAAGAGTTTTCTGTAACACCACAGTTCAAAAGCATCAATTCACCCGCACTCAGCTTTCTTATTGTCCAAATCTCATGTCCATATGTGACTACTGGAAAAACCATAGCTTTGATTAGACAGACCTTTGTTGGCAAAGTAATGTCTCTGTTTTTTAATATGCCGTCTAGGTTGGTCATAGATTTTCTTCCAAGGAGCAAGCGTCTTTTAATTTCATGGCTGCAATCACCATCTGTAGTGATTTTGGAGCCCAGGAAAATAAAGTCTGTCACTGTTTGCACTGTTTCCCTGTCTATTTGCTATGAAGCAATGGGACCGCATGCCGTAACTTTGTTTTTTGAACGTTGAGCTTTAAGCCAACTTTTTCACTCTCCTCCTTCACTTTCATCAAGAGGCTTTTTAGTTCTTCTTTGCTTTCTGCCATAACAGTGGTGTCATCTGTGTATCTGAGGTTATTGATATTTTTCCTAGCAATCTTGATTCCAGCTTGTGCTTCATCCGGCAAGTCATTTCGCATGATGTACTCTGCATATAAGTTAAATAAACCGGGTGACAATATACAGCCTTGAAATACTCCTTTCCCACTTTGGAACCAGTCTCTTGTTCCATGTCCAGTTCTAACTGTTTCTTCTTGACCTGTATCCAGATTTCTCAGGAGGCAGGTCAGGTGATCTGGTATTCCCACCTCTTTAAGAATTTTCCAGTTTGTTGTGATCCATACTGTCAAAGGCTTTGGCATAGTCAGTAAAGCAGAAATAGATGTTTTTTTGGACTCTTGCTTTTTCTATGATCCAACGGATATTGACAATATTATCTCTGGTTCCTCTGCCTTTTCTACATCCAGCTCAGACATCTGGAAGTTCACAGTTCCCATACTGTTGAAGCCTGGCTTGGAGAATTTTGAGCATTACTTTGCTAGTGTGTGAGATGAGTGCAATTGTGTGGTATTTTGAATATTCTTTGGCATTGCCATTCTTTGAGATTGGAATGAAAACTGATCTTTTTCAGTCCTGTGGCCACTGCTGAATTTTCCCAATTTGCTGGCATTTTGAGCCAATTTGCTGGCTCTTTCATAGCATTATTTTTTAGGATTTGAAATAGCTCAGCTGGAATTCCATCACCTCCACTTGCTTTGTTTGTAGTGATGCTTCCTAAGAGCCACTTGGCTTCTCATTCCAGGATGTCTGGCTCTAGGTGAGTGATCACACTTTCATGGTTATCTGGGTCATTAAGACCTTTTTTGGATAGTTCTGCATATTCTTGCCACTTCTTCTTAATATCTCTGCTTCTGAATTGGTTAAATCAGTTGTAATCAGTAAGAACCAAGGGAAAACTCATACTTCCATATCTCTTTCACTTTCTAAGTAGAGTGGGAATAGAGCTGGATTTAGAACAGCTTCTCCTTGAGGAATGGCAACCTACTCCACTATTCTTGCCTGGAGAATTCCATGGAGGGAGGAGGCATGGGGTCCCAAAAAGCAGGAAAGGACTGAGTGTCACTTTCACTTCCTCTTTGAGGAGTCAGGGGAAGAATAACTCTCTTCTCCCCCGTTAATTGGAGGTGTTTCCTTGACTGCTAAATTTACTCTGCAGAAAACATGTCTGGGCTCTCTTAGAGAAATGACTTTTATAACCACAGTTCCTCTTAAACTTTTGTGTTTAGTACACCTATAAAATGCATCTTATTTCTTATATAATTGCTAAATGAATTGAAACAAACATACATACATAAATGGCACAGACCTGATTTTAATGAAAAGCCTATCAGTCATGAGAAAATTCAGATATCTGAATATAAATGATAGGTTTCAGTATTTCCAACTTCGCATTGCTTAGTAAGTGTTCTCGTATTTTATATCTCATATCTTATATTACCAAGTAGATCATCTTAGTGATAATATATTTTAGTGCCCTCATTATACATGTAATATAGTTAAAATACTTCTGCTCACAAACACATGTACCAATCACACATTAATTATTAAAACTGTTTCTATATCTCCTAGATGAAAAATCATTGTGATAACAAATGCCATTCTCTGATTGGATGGTATTAAATGCAAATAGAGAAATTCTGGTTTCAGAATTTGCCTTACTCCTGTTGACTGCTTGACCTCACCTGTGCAGACTATAGAAGGAAGTAACTCAAGTCACTCTGACTTTGATAGTAGTTCCTGTAGTTTTAACAAGTGGAATTGCAGAAGTGACCCAGTCCACCCAGTAGTAAGAGCAAAGGTGAGGTGGTGGTGTAGGGGGAGCATTCTCCAGATGGGTTCCAAATAATACATTTCTAAATACTCATTTAAAAGTTTTTCTTATGTTACATATCATTTATATTACTACAGTGTTTGTCAAAGCCTTTTTGGAACTAGTACCATTGTCTGCCCTAAGGCAAACTTTAATGAAAGGGGACAGAAGTCCCAGTTAAATCTGGGACATTTTGTGGTTTCCTATTTTAAATTCAGAAGTTTATTTTTCTAAAAAGAAGAGGATCCTTGGGATCTTTTGAAAGTTCCATTTTCTTGGGAAACACTGAGAAACTGTATCAAGCAATTATAATTTTTGTCCTTGCTAATGAAATTTTCTACATTCCTGTAAAACTGGCACTTGCATATTATTGCTTTATCTATATGCAGTCCCAGAATATATTAATTGTGAAACCTTAGATGGAGATATTTACAGCCATGAAATTAAGATACTTGCTCCTTGGAAGAAAAGCTATTCCCAACCTAGAAAGCATATTAAAAAGCAGAGACTTTACTTTGGCAAAAAAGGTCTGTCTAGTCAAAGCTATGGTTTTTCTAGTAGTCACATATGGATGTGAGAGTTGGCCCATAAAGAAAGCTGAGCACCAAAGAATTGATGCTTTTGAACTGTGGTGTTGGAGAAGACTCTAGAGAGTTCCTTGGACTGCAAGGAGATCAAACCAGTCAATCCTAAAGGAAATCAGTCCTGAATATTCATTGGAAGGACTGATGCTGAAGCTGGAACTCCAATACTTTGGCCACCTGCTGTGAAGAACTAACTCATTGGAGAAGACCCTGATGCTGGAAAAGATTGAGGGCGGGAGGAGAAGGGGACTACAGAGGATGAGATGGTTGGATGGCATCACCGACTCGATGGACATGAGTTTGAGCAAGCTCTGGGAGTTGGTGATGGACAGGGAAGCCTGGCATGCTGCAGTCCATAGGGTTGCAAAGAGTCAGACATGACTGAGTGACTGAACTGAACTCAGATGGAGATATAATACTTAATATTTGCAAACTGGTCTACTTAGAATTTGCTTTCCCCACCAAATACGGAGATATGATTCAAAATCAAACACTGCATCCACTTGTTTTTACATTGCCTTCTACATGTTAAAATGGATTTGTCTGTATAATTTAATCATTGTGCATGCCTATGAGAGAAAATATTTAATCCTCATTTTATAGATGCAAAAAAAATTCTTTTGACCAGGACTCAGTAGGCAAAATCCAATCCTTGTTCAGTGCCCTTCGTAGTCTTGATTGTACTGTGTATTAGTACCAGAAAAAACAGCTGTAGCTAAAACAGTCAGGGCAGATGTTATGAAATGCTGTCCAGTCTAAATCAGGAAATAGTGGGAGACAGTAATGATACATGCTCAGTGTTCTTGAATAGTTTCTACCTTTTGTTGGAAGAAGTTATAGACAGAAAAACTATCCAGCCCAGGTAGTTCTCAGTGGGGTAATTCTGCACACACGAATGTGTCTTAGGTATCTGTAGGAGAGTTTTTGGCTGACACAACAAGGCATGACGGAACAGCAGCCCAGAATGGAAGAGATTGCAGTGAGTTGAATGAATAACCCCAACAGATATGTTCACACCCTAAATCCCAGAAGCTGTTAATACTGCCTTATTTGGAAAAAGGATATTTGCAGATATAACTAAAGATCTTAGATGAGATCATCGTGGATTATCCAGCTGGGTCTTAAATCCAACGACAAGTGTCCTAATAAGAGACATATCAAAGGAAACATAGAAGAGGAGGCAATGTGACTACAGAAGCAGAGATCTGAATGATGTAGCAAGAAGTCAAGAACTGCCTTGAGCCACTAGAAACTGGAAGAGTCAAGAAATTGTTTCCTCTAGAGGTTTCAGAGGATTATTGATGCCTTGATTTCAGACTTTTGGCTTCTAGAACTGTGAGAGAATACATTTGTGTTATTTTGATCCACCAAGTTTGTGGTAATTTGTTACAACAGCCACTGGAAAATAATATAGGAATGTATCAGGCAATTTTTGTGTTTTATTTCTGCCCTGCCTCCTTTTTTCTTCAGCTATTGCTGTGAATTTTCTGCCTCCATTCAGCTATCTTTTTCTGTCTCACTTATTTCACTTCATATGGTACTCTTTTAAGTCCATCCATTTTGCTGCAAATGGCATTATTTCTTTCTTTCTAATAGCTGAGCAATATTCAATTATGTGTGTGTGTGTGTGTGTGTGTGTACCAAATCTTCTTTACCCATTTCTCTGTTGATGGACGTTTAGGTTTCTTCTATGTCCTGGCTATTGTAAATAGTGCTGCTATGAACATTGGGGTGCATTTATCTTTTCAAATAAGAGCTTTCTTCATTTCTGGATATATGCCCACTAGTGAAATTTCTGGATCATATAGTAACTGTTTTTAGTTTTTTAAGAAGTTTTTAGACTATTCTCCATAATGGCTGCACCAAGTGATGAGCTTTTAAATTCAAGTATTGGTACATTATTTTGTGTGTAGGTTGATAGGTCCTTTTTCTAAAGATAGGTCCTCTTTCTAAAGGTGCTTTGGGGCTTTAAAAGATTTGTAATAAAAATGATACATATGTATATATTAGCTTGGAAAATATTACGGTCCTTTAAGTTAGATGTATGTCTTTAAAGACATACCTGATGTCAAGGTAAAATACAGAATCATCCAATGAGATTCTTTGCATCATGAGAGAATAGCGTTTTTGGAGGAAAACCATGTCCGTGTCTTGTTGCATAACATTTTTTTTTTTTTTTCTTATCCCTTGTCCCAAAGAGGTTTCCTCTCTATAGTTTATTGAGTACCAATAATGTAAAAATACATTTTGAATGAACTGGAAACATAATAAATTTCAGAATTTTGTCCTTAAAAATTTTATCAACAACATAAGTTACAAAACATATATACATGAACTGAACTTAAAATCATGGTCAACTCTGTCACTTTCTTGCCTTTGTTCTGTGGTTGGTTAGCATTTTCCATGTCTTTTTATATTTTTTCTTGCCAGTGTTTTCTGAGATTGTACAGTCCTGAGGGTTTGGAACCATATTTAAATAATTCTCTTTGTACATACCCTAAAATAGCACAATGCAAAATTAGTACTTTAGAATTCTTTTTAATGAAGAAGCAAAGTTGTGTCTAAATCTCTGATAGAAATCACTCCTATTTGCAAATTATATAACTGATATATTTAAAGCTTCTGATATGGAACAATTTGTCAAAACAAAGATTCACTGACGCATCGGGGAAATTTAGAATTCTAGTGAGCAATTTTTTTTCAGGCACAATCCAGAAAGGATGTTCACACTATCGAATTATTGACTTTGTGGTGCTAAAATATTTGAAAGGAAACCAGCACAATAACATAACAACTCAGAATGGTAATATTTTATGAGTTTTGTTATTATTTCATGCATAGCTGCCCTGTGAGTAGAGACATTATAAATCTAGTCAATGATTTACTCAGGAACTCAGTGGATATTCTTTGAACAAAAGAGAAGCAGATATCTGGCAGGGCAAAGGCATAATCTCCTGCAACCTAAAGTTATGTGTGTATATAAAGTTACAGTATATAAAGTTATATACAGTATATACAGTATGGAGAAGGAAATGGCCACCCACTCCAGTACCCTTGCCTGGAAAGTCCCATGGAAAGAGAAGCCTGGTAGGCTACAGTCCATGGGGTTGCAAAGAGTTGGACACGACTAAGCGACTTCTATATAAAGTTATATCTGATAAATAGAAATAGAATACATTATAGAAGGAAAGGGTAGAAATATATTAGGATGGGATTTTTCATTTAAATGGAGAGAAAGATATTCAAAAGAACCAATACCAGAGGACCAGTACTCAAATTTCGAAGTATGAGTTGAGACCTTGTGGCAAATTCAGGCTCTGTGGTAAGACAGATTAAATGACTGGAATTATGTGGATGTATTACTAGCCATTGGTAGGGAAAAAAAAAAGATTTATTTTAAGGACTTTCCTGACATGTCTACCTACTTAACTATAGTACAACGAAAGGAAAAGAATTGACATTAACATGCTCTGGGGTTTTACACTTGTTACCCAATTTTAACCTCACATTAGTCCTCTGAGGTTGTCAAGTGGGCACCAAATACTAATTGAGCACTTACTGTAAAATGGCAGTGAGTGATGAGATATAGGCACAGTTACTGTTTTGAGGATCTAATGTAAAAAAAGAAAGGAAGACTATAATTGCCCAATTTCTTAAGCAGTCCAAACTAAATCAGATTAAGAAGCCAACACAAAAGCAGCAGTCTGTGAATTGCAGAGGGAAGATTTTGAGCCTAGAGGTTTATTTGAGTCTTCACACTACCCGAAATTGTGTGATTTCAAGTTACTTCCTTGAACTCTCTCCCATATTTTGAATTTCTAATCTTACTTAACCAGATAATTTCAAAAGATGTTTTATTTAAAACTTCTGGTTGTATTGTTATTTTCATATTGAGTGCATATTATTAATATTAAAAACATCACAAGTAATGAAGCTTGGAGATGAGGCATGGCAGCTTCTCAGTCAGAAGAGAAAGGGATTTTATTTAAAATCTCTTGGTTCTGCTTGATATTCTCTTGACCCAGTTATTGCTCTGGCAATGGACTGTGCACTTATAACCTGACAGCATGCTTTCTAGGCTGCATCACATGACTTTTATGGTTTTCCTGCCTTTACACTTCTATATTCCTATAGGATGCCTATGGGAACCCACTGTGTCATTTGGATTTACATATATGCAAATCTGGAAGTGCATGGTGTTTAACACTGCAAATCTTAACTAATGGGAAACCTAAGCCAGAAGATAAATACTCCTCCCTCCATCCCTTGTGTAAGCAGATTGAGCAGCATTCAACATGGCTTCACAGAGGCTCTTCAGCATGTTGAGCCCTGGATAATATTCATTTATTCTTTACAGCGCCCCTATAAAGTAAGCTTTATAATTTATCTTTACATCAAAGATGAACAAGTTGAAGTTTATAGATGTAAAACAAAATGCCCAAAGTCAGAGATTCTTAATGGAATATTTAACGTTTCAGTTCACATCTATCAGATTTCATGGTGTATGCTCTTATTTACTGAAGCAGTGCAGTAGAGATGAATCTGTTGGCTAACGGAATTTAGGGCAGAAGTTGAGAAAGCCATGGGAATGCTTACTGTGAGAAAGAAATGACTATACAATTGAGGTACATCAAAACTTGTGTCTTTTGATGAGGTGTAATTTAAAGAAAACCCAGATGCTATCTTCTACTCATAGTCTCTTACCTGCTACCCTCCATAATAATCCGAATTTCCTTCATTAAATATTTATTATATCTTCAAGATCTGCTAAAATGCAAGTACCTTTTAGAAAGTCATTGTAGATTAAACTCTAAAAGGTGTTAGTTGTAAGCTGAGAGCAATAGCTTTGAGATAGTGGAATCCAGTCCTAGCATACCAAAAACACAGGGAAGGAACTGAAACTAAAAGTAAAGGAGCCACGGAGTAAAATTTCACTTTCATTTATTTTATTTAGGGTTTCTTCTATCACTAACTATGAAAAAGTTTGAAATTTCAAAGCAAAGTTTCCACCGGAAGTGCTACCGTCTCCCTCTTAACACATTATAATGCCAATCTAAAGATTAATTACTGGGAAGACCTTCTGATTTGAAAGTCTTGAAAGTGTTTCAGGAGCAATGCAATTTATAAAACAGTATTCCAAGTTTAGCTTTCTAACTTTAGTAAGGATATAAAGAAATAATTTTATATCTGGTTTAGTCATAATTGCACCATCCTCCCTCTCATGAAAGACTACATATTATGTAACTGTAGCTATTGATTTTCCACTTCAGACACTTTAATTGAAAGGTTAAGAGGAAGCTGGGTTAGCAAAGTTTGGGGTTACTAA
Organism: Bison bison bison; assembly: GCF_000754665.1. Lineage (NCBI taxonomy): Eukaryota > Metazoa > Chordata > Mammalia > Artiodactyla > Bovidae > Bison > Bison bison. The sequence goes on along the minus strand of NW_011495072.1, from coordinate 18,734,522 downwards.
TTCTGCATTAAATAATTTGGGACTTAAACTCCCTCGACAAGAAGCCAAGAATTTTAAAGAACAATTTCACTTTTTTGGAAAAGGAGTATTACTATTGCCAATCAGAAGAAGATATTTAAATCCTGGCCTGAAATAAAACACATGAACTTTATATAGTCCTAGCTCATGAATGGGATGTTTGGCACTATTTACTTTTGCTATTTATAAGAGAGGCTATAAAAACCTAACTGCCACTTTCCAGCTAACATTGGTTTTCATTGATAACTGACACTGACATTTGGAGTGCTCAGGTGAAGATGATGTCAGTATCATCATGTAGTAACTATTGGCATCCAGAGGTTACAAGTTCAGTCTTCAGTCGTAAAAACCTTACAAAAAAGAGAGATCAATACCCATTACTTAACTGTCAAAAATACTGATGCCCCAAGACCATTAAGTAGCAATAGAAAGCACTGCCTCTGTCACCATTAAAATTGGAGATCATCTGAAAATCTAGCAGCTGAATAAAATGATTCAAATGCTTTAGGAGAAGAAATGAATTGGATGAATAAATATTAAAAAAAGGACTAAGGAAAATCAAAGCATTAATATATCTAGACATTTCTTACAGGACTTACTGTGAATATATATCCAGATACATTCCTTGTATATTGAGTTAATTAATACTAGAGGCAAAAAACTGAAAATCAAATATATAAAACTAAATATTTACAGTGACACCCTCCTAAAGAATTTTAATTATTTTGTCAATATTTTTCAAGTAAAAAGTTGTACAGTACCAATATTATTTCTTTTCAGGAAAAAATTGAGATTTATACAACTAAATAAATTGCTTATTACATATCATAATGAATTAACATTTAGTAGCCAATGGCAACCCACTCCAGTACTCTTGCCTGGAAAATCCCATGGATGGAAGAGCCTGGTAGGCTACAGTCCATGGGGTCACTAAGAGTCGGACAGGACTGAGCTACTTCACTTTCACTTTTCACTTTCATGCACTGGAGAAGGAAATGGCAAGTGTTCTTGCCTGGAGAATCCCAGGGACAGCAGAGCCTGGTGGGTTGCCATCTATGGGGTCGCACAGAGTTGGACATGACTGAAGCGACTTAGCAGCAGTTATCCTTCATGTCTGCCCCACTGATACATCATCATGAAGTCATTCTTGATGCTTTTGTCTGAATTGGGTTTTCACCACTTGCTCCCACCACAGGATGCCATACCCAACTTCTTACAATTTAGTGAACTAATGTTAGTCACTCAGTCGTGTCCGACTCTTTGCAACCTCATGGATTGTAGTCTGGAAGGATCCTCTGTCCATGGAATTATTTAGGCAAGAATGCTGGTGTGGGTTCCTATTTCCTTCTCCAGGGGATCTTCCCAACCCAGGGATGGAACCCAGGTCTCCCACATTGCAGGCAGATTCTTTATAGTCTGGGCCACCTCCACTATTTTTGAAATTGTCTATTTAAATGTCAGACTCCTCCAAATATACTGGGTGCATAATTGAGAATAATGACTATTTTCTAATCCATTTGGTAACAACACTGCTATCTCAGTATTGCTTATTGGATGGCAGTGTCTGCCATCCAAAAATAATTATTAAACTGGACTGAGTTACAGGTTCAGGATTTAACCTGGTCAATTCTCCATCTCTGACTACCCAGTTTTAAGAATATTGTTTTGATAGAATTGAGTTAGCTCACTACTTTGGAGTGATATTCCAGCCACCTGTACCACGGTAGGTATCACTTCTAATAATGATGCGATACCAGAAATCACTCATCGGTGAGAATAGGCTGAAGCAGGGATCAAGTGACAGGATGTAGTGCTGACAGCATGTAACAACTGAAGGGTGAAAGCCTATGTAGGGCTTCCCTGGTGGCTCCGTAGTAAAGAATCCACCTGCCAAGCAGGAGACGCAGATTCGATCCCTGGACCTGGAAGATCTCCTGGAGGAGGAAATGACAACCCATTCCAGTATTCCTGCCTGGGAAATCCCACGGACAGAAGAGCCTGGTGGGCTGCAGTCCACGGGGTAGCAAAAGAGTCAGACAGGATTTAGTGACTAAACTGCAGCAACAACAACAAAGGAAGCTTATGTGGTTCCTTTCAGCCTTCAATCTGTTGTTGTGGACCACAAAAAAGCAAGAGCATTGACGTTTTATACTCATACACTCAAAATGTCTAGATGTAAAAACTCATTTGACCATAAGAGATTGGGAGAGGGGCGGAGCCAGCCGGAAACCTTAAAGGTCCAGAGCTACCGGTTTCCTTAAGTCCCGCTAGAGCTGCTCAGCCCTCTCTCAGGCTGTCGGTCAGAGCATAGACTATGGTTGCAGGTGCTGCGGAGGCCCAGGGGTGTGGAAGGACGGTGTCTAGAAACCCAGCGCTGTTTTACCTGGAGGCATGACTGGCTGGCTGACTCTAAATTTGGCCCAGAGAGAGCCGTAGTTCCGAAAATGGAGTGGATGAGCTAGGCCGTGCTGACGGTGGACACAGTTAATGCCAGCAACTTAGTGGAAATCACCACCCTCAGATGGCCGGAGGTACAACATCTTTTGAAGCATGTACTCCTGAGCCTGATGTCAAGGCACAGGGCACATTGTGCTAGGGGTGAGGATTTTGTAAAATGTGCATGTGGAGAGAGCCACGGGGAAACATCTAGTCATACGTAACTTCCTTCCAGCCCTGCATCTTCCCTAAACTTTTTGCAGTTTCCTAACTCCAGTATGCTGCCTGTAGACCCTGGGCATCCTTTTGTGAGCAGAGTACAATTAGGACTTTGGGAAAGTAGGCCGAGATGTGATATATTCAGGCCTGTCACCACCCATACCCCAGCCTCTGCTTGGTTATGCCACTATTTCCAGATCCTTGTTTCAGAGCTTCCAGCCTAAGAAATGATATTGCCAGCATCACTCCCACCCACCCCACCCCCATGAAGCAACAGTTTGAAACAGCAAGAATTTTTCTTATCCATTAGAGAAGATGAAACAACTTGAGGTCCATGCATCAGGTCCCAACATCCTGTTGCATAACTATTCTCTGGATCATGAGAATAATCCTGATACTGAAGTTCAAGAGTCGCAAACGTACTTAAATCTCTGCATTTTTTTTTCTCCTGTACCTTGATGGATAGTGGTTTGATTATTTTGATGCAAACATGAGTTCATGGTGCCATCTACTAAATAAATGATTTATTTTTTGTTATTGTTCAATGGCATAGGATCTTTGCTCACTCAAAACTAAGCAAATTTATAAAAGACTGACCATGTCTTGATGTGAGAGGTGGATAAATGGCTGATAGCTGGTGGATTTATTTTTGTTTTTATTTTCTCAGTTTCTACCATTTTGATAGTATTGATACTAACTGTTTTGACTTTAAGATCAGAGTTGGGCCCTCAAGCACAGGGGGACAGAAATGCAGAGTCTCAACGTTGGGTTTCTTTTGCATCATTTGTTCTCAAACTTTGTGTGTAAAAATAACTTTGAGAACTTGCTAAAACACAATTTCTAAGACCCTTTCTGCACTGATTCTGATTCAGTACACTGGGCCTATCAATTTGCATTTCTAACCAGCTCTTAGGTAATGCCAGCACTTCTCTGAAGCCATTATTTTTAAGCTGGTTGTTTGCCCCATGAGTAGCAAGGAGTGTGCCTATGCATTTTCTTGAAGTGGAGCTTCCCACTTCACACATGGGCAGGCATTCCAACAAACAAGCAAGCAGAAGTGATCAGTGTTCACTGTTATTTATATGAAGGAACCAGGGTCTTGGGCTGGTTGTGCAATGGAAAGTATCCTTCTAGTTTGCTGTTCCCCACCCTGAACCCTTCTCACAGAGGTGTCCTGCATGGGCTAGACTGTTGTTCTGTTACTCATTACAATGCTATGACCAATCTGTGCAAAACAGTCCCAACTCCTTGTTGTTTCCACCTTCAGGAAGCAGAATTCTTGAAGGAAAGTTACCAAGAGTTCTGTGGCTTCAGACACTAAGTTGGAGTTGATTTAACTCATGCAGTTTCTTTACCCCTATCATCAATGGATTCTAGCCATTTGCAAGGATTTTATAAGCACATATACATCTATCTTTGATTATAAGTCATAATTGAATGTTATTCTATTTGGCTGTATATTGTCACCCTGCTTATTTAAGTTATATGCAGAATACATCATGAGAAATGCTGGGCTGGAGGAAGCATAAGCTGGTATCAAGATTGTCAGGAGAAATATCAAGAACCTCAGATATGCAGATGACACCACCCTTATGATAGAAAATGAAGAAGAACTAAAGAGCCTCTTGATGAAAGTGAAAGAAGAAAGAGAAAGAGTTGGCTTAAAGCTCAACATTCAGAAAACAAAGATCATGGCATCTGGTCCCATCACTTCATGGCAAATAGATGTGGAAACAGTGGCTGACTTAATTTTTGGGAGCTCTGAAATTACTACAGATGGTGATTGCAGCCATGAAATTAAAAGACATTTACTCCTTGGAAGGAAAGTTTTGACCAGCCTAGACAGCATATTAAAAGCAGAGACATTACTTTGCCAACAAAGGTCCATCTAGTCAAGGCTATGGTTTTTCCAGTAGTCATGTATGGATGTGAGAGTTGGGCTATAAAGAAAGCTGAGCATGGAAGAATTGATGCTTTTGAACTGTGATGTTGGAGAAGACTCTTGAGAGTCCCTTGGACTGCAAGGAGATTCAACCAGTCTATCCTAAAGGAGATCAGTCCTGGGTGTTCACTGGAAGGACTGGTGTTGAAACTGAAACTCCAGCACTTTGGCCACCTGATGCGAAGAGTTGACTCATTTGAAAAGACCCTGATGCTGGGAAAGATTGCGGACAGGAGGAGAAGGGGACGACAGAGGATGAGATGGTTGGATGGCATCATTGACTCAATGGACATGGGTTTGGGTAGACTCCGGGAGTTAGTGATGGATAGGGAGGCCTGGCGTGCTGCGGTTCATGGGGTCGCAAATAGTCGGACACGACTGGTACTGAACTGAACTGAACTACTTTGCTTTGCTTTGCTTCCCTGATGGCTCAGCAGGTAAAGAATCTGCCTGCAATGTGGGGGACCTGGGTTGGATCCCTGGGTCAGGAAGATCCCCTCAAAAAGGGAATGGCAACCCACTCCAGTATTCTTGCCTGGACAATTCTATGGCTACAGTACATGGGATCGCAGAGTCGTACATGACTGAGCGACTAACACATTTTCACATTTCATTTTCTCCTTTGCTTTACATGTTTGTAAACATGTAAAGTTAACATGTTTACATGTTTTTTACATCTCTCTCATTTTTTAAATAAAAGATTTTTATTGAAGGATAGTTTATTTACAATGTTTTATTTGTTTCAGGTATATAGCAGAGTCATTCAGATATATATATATATATAATTTTCAGAGTCTTTTCCCTTATAGGTTACAGTTTCCTCTGCTACACAATAGGTCCTTGTTGGTTATCTCTTTTATATATATTAGAGTATATTTGTTAATTCCAAACTCTTAATTATCCCTCCCCCACTTTCCCCTTTGGTAACAAAAGTTTATTTTCTATGTCTGTGAGCCTTTTTGTTTTGTATATAAGTTCGTTTGTATTATTTTTTTTAGATTTCATATATAACCTATATCATATGATATTTATCTTTCTCTGTGTGACTCACTTAACTTTGTACGGTAATCTGTAGGTCCATCCATGCTGCTGCAATGGCATCATTTCGTTCTTTTTATGACTGAGTAATATTCCATCGTCTGTGTATACCACATCTTCTTTATCCATTCATATGTCTTAGATATTTAGGTTGCTTCCATGTATTGACTTTTGTAAATAGTACTGCACTGAACACTGTGGTGAATGTATCTTTTTGACTTATGGTTTTCTCCAGATCAATGCCCAAGAGTGGGATTGTAGGATCATATGGTAGCTCTACTTTCAGTATTCTAAAGAACCTTCACCATAGCAGGTCCCAGTTTACATTCCCAACAACAGTGTAGGAGGATTCCTTTTTCTCCACACTCCTCCACCATTTATTATTTGTAGACTTCTTGATGATGGCCATTCTGATTGATAAAAACTACTCTCTTTGAAGTTTTGATTTGCTTTTCTCCCAAAATTAGCAATGTTAAGTAATTTTTTATGTGCTTCTTTGCCATCTATATGTCTTCTTTAGAGAAAAGTCTATTTAGACCTTGTGCCCATTTTTTGATTGTGTTGTTTGTTTGTTTTGATATTGAGTTGTATAAACTGTTTATATATTTTGGAGATTAATCCCTTGTTGGTCACATCATTTGCAAATATTTTCTCCTATTCTGTAGGTTGTCTTTTCATTTTATTTTTCTCTATCCATTCCTATCATTAATTCTTTAAGCTCTGAAGATAATGATTTTTATCATCTGTCTAATCTTTTGTAACAGATAATGGTCCATTATAGCCAACATTGTCTACTCATTTGCTTCTCAAATGTTTTGCATAACAAAATTTTTATTGCATGTACTTAAACCAGTTACTGTTTTATGCGTGACTTTTCCTTGTCCCCACCTTCTACATTTAATCTTAGGAGTTCCTGCTTTTGACCTTTTGTAGAAATTTTATTCCTAAAGGATTTTCCTGGTGATATTTTTATAAAACCATTGAACATTTTTAACTGTTCAACATTTGGAGGAAGAGGGTTATACTTAAAACTTATTCAATTTTTCCAAAAGTTATCCAAAACTAAGTTACTATGTGAGCCAAAGCAGGCTCAAACTACCACACAATTGCACTCATCTCACACGCTAGTAAAGTAATGCTCAAAATTCTCCAAGCCAGTCTTCAGCAATATGTGAACCATGAACTTCCTGATGTTCAAGCTGGTTTTAGAAAAGGCAGAGGAACCAGAGATCAAATTGCCAACATCTGCTGGATCATGGAAAAAGCAAGAGAGTTCCAGAAAAACATCTATTTCTGCTTTATTGACTATGCCAAAGCCTTTGACTGTGTGGATCACAATAAACTGTGGGAAATTCTGAAAGAGATGGGAATACCAGACCACCTGACCTGCGTCTTGAGAAATTTGTATGCAGGTCAGGAAGCAACAGTTAGAACTGGACATGGAACAACAGACTGGTTCCAAAGAGGAAAAGGAGTACATCAAGGCTGTATATTGTCACCTGCTTATTTAACTTCTATGCAGAGTACATCAT
>NW_011495072.1:18726741-18727237 GCF_000754665.1 Bison bison bison | reverse complement strand
GCAGAGTACATCATGAGAAACGCTGGACTGGAAGAAACACAAGCTGGAATCAAGATTGCCAGGAGAAATATCAATAACCTCAGATATGCAGATGACACCACCCTTATGGCAGAAAGTGAAGAGGAACTAAAAAGCCTCTTGATGAAAGTGAAAGTGGAGAGTGAAAAAGTTGGCTTAAAGCCCAACATTCAGAAAACGAAGATCATGGCATCCGGTCCCATCATTTCATGGGAAATAGATGAGGAAACAGTGGAGACAGTGTCAGACTTTATTTTTTTGGGCTCCACAATCACTGGAGATGGTGACTGCAGCCATGAAATTAAAAGACGCTTACTCCTTGGAAGGAAAGTTATGACCAACCTAGATAGCATATTCAAAAGCAGAGACATTACTTTGCCAACAAAGGTCTGTCTAGTCAAGGCTATGGTTTTTCCTGTGGTCAGGTATGGATGTGAGAGTTGGACTGTGAAGAAGGCTGAGCGCCGAAGAATTGATG
>NW_011495072.1:18720954-18726641 GCF_000754665.1 Bison bison bison | reverse complement strand
AACTCCAGTACTTTGGCCACCTCATGCTAAGAGTTGACTCATTGGAAAAGACTCTGATGCTGGGAGGGATTGGGGGCAGGAGGAGAAGGGGACGACAGAGGATGAGATGGCTGGATGGCCTCACTGACTCGATGGACGTGAGTCTGAGTGAACTCTGGGAGTTGGTGAGGGACAGGGAGGCCTGGCGTGCTGTGATTCATGGGGTCGCAAAGAGTCGGACACGACTGAGCAACTGATCTGATCTGATCTGATCTGATCCTTTACTTTAACTGTTATATTCATTAACATGATGGAGTCCTAACTGTCAGTATTTCAGAATTCGAGTGTATTTGGAAATAGGATCTTTAAAGTAGTTAAGGTAAAATGGGGTCTTTGGGTGGGCCCCTATCTAGTATAACTGTTTTTTTAAAGGAAGAATATGAACACAGGTATGTCCGTGCACAGAGGCAAGATGATGTGAGGACATAGCAAGAAGGCAGCTATCTGCAAGCTGAAGAGTGAGGCCTCACTAGAAACCAGGCCTACTGACACCTTGATCTTGGCCTTCTAGCCTCCAGAACTTTGAAAAATAAATACATTTTATTTAAACCACCCAGTTTATTATTTTGTTACAGTAGCCCTGGTGAATGATTACAATATTTGATACTGGAAAAAAGAAAGATTGGAAAATTACTTTTTGGTTAGTAATTTAAGTGTTTGAGAATTTGGCTAATTCATGTATTTAACAAAGACACTACTTTTTAATCTTGATTTTTTTTTTACACATTTGGCATATTAAAGTCAGAAGATGTTAACATTTTAAGAATTCCACAAATTATACACATAGAAACATTACATAAAATAAATTCATTGTACATGATACACTGTATGTATTCTGTGTACACAGTACAGATAAAATTACAAAGTTGAATAAAAGAAAGTTTAATTTTTAAGTGGCAAGAAATTGAAGCAAACTCAATACTTTATGTATTGAATACAATTTGACCATTATGCTATCAAGGTACAGAAAATACTTGAATTTTTTTTTGTGTGTGTGTGTGTGTATCCTTCATTAACCAGCTGGCATTGTTACTTTTTAAATGCTGTATTTTTGAGTTTGCTTTGAATATTTTTTTAAATTGTAATTCTCTTAAGATCTGAACTGTCCAAAAAAAAAAAAGCATCTTTAAATCAAGCAAAAGTCACAACAAAGTAGGTTCTGTTATCTTAAGGTAAATGATAAGGTATGCCATTGAAACAGTGAAGCACTTTATCTTAAAGTTTAGACTTGATTCTTTAAAGATAATAATAATAATCATTTGATATAGTTAAAAATACAATAACCTCTTCTCTTAGAAATAACTCAAAGCCCATCCTAGAAAAGAAGTTGGCAAATATTCAAAACATGGAGAAACTTACAAGTATTAAAGTAATAGTCATTTTTGCAAGGTAGAATGTTTTACTTCCTATAGCTGGAAACACAGAGAACTGAGGATATTCCAGCTTTGGCATCCTTTCAGAAGTCTATTTCTATATACTTGCCAATTCACTGGAACTTTCTATCCTGAAAATAGATCATTGTAATGTCCTCAGTAAGATGACCCATTGTTGTGAGTTAATGCCAGATTTATCTGTGCTATTAAATTATTATGAGTATTAGCACAGCTATTAATAACACCGCTTTTCAAAGAGCTTTCATTTGTATTGCCTCATTTGATTCTTTCAACAACTCTGAGAGGTAAAAGGACCGGTTATTATCATCCTAATTGTTATGTGTGTTAAATTGAGAGATGAAGGCTGAATTAATTGATATAAGCAGTCACACAACTTGAAACTGATTTACAGATCAGAAATATTTATAATTAAGAAAATATTTTAAACATTTATTATAAGTCATCACTTTCACTTCCTAATAATAGTTACTAAGCTTTGTATGTTTACTTTGTATCATATGCTTTGACATACTTTATCTTTAAAAGTTCAAACAAACTTTGAAAGATAGATATGTTGCCATCCTCCTCTACCAAGTGAGGATGCAGAGATTGGAGAGGTGTGACGTAATGGATTTTAAATTTAGGTTTGTCTGACTTCCAAGTTCAGTCTCTACTGTCTGAGATATTACTTCATTTAATTCTCACTCTATCCCTCTGAGGTTAGTATAGTGTTCTTCCTGTTTTATAACTCTGGAAATGATCTCAGAGAAGCAGTATCACAAGGAGAGATTAGTTGAGCAATTGAAGTTTGTATTGATGGTGATTACTTTTCAGTTCCTAAGTGCTTAGTTGCTCAATTGTGTCCGACTTTGCAACCCTTTGGACTATAGCCTGCCAGGCTCCTCTGTCCATGGGATTTTTCAGGCAAGAATGCTGGAGTGGATTGCTATTTCCTCTTCCTCAGGAAGGATTGCTAGAGTGGGTTGCTATTTCCTCTTCCTCCTCCTTAGAAAGATCCCAGGGATCAAACTGGTGTCTCCTATATCTCCTGCATTGCAGGCAGATTCTTTATCTGCTGAACCAAAGGGAGCTCACCCTTGCCAAATTACTAGCTCAGTCATGTCCAACTCCTTGTGACCCCATGGACTGTAGCCTGCCAGGCTCCTCTGTCCATGGAATTCTCCAAGACAGAATACTGAAGTGGGTAGCCATTCCCTTCTCCAGGGGATCTGCCTGACCCAGGGATTTAACCTGAGTCTCTGCATTGCAAGCAGATTCTTTACCATCTGAGCCACCAAAGAATCCCATCAGTTCCTAAGCACTATTATTATTTTCACATTTTGTATTACTTTTATAGGTATTCAAGGCACCAAATTGGCTGGAATCTGTATTGACTGTTAGATACGACTGAATCTTGTTCTAAAAGATAAATTATTGAAGAGTTTTTATGACTGAGATCTGGATAATTGATTTATTATAAAACACCTACTGTGAGCTATCTAGTAAGCTGTATACTGAGTATATATAGCTATATACTGAATATATACTGAGTACACCCATACAGAATGTGTAACTATGGCAAAGAAGACGTGAACAAAATAAACATGTAAACTAGATTTTATAATATCAGGAATATCACAGAGTTATAAAAAAATCAAGTGAAAACTTTAATATATTTTAGGTTTAGGCATATGATCGGCATATCCTAAACTGTATTACTTATCTCTACCCTCTCCTTCACAAAAACAATGCAGAATTGCTCAAGTGACCATCCCCATCTCAGTAAATGGCAGCTGTACTTTTGTAGGTGTTCGAGCCAGAAGCATTGTAATCAGCCTTGACTCATACTTCACCTCCAATCCATCAGCAAATCCTGCTGACTCTACCTTAACCATAGCTCCAGAATATGAGCACTTCTTACAACATTTATTAGCACCATTTTCCTCTCACTTAGATTAATTTCATGGTTTCCTCACTGGTCTCCCTTGTACATTTGCTTCCCTAAAGTGCAATTTCAGCCAACAGACAAAGAAATCATTTAAAATGTAAGTCAAATAATTTAATCTGCACACATCTTACAAAGAAGTTCTACTCATTCTGAATACAATTTAAAGTCATTACAGTGACTTATTAGCTGGTTAACTCTCTGATTCACGGTTACCTACCTGAACTCAATTCCTACAACTCTTGCTTATGGTACTTGAGTCTCACAGACCTTCCTGATGTGCTAACTCAGTGATTTTCACATTCTCCTCTTCCAGAATGGTTTTTCTCTAGATATCTTCATGGCTTGCTTCCTACAATTTTTAAGGCCCCTTTTCAAAAGTCAGTCTCAATATAAGATCTTTCTTATTTTAGGGCTGAGTAATATCCATTTTATAATATTACATCTTCTTAGTTCAGTCACTGTTGGTGGGCACTTGGGGAGATTATATCCCGGCAGTTGTAAATAGTGTGCTGTGAACATGGAGGTGCATATATCTTTTCAAATTACTGTGTTTTTGTTTTTTGTTTTTCTCCTAGATATATAACAAGGGGTGGAACTGCTGGATCTTATGGTAGTTCTTTTTTTTTTTAATTTAAGTTTATTTATTTTAATTAGAGGCTGATTACTTTACAATATTGTATTGGTTTTGCCATACAGCAACATGAATCCCCCACAGGTGTACATGTGTTATGGTAGTTCTATATTTAGTTATTTAAAAAACCTCCATAGACTATATAAAATAGGTAAGCAACAAAGATATGCTGTATAGCACAGGGAATTATACCTTGTATCTTTGAATAACCTATAATGGATTATAATCTGAAAAAATTACTGAATCACAATAGTGTTCACCTAAAATTAAAACAACATTGTAAATCAGCTGTACTTGAATAACAAAAGAACTTTCCTGTCTATTCTACTTAAAATGGTAATATTCATCCATTACTCTAGTATTTTCTGTTCTCCTGTGCTTCAATTTTCTTCAGTTTCAACAATTAACACAATGCAGTATTATACATCTATTGTACTTACTTATTTTTCCTATTGTCTCTTTTCTAGAAGATCAATCCTATGAGGCCAGAAATATCTGTCTGTTTAATATTTCCAGTTTTAAGAATAGACTGGTTCAGTGAAGGAATTCAGTGAATATTTGTTAAATGGATTAATATATTTAGTCCAAAACTTAATGTGAAGTCAAAACTGATTACTACTCTTGCACTTCATAAATCTGATGAAGGCAAGCATGCAGATGATTTGTTCTTTTTCTGCTTATGTTTAGCATCTTATTACAAAGGAATGTACAGTCTGGTTATTGGTAGGTAGTCAGTGACTTGCATGTATTTTTCTAGTTAGGTCCACTTGCCAGCTGACAGGGTTAAGTGTATTTCTGCTCCTTTCAGGTCTCTTTCATCAGCCAATCTTAGAGATGCCAGTGGTGCTTTAGTAAACAACAGTTCTTCTTTACTCCTGGTTAGTCTAGCTGTTGCTGACAGTGGCAAGGTGAGTACTGTTTTTTGTTTTTATGTTTTATTTGTGTATTTAGTATCTTAGACATCAAAAAACCATCACAGGTTTTTTTCCTCAAAAGTTTTTTTTTTTTCTTTCTGTTTCCATTACTTCTACTTTTATCTGTATCAGATCAGATCAGATCAGTCACTCAGTCGTGTCCGACTCTTTGCGACCCCATGAATCACAGCACGCCAGGCCTCCCTGTCCGTCACCAACTCCCGGAGTTCACTCAGACTCACGTCCATCGAGTCAGTGATGCCATCCAGCCATCTCATCCTCTGTCGTCCCCTTCTCCTCCTGCCCCCAATCCCTCCCAGCATCAGAGTCTTTTCCAATGAGTCAACTCTTCGCATGAGGTGGCCAAAGTACTGGAGTTTCAGCTTTAGCATCATTCCTTCCAAAGAAATCCCAGGGCTGATCTCCTTCAGAATGGACTGGTTGAATCTCCTTGCAGTCCAAGGGACTCTCAAGAGTCTTCTCCAACACCACAGTTCAAAAGCATCAATTCTTCGGTGCTCAGCCTTCTTCACAGTCCAACTCTCACATCCATACATGACCACAGGAAAAACCATAGCCTTGACTAGACAGACCTTTGTTGGCAAAGTAATGTCTCTGCTTTTGAATATGCTATCTAGGTTGGTCATAACTTTCCTTCCAAGGAATAAGTGTCTTTTAATTTCATGGCTGCAGTCACCATCTGTAGTGATTTTGGAGCCCAGAAAAATAAAGTCTGATACTGTTTCCACTGTTTCCCCATCTATTTCCCATGAAGTGATGGG
>NW_011495072.1:18712746-18720854 GCF_000754665.1 Bison bison bison | reverse complement strand
AAAAATAAAGTCTGATACTGTTTCCACTGTTTCCCCATCTATTTCCCATGAAGTGATGGGACCGGATGCCATGATCTTCGTTTTCTGAATGTTGGGCTTTAAGCCAACTTTTTCACTCTCCACTTTCACTTTCATCAAGAGGCTTTTTAGTAGTCTATTAATCAAGTTGTTCATACAATCCACCTTCCTCTATCTACCCTCATTGAGTATTCTCCATATGACCAAACAGAAATGCCTTTACTGTTTTTCTTGTTCTCAGCATAACACTTAGATGCTTAGACATGTAGATGTATTTTAGCAATGCTCAGTGTTGAATAAAATGTATAAAATCTTAGTTAATAAGGAAACATAATAGTAAAGTGTTTAATAACCTCAAACTTGATATATGTTCTAATATTTTATTCCATCAACTTCTTTTAAGGCTGGTAAGCCTAATGATTGCTTGATTCAGAGCAAACTGCTTATAGCAATGAGTCTAAATGATCCAGATGCTTGATTCTGACTTATATAATCCAAGTTTCAGATGAAAAGGAAATGTATTTGGAAGAATAGAGGCTGCTGCAAGTGTCTTTGTTCCCTTCCGATGTAATATTTTCCCTGAGTTGGAGAAAGGGAAACCATAGTAAGGAAATGTAGTTGAAACTGGTATCTCTGAGAAGGGGCTCAAACTTAGCCCTTTGTTGGGAGGAGTGATGCTAGAATCTCCAGAGAAGCTTGGAACACAGGCACTTAGGCCCATTGCCATTTGGGATCAATGAGTCAACAAACCTTAGAGTTCTACCATCTACCACAGTGGAGTAAATCCTTCATAACGAATAATGATAAACAACACAATTTTGTTGATCATGATAAATGAATTAAACCCATTGTCTAAGTGGATCTCTGCAACAAGTCTGTATGAACTAATGAGAAAACTGACATTCAGAGAATTTAAGAAACCTGTCTAAATTTGTGCTGTAAGAGAGGCCATGGTCTCCGCAGTCAGACTGCCTAATCTGAATCCAGGCTCCACTTCCTACCAGCTGTGTTCCTAGAGCAAGTTACTTAATGCCTTCATGCCTCATTTGCTGTTTTGTATTTTTATTAGGATTAAATGAGTTAATACATGTAAAGTGCTTGGGTCTTAGTAAGTACTTAATAAATATTGGCTCTTAATTTACTTTGTAGCAGAGGTAGCAGTCAAACTGGAATTCATGTGACTTGATAACTTGACCTTGAAGAATAACAATCTCCCTGATATTAGCTAAGTGGGGATGGCTGAGGTCCAAGATGACAGGTCAGGCTTTTCCTTCTTAAGGATATCCCTCTGTTTGACTTAACCTCTTCATTTCTTCATCTTTTCTTGGGGCAGTCCTGGAGCTACGTAGAACTAATTATTCTCATTGAATGTCTGTCAGGAATCTCTTGTATTTGTATTCTATGAAGTAAGAGATGTAAGAGATACTAAAATTCCTGTAGTGAAATCCCCATTCCATCCTAAAAATGGGTTGTCTCCGGCATCATTTTTCTCTCAGATGTATCACACACGCCTATGTATATGTAAATAATTCTTTTAAATCAAGACCTATGAAATTGTGAAGAGTAATTTGTGAAGTGAAATAAAATTATACCTAGTATATTTAGAGCTTATGATTTGAGAGGCACTGTTCCAAGCAGCTGACATTCAGTCACTCATTCATTGCTCACAGAAACCCTGTAAAGTAGTCACTGTCATTTCTCCCAACTTTGCAGGTGATGAAACTGCATCTCTGAAAGTAACTGGCCTAAACTAGTAAGTTATAAAGCCTGAATATTATCCAGTCTGCCTATAGGGACCTATGGCTTAACCATGAGTCACTATGGATTTTATCCAGGCATTTTCTGGATGCCAGGTCGTCTGATGCATTAGACAGTGCCCTTTATTTCTTAGACATATTTCTGTAGGATGACTGCCTTTAACCTGATTGCCCCAATGAATGCTAATTTTAAAATTTACACAAGGATGTAGTCCTTCCCGTGTGACTATTTTTTTTCATTTGAATGTTTGCTCCTGAATATAATATAAGGAGATTTTGTAGAATTTATAAATATTTTAGAATTCTCCTGTGGCCATGTCCTTTTAAATCTGTGTATTTATAATCTCAATCCAATTACTTATTTTTAACTTGTTGCACTAAATTCTACAGGGGGGATTTTAAAACTCTAGCATTTCTGAATTCTGAACAACCTGGATATAGGAATGTCTGAAATATGTTCTCAGCCTTATCCTGTGAGTGAGGTAATTCAACTGTGGGTAAAATCTTTTTAAAGTTTATGTAATTCTCAAAACTTGTGGGGGGAAAGTCCTATTTAAATCTAATAAATGAAATTTATGTATTTGTAAATTATTCATGAAAAGTATAGATAAGTTGAGTCAATTATCAGAAGGACCTAAGACTCTAAATTTTTAACATAATTATCTGGATCTTCTCTACTTATAATGGCTTGACAGTAAACATTTGGCGAATATATTTAAGCACATGCTTTATGATAGTAACTCTGACCCAGGCGTCAAGGATGCAGAGCACTGAAGTGAGCTAATAGTCAGTTCAGTTCAGTCATTCAGTCATGTCTGACTCTGCAACCCCATGGACTGCAGCATGCCAGGCCTCCCTGTCCATCACCAACTCATGGAGTTTACTCAAACTCATGTCCATTGAGTCAGTGATGCCATCCAACCATCTCATCCTCTGTCGTCCCCTTCTCCTTCTGATCTCTATCTTTCCCAGCATCAGGGTCTTTTCAAATGAGTCAGTTCTTCACATCAGGTGGCCAAAGTATTGGAGTTTCAACTTCAGCATCAATCCTTCCAATGAATATTCAGAACTGATTTCCTTTAGGATGGACTGGTTGGATCTCCTTGCAGTCCAAGGAACTCTCAAGAGTCTTCTCCAACACCATAGTTCAAAAGCATCAATTCTTTGATGCTTGATTTTCTATACAGTCCAACTTTCATGTCCATAATGACTACTGGAAAAACCATAGCTTTGACTAGACAGACCTTTGTGGCAAAGTAATGTTTCTGCTTTTTAATATGCTGTCCAGGTTGGTCATAACTTTTCTTCTGGGAGCAAGCATCTTTTAATTTCATGGCTGCAGTCACCATCTGCGGTGATTTTGGAGCCCCCCCAAAATAAAGTCTGTCACTGTTTCCACTGTTTTCATCTATTTACCATGAAGTAATGGGACCAGATGCCATGATCTTAGTTTTCTGAATGCTGAGCTTTAAGTCAACTTTTTTGCTCTCCTCTTTCACTTTCATCAAGAGTTAGTAGTCAAGGAAGTTGCAAAGTCTGGGTTTGCACCTGGATGACTGTTTTTAAAGCGGTGAAGATTCTGTACTCTTGCTCTTAATAAATTACTGAATATTTAAATCCTTAGGTGAGCTTACTTAAGCTGGTGCATAAAAAAAATAGAAATTTTTTAGCTGTAGGCCAAAGCCAATCAAGCTGTATTCAGCCACATTTAGCTATTTGGTCATAAACCTTTTGTCTATAACAATGGAGATGGTACTAAAATAAGTATTTATCTAATCTATAGCTAACAAGGCAGTCTCTATAGTATAGTATAGTCTCTATACTACAAAGTCACATTTGTAGTATCTAGTCTTAAATCTCTTTTACAATAAGCTACAGTTTTCCAAATCATTTCTCTTCAGCCTGTCACTATATTCATGTAAGCCTTTGCTCAATCCATGGTACAGGTGGCCTGGAATAGCAGATAGAGCTATGTATTAAGACAAAAGTCTCCAGAAAAAGTCTCAGTTCTGAAGTTAAATCACTTTATGATTTTTGACTAGTCATGAACTAGGACTAACGACTCTGATTTCAAGTTGGACGTCAGATTTAAATGAGGTGAAATAGATGAAGCACCAAGTTGAGTAACTGGCACACTGGAGGTATTAGTCTTCTCCCTTATTTCTTCACTTATTTTAATAGGAGAATTAGTTGCAGCCTTTTCTGATGTCATCAGAATCTGTAAGTCTGTACGATGGGTTTTACAACTAGCTGTTTACATTTCACATATGGTAGATAATTGTCTCTCAGTTTGGTACGACATAAAAAATAAAAACTGAGCAAAGTTTTCCAACTTCAGTTTAAAAGCAAGTTTATTGTTTTATTGCATTTTTAAAAGGAAGTTCTTTAATTGTAGCATTGCCTTCTGAAAAATGGATACATAATAACAAGAGAATTGGAAAAATAACACAATCACTTTGCCTATTGATAAGTGAAGGCCACAACATTTCTAGGAATTGAAAAGCATTTGAGAGCCACTCTTAGCTTGAAATCATCTTAAAATTATTTAGCCTTATTTAGAAGGAAGGGTAGCTTTCATTCTTTACATATAACCACTTTCATTTTTTATAAAATTAGGTAAAAGGACTGAAAATGACAGTCCTCTATAACCCTGTCCTGTAAAGACCTAGAGAAGAATTGTGAGAAAAGAAGTAAAAGCTGCCTGAAATGGTTTGATAGAAAGAGGCATTTTTTTTCTAAAATGGCCTTTGACTTGTCTTTGAACTTC
Organism: Bison bison bison; assembly: GCF_000754665.1. Taxonomy (NCBI): domain Eukaryota; kingdom Metazoa; phylum Chordata; class Mammalia; order Artiodactyla; family Bovidae; genus Bison; species Bison bison. Next base: position 18,716,312 of record NW_011495072.1, on the reverse strand, counting down.
AGGTTTTTTTTTTTTTTTTTAATGAAACAGAACCAGCTTCCTATTAACCTAGAAAGGTTTTTTTTTTTTTTAAATCCTTCTTTGAAAAATAATCCAGTCAAACATTTCTTGGCAATATGGAGGAAGATTTATCACATCACTAGAAATTTTCTTTAAGAAGCACATTGGCTGATAAAGTCAGTCCATCTTTTTAAGATTTGGGGCCTAATGAGCAAATGGTAAGAGGATAATCAGGTTAAGGCTGGCAGCTCTGTGGAAAATTTCCTTTCAGGACTCTGTGAGGACTTTTTGGCTTCTCTGACGCCTAAAGTCCTATTCCCAAATCCTTTTGTTTTTTTAAAATTCAAGTTAATTCAGAGCCTACAACCTTTATTAAAAGGAAATATATTGAGTAACTACCATGACTTCATCATTTTCTAAATATTAAAGATTATAATACAATTTTTGAAAAATAATTTTGTTTAAGAATGTAAATGTCTTCAGGAACTAGAAAATGATGTCATTAAAAATTTAGTAGTAGGCCATCAAAGAAAAGAGTGAGATGTGAAGGAAAAGGTATCAACTCCAGAAGAGCAGGCACTATTTCTGTCTTGTTCACTATTGTGTTTCACCTTGTCTACCTCACAGAAACCACTTAGTAAATATTTCTTGAGTGAATAGAAAAATTAAAAGAAGCTGCCACTACCAATTTCAAGGTTGTCCTCAGAGACCATGTGAAATCTTTCTTTGATGGGAACACTTATATTGTTAGTTTAGAATAACATGTCTTTAATCATTGCAGTGGAAATAAACATATCCAAAACACCTACAGGTGCAAGCTTTGGGAAATATAGTCATTCAGTGGAGAAAAACAAACAAACAAAAAGCATGCTCATTATGTTTGCTAGAATGACTCTTTTTGCAGGATTATAGGGGTACATTGTGCATGATTCAACACACATTGAATTTGGGAAGATCTACAGAAGATCTTCTCCCATCTACTTGTGTCTTTGTTCTCTGGGAGGATGTTTACTGGGAAAATTAGCCAGCAACATTTGCACAGGGTATGTGTTTCCTTTTACTTAAATTCATAAATGATTTTCCACTTTCTAATGGAGAAAACTTTACAAAAATCTGTGTTTCATAATTTCACCGTCATTCTGATGTTTTCTTCTGGCACAGGGATTCAAAAAGTGTGATGAAGTGTAACTGTATATTTACACCTACAGAGACAGCAGGAAATGCCATGTTCCAAAGGCCTATTTTATATTTGTCATCATATTCATTTTCTAATTTGTTCCTTCTAAAGAAACCCCTAAATGTGAACATTATTGCATCCATTTTTAGATGGTAAAGCCAAGGCTCAGAAATATTTTCTCATACAACATCTGGCTGGAAATTTCTGACCTGAGACTCGAATTCCGGTAGATCTGAATTGAAGGATGATGTCTTGTGTTGTTTTGATTATGATGAATTGTTCTTATGTCTTCACTGAATCTTGCACACCCTGAAACATTCTGATGGCATTTAAAGTACTCTCCTGAAATGCCAGGACTTGGACTGTTCTCAAGCTGTCACATGCTTTCCAGCTATGATATATGGGCCTGAACTCATTAGTGATGGATTCCTAGTGGCAGCAACTGTGTAAGTAAAACTTTGAAACTAAGCAGATAGTCCATCATCCTGGCAGTGTAAAATGTCATAAATGCTCTCAGTGTAGTCATCTTTTGTTTCTTTGTTATGTTTGGATGATCAAAATTTCAGGAAGCTTTAGAGTAATACCACACGTGTCAAGTCTCTTCAGTTGTGTCTAGCTCTGTGCAACCCTATAGGCTGTGACCTGCCAGGCTTTTCTGTCCATGAGATTCTTCATGCAAGAATACTGGAATGGGTTGCTGTGCCCTCCTTCAGGGGATCTTCCTGACCCAAGGATTGAACCCATGTCTCTTATGTCTCCTGCTTTTGCAGGTGGGTTCTTTACCACTAGTGCCCCCTGGGAAACCCAGAGTAATACCAACGCCTACCAAAAGTATAGTCCAAATATAGAGGCACCCTGGGAAACCCACCTCCTTCAGTCCACTAAGGTTTCTTGAATCCTGACTGTTTAATGCCGAAAATACTGGTTGAACTGCAGTCTTGTTCATTTGAATGCAGGAAACTAAGTGCCTTGGGCTCTTACTCTTATTTTTGGTGTCTCCATTCTGGCGGTCCTTCATCTATCTCTACCCCTCAGGCTCCAGGAGTTTGGCACATTGCCAACAGTCAGCTCCTGAGACAGCCTAATGAAAGTTAATAGACCTCCAATTCAGGTAATTTACATGAATTAAAAATGACTAAGGAAACCATTTAGGGCTCTATAAAATCAAATTTAAAATACTACATGTAGAGTTCATAATAGTACAATTCAGCTTTGCTACTTCACACAACAATATAAAGTTTATTTGAAGCTCATCTGAAATATACGTATATTATGAGAAGTTGGAGAGAATATAATGTTTACATGTGTTTTGAAAAATAGATAATCCCAATAATGCTTTTTTGCTTAGTTTCTTCCAGATATTATAAGACTATATTTCAAGGTCACTGATAAATTAAAAGTCCATACAGGAAAGACTTTCAGCAGAGGATAAACTTATGAGAAATTATTTTGGAGTTCCTATTAATTCTGTAAAAATTATGAGATAAAAATAGAATATATAGACTATGGAGAAAAAAAAAGTGGTATTTGTTCAGAAACCACATAAAATTCTACGATAGATGTAAGAGAATTGGAGGAACTTGAATTTGTTGTAAAAGAGGCATAATAATACTACTGTTGAAAAATCATTTCATCTTTTCCAGTGCCACAGATAGAGCCACAGCCCAACCAACCCAGAGGAATTGCTGGAATCTCTTTAGAAAGCTAAATTTCTCAATTTCACAAATATTTATTGAACTAGGCAATATGGATTCAAACACAAAGATCAGTAGTGTGCTCTTTTGTCCTTAGGAATTAAATTTAGTTAATGGATAGAGTGAGTGTTGGCACCTCACAATGCAAGGAAGAATATAATAGTGGCCAGAGGCAAAGCATAAAATGCTTTGTGAGCTTTCTGAAGGGAAACTACATCATGTTGAAGTCTTCATGGCAGAGTGAGGAGATATACAACTGAGATTTATTTATTTTTTTATGCTTACTGAACATTTTATTTATTTATTTTAATTTTATTTTATTTTTAAACTTTACATAATTGTATTAGTTTTGCCAAATATCAAAATGAATCCGCCACAGGTATACATGTGTTCCCCATCCTGAACCCTCCTCCCTCCTCCCTCCCCATACCATCCCTCTGGGTCGTCCCAGTGCTCTAGTCCCAAGCATCCAGTATCGTGCATCGAACCTGGACTGGCATCTCATTTCATACATGATATTTTACATGTTTCAATGCCATTCTCCCAAATCTTCCCACCCTCTCCCTCTCCCACAGAGTCCATAAGACTGTTCTATACATCAGTGTCTCTTTTGCTGTCTCGTACACAGGGTTATTGTTAGCATCTTTCTAAATTCCATATATATGCGTTAGTATACTGTATTGGTGTTTTTCCTT
>NW_011495072.1:18692729-18711721 GCF_000754665.1 Bison bison bison | reverse complement strand
AAAGAAAACTACAGGCCAATATCACTGATGAACATAGATGCAAAAATCCTTAACAAAATTCTAGCAATCAGAATCCAACAACACATTAAAAAGATCATACACCATGACCAAGTGGGCTTTATCCCAGGGATGCAAGAATTCTTCAATATCTGCAAATCAATCAATGTAATACACCACATTAACAAATTGAAAAATAAAAACCATATGATTATCTCAATAGATGCAGAGAAAGCCTTTGACAAAATTCAACACCCATTTATGATAAAAACTCTCCAGAAAGCAGGAATAGAAGGAACATACCTCAACATAATAAAAGCTATATATGACAAACCCACAGCAAACATTATCCTCAATGGTGAAAAATTGAAAGCATTTCCTCTAAAGTCAGGAACAAGACAAGGGTGCCCACTTTCACCATTACTATTCAACATAGTTTTGGAAGTTTTGGCCACAGCAATCAGAGCAGAAAAAGAAATAAAAGGAATCCAACTGAGATTTAAATTCTTGCTTTTCTGCCTTCTTGTTCTGGATTCTAGGCTAATTGTTTAAAATTTTGGAGCTTTAGGTTTATTTTCTGTAAAATGGTAGTGATTGAATATACTTAAGTGTTTTGCACAAGATTTTTCTCATTGATTCATATACACCTACGCACTGAGAGTTCACTGTTTGCCTGATTGTACAACTGTATGGTGTAGAGTGTGGGTGGGTGTCAGAAGTGCGGTAGGTGCTCTGATAAAAAATACTTGTAGGTTATAACAAAACTTTAAAGAAAAGGGTGGTCAATTCCATAAAAGGAAAATCTAGAATCTCTTTATAGAGAAGGATGCCATATTCCTTACTACACAGATGAGATAATGCAGGCTTAGGACATTGAATAATTGTCCCAAGAGTATAAAATTAGTAAATGGCTAAACCTGGATCCAGAGATTCTGCATTTTCACATAAAGCAATCAATTCTGTTTGATTTTTTTAGGTAGTTAGAATAAAGAAAAGGAGTCCAGAATGGCTGTGGCTAAAAGATAAGGAAGAGAAAAGCCCAGGAAAATAGAACAAAGGAAGGTCTGAGCTGGAGTGAGGACCTCAGGTAAATCAAACAACACTCCTGGCTAGCCCAATTTACACAGGACAGGCCCAGGGGGGTGGGGCTGGGGAACCATATAAAAAGAGGAGCCAAAGATAGCTCTCCCTCTCTCTCTCTCCCACACACTGGGGTGCTCTTCTCTTCGTGTCTTTGGATCAACATGCCCTCACACCTCGGAGATGGATTTTCCTGCTATCTTCTGAATAAAATAGAGCTGTAACACTGAGCTGTAACACTGATTTCTCTAAGAGCTATAACACAGTCTATCCAAGACCTGAGAGCTGTGACAGGCCGAGAGGACTTTAATGTCTGTCACTCTAAATCTTTGTTGTGACAAGACAAAAACCAAGGAGCATACACTCGCCTGACAATTTGAAAGGGATTTTCTGCACAATGAGACCTAAAGGAGTCATGTCAGTGGGAATGTGCTTTTTGCTATACCTCAGAGGATTTTAGACATATTGATATTTTGTTTTATAATTACTTTTCAAATTAATGGTATACCTTACTCAAAAAATTGCCATGCAAAACAGCATTTTAAATGGAATATGGAAATATTTGAGAGGTCTTTTAACTGCAGGTTACTTTCAAGAAGTTTTTGTATCTAAACCAGCACAAATGGGATCAACTATATCTGTATTTCAAGAATAAGCTCTTCATGACCTCCACTAAACTCACATTTTTATACCATGCTAATGCACTGAGAAGATTCTTGAGGGTCCCTTGGACTACAAGGAGATCCAACCAGTCCATTGTGAAGGAGATCAGCCCTGGGATTTCTTTGGAAGGAATGATGCTATAGCTGAAACTCCAGTACTTTGGCCACCTCATGCTAAGAGTTGACTCATTGGAAAAGACTCTGATGCTGGGGGGGATTGGGGGCAGGAGGAGAAGGGGATGACAGAGGATGAGATGGCTGGATGGCATCACTGACTCGATGGATGTGAGTTTGAGTGAACTCCGGGAGTTGGTGATGGACAGGGAGGCCTGGAATGCTGAGATTCATGGGATCGCAAAGAGTCGGACACGACCGAGTGACTGAACTGAACTGAATGCACTGAGCTCATAAAGATACATAAGACCAAAGAAAAAAGGGTTTTTTTTCCCCCTCTACTGAGTAGAACCTTCATGTAAATCAGCTCTCCCAATGGGGAGTCATCTACTCCTGCATCTTCCTCTGTCTCTTCCCTTTTTCATTGCTCTTACACATTTTTTAAAAGTATCCCTCAGTGAATCCCTCTGTCCTCCTTTCCCTAAACCTGCATCCATTGTCAGTGTAATAATGTTTCTCATCTTAGTGCACTAGCTATCACAAGGGCATTTCTGGTGTCTCAGCCAGTAAAGAATCTGCCTGCAGTGCAGGAGACCCAGGTTCAACCCCTGGGTTGGGAAGATCCCTGGAGAAGGGAATGGCAACCCACACAGTATTCACAAATATATTACACGATAAAGTCAAATTTAGAGTTTACAGAGAAAATGAGATAAAGGTACCCATAGCCATATCGTGCGGATGACTAGATCATAATAAGAAATGGTGAAAGACTGGAGGATGTTCATATTCATGAGAATCCATATGTTTTTGGTTCAAATATCGTAAAAATTTTATTTAACTTATTTAAACTTAAAACAATTCACTACCAGCCTGTTCTCTATATCTATGAGCTTGTTTTTGTTTTAGATTCCACATATAAGATTATACAGTGTTTGACTGTATCTGTCTGACTGACTGACTTAGCATAATGCCTTTGAGGTCCTTGAGATGGCCATATGGTTTTTATCTTTCATTTTATTAATGTAGTGTATCACATTGACTGATTTGAGAATGTTTTGCCATCCTTGTGTCAGGCGAGTGTATGCTCCTCGGTTTTTGTCTCGTCACAACAAAGATTTGGAGTGATGGACATTAAAGTCCCCTCCATGGGTCACAGCTCTCAGGTCTTCGACAGACCGTGTTATAGCTCTCAGGTTTCGAACAGACCGTGTTATAGCTCTTAGAGAAATCAGTGTTACAGCTCAGTGTTACAGCTCTATTTTATTTAGAAGATAGCAGGAAAATCCATCTTCGAGGCGTGAGGGCACATCGATCCAAAGACACGAGGAGAAGAGCACCCCAGTGCGCAGGAGAGAGAGAGAGAGAGAGCTAGCTTTGGCTCCTCTTTTTATATGTTTTTTCCTTCCCCGTGGGCCTACCCTATGCAAATTGGGCTTAGTCAGGAGTGCTGTTCTACCTGAAGTCTTCACTCTGGTCCTCGGACCTTCCTTTGACCTTCCTCTATTCTATTTTCATGGGCTTTTCCCCTCCTTGTCTTTTAGCCACCGCCATTTTGGACTCCTTTTCCCTATCCTAACTACCTAACACTTGCATCCCTGCAATAAATCCCACTGGACATGGTGTATGATCCTTTTAATGTATTGTTGAATTCACTTTGCAGATATTTTGTTGAAGATTTTTGCATTTATGTTTATGTGTTTGCTTAGTCTCTCAGCCATGTTCGACTCTTTGTGACCCCATGCACTGTAGCCCTCCAGGCTCCTTTGTCCATGGGGATTCTCCAGGCAAGAATACTGGAGTGGGTTGCCATGCCCTCCTCCAGGGGATATTCCCAACCCAGGGATTAAACCCAGGTCTCCCACATTGCAGGTAGATTCTTTACTGGCTGAACCACCAGGGAAGCCCAATTTATGTTTATAAAGCATATTAATCTATACTTTTCTTTTCTTGTAGTATCCTTGTCTGGTTTTGGTATCAGGATAATACTGGTATTGTAAAATGTATAAATGTATTTCCTCCTCTCCAACTTTTGAAAAAGTTTGAAAGGACTGATATTAGTTCTTTAAATGTTTAGTAGAATTCCCCAGTGAAACCATCTGATCTGGATTTTTGTCTGTTAGAAAGTTATTGATTACTATTTCAATGTTCTTATTAGTTATCAATCTCTTTAGATTTCCTATTTCATCATGATTCAGTTGTGGGAAGTTGAATGTTTCTAGGAATATATTCATATATTCTAGGTTGTTTATTTTGTTGGTAATAATGGTTATTGACAGTCTCCTTTGTATTTCTGTGGTATCAATTGCAGTAACTCCTCAGTATTTTATTTATTTGAGTCTTCTCTTTTTCTTTGTGAGTCTAGCTAAAGGTTTGTCAATATTATTTATATTTCAAAGAAGCAGGTCTAATTTTATTGATCCTTTCTCTTGTCTTTTTAGCCTCTGTTTTATTTATTTTCTGTCTAATCTTTGTTATTTCCTTTCTTCTAATTTGGGCTTCATTTATTCATTTGTTTTTCTTTTTATGTTTCTTGAGGTATAAAGTTGTTTATTTGAGACTTTTATTGCTTCCTAAGTAGGCATTTATTGCTATGAAATTCTCTCCTTAGAACTGCTTTTGAACTGTGGTGTTGGAGAAGACTCTTGAGAGTCCCTTGGACTGCAAGGAGATCCACCCAGTCCATTCTGAGGGATATCAGTCCTGGGATCTCTTTGGAAGGAATGATGCTGAAGGTGAAACTCCAGTCACCTCATGAGAAGAGTTGACTCATTGGAAAAGACTCTGATGCTGGGAGGGATTGAGGGCAGGAGGAGAAGGGGACAACAGAGGATGAGATGGCTGGATGGCATCACTGACTCGATGGACGTGAGTCTGAGTGAACTCCGGGAGTTGGTGATGGACAGGGACGCCTGGCGTGCTGCGATTCATGGGATCGCGAAGAGTCGGACACGACTGAGCGACTGAACTGAACTGAACTGAACTGAGAACTGCTTTTGCTTCATTCCATAAACTTTGGTATGTTACATTTCCATTTTGCAGTCTCCAGGGTTTTTTTTTTTTTTAATTTCATTTTTATTTCTTATTTGACCCACTGATCTGTAACATGTTGTTTAATATCATCATATTTATGAATTTTTCAGTTTTGTTAATGTAATTAATTTCTAGTGTCATACTGTTGTGGTCAGAAAAGATGGTTGATATGTTCTCTGTTTGGTGAAAATAATCAAGACTTGCTTTGTGGCCTCACATATAATCTAGTTTGGAAGCTGTTCTATGTGCATTTGAAAAGAATGTGAATACTATTGCTTTTTAGATGGAATAGTCTGTAAATATCTATCCATCTGACCTACCATGTTATTTAAGGCTAATGTTTTCTTACTGATTTTCTGTCTAGATAATCTGTCCATTGAAGTAAGTGGGGTATTAAGGTCCCCTGCCATTTTTATATTTCTGTCTCTCTCTCTTTTGGTATGTTAATATATGCGTTATACATTTAGGTACACCTGTACTAGATGCAGGCTGCCCAGGTGGTTCAGTGGTACAGAATTCACCTACAATTCAGGAGTCTCAGGAGATGTGGGTTTGATCCCTGGGTTGGGAAGATCCCTGGAGGAGGGCATGAAAACCCACTCCAATATTCTTGGCTGCAGAATCCCATGGATGGAGGAGCCTGGCAGGCTATAGTCCATAGAGTTAAAAGAGTTGGACAAGACTGAATCAACTTAGTATGGCATGGCATGCTAGATGCATAAATAATTATGAATGTTATATCCTCTTGTTGGATTGACCCCTTATCATTATGTAATGTCCTTCTTTTTCTCTTAGTATGGTTCTTGATTTGAAGTCTATTTTTCAAATGTAAATTTAGCTACTCCAGCTTTCTTTTGGTTTCCCATTACATGGGATATCTTTTTCATCCCTTGACTTTGTCTGTGTCCTTACCTCTAAAGGGTTTCTTTTGTAGGCAATATATATATGGGTCATTTTAAAAATCCGTTCAGCCACCCTATTTCTTTTGGGTGGTTACTTTATATTTAAAGTAAATATTAATATGTTTATGTTTATTGTCTTTATGATAATTATCTTCTAGCTATTTTTGGACTTCTCTGTTTCTTTTTCTCTTACTCTCTTTCTTTGTGTTTTGATGATTTTTCCTTAGTGGTGTGTTTACATTCCTTTCTTTATATCATTTGTGTGTTTATTGTACATTTTGGTTTTTTGTTACCATGAGGCTCATTTCATCTGATTCTGTGTTGCTTTCTTTATATCCAGTAGATGAGACAACTACCTCTTCCAGTGTTGAAGGAGGGGTCTTATGTAGGAGACGAAATTTTTTGTTCAGCCCTGCCCCAGCTCTTGGTTATCTCTTAAACCTCTGTTTATTCACACAGCCTATTATATTTTTAAAAGCTTCCAGTAGTTGAGAATGTGCTGATACCTATCGTGTCACAAAGGAGATGACTTCATCTCCCAGTTTCAGGTTGAGTGGAAGCTAGACCCTCAGGCAGCAGTTTTTTAAAAGTCAAATAATAACAGTCCTCAGGGGCCTCAAACATGAGCCCTGCTGGCCAACAGAGCCAGGTGATCTAGAGATGTCCCCTGATAAGCAGTTGCAAAAATTGGGATTCCAGATGAGTATATAAGCTCCATTCTGGAAGATACTGGAGAGCTGGAGCAAGGCAGAAGAAGTGTGCCAAAATGGCATCCCCGGGCTACATTCCTTGAGTATAGCTGTGTAGGCTGCTAAATGTGTATCAAACCTGAGTAGGTGTTTTGACTTGTGCCCCTGGTATAGCTTTTGGGGAGCTCACTAGTTGCTTCTCCTAATGATGACTGGTAATCCACTGGGTTATGTGAGTTTGGCTTATTTCAGGAAAACAGATAAAAGAAATTTTCTGTAACAATGTGGGCAGCAGGTAAACAGATTAAAAATACTTAAGACCATTTATCCTTGCTAAAAAGCAACAGGGAAGCCTGTCTCCTGGGGAGAAGTTCATTTTCTTGTTTTCACATGGTCAATTAAAGGCAACCTACAGTAATGGAACAGTTGTTTTTCAAAGGGCATGATATACTTAGGGATCATGATATACTTAGGCAAAATCTCTGCACTCTTATAAAAAGTGCAGAGAGTGATTTTTGTCCATGCTGTAAAGATTTCAAAAAGAAAACAAAACTGATTTAAAATTTTCTTTTGTGGAAATCTATTGTTCTCTACACTGACTATAGGTGCAGTAGTTATCAAACCTTCCTGTGCTTTAGAACCTCCTAGATTGGTATTTAAACAGGATTGATGGACCCACCTTGCATTCTGATTTAGTAAGGCTATTGTGAGAATCAAGAATATGCATTTAAAAATAGGATTTGGTATCATAAAACTCAGATTTGACATCTAACTTTGCTACCTATTAGTTGCATGTCCCTGGGCAAAACTTTCAATCTCACTGAGTTTCAGTTTACCTATAAAGTTGGAAAAATATTCACACTTAATTTTACAGTATTGCTGAACAAATCAAAGAATAATATAATAATAGCAGCCAACATTCAGTAAGTTAATAAGTGCTTACTGTGCTCCAGTCAACTTGTGGGGACTTTAAGTGTTTCTACTTTATCTTTGTCACAATCCTCTGAGGCCAGCACTATTATTATCCCCATTGTATAGATGAAAAAACAAACATTTGATGGTTACTTAATTCTTCTGAAGTCCTACAACTAGTGTATGGCAAGCTAGATTCCATACCCAAGTAGTCAGGCTTCAGATTTAGGGTTTGTGTAGTGTATTATAATCCCTTGGTGGTGGTTTGGTCTCTAATTCATGTCCAACTCTTGGAGTCCATTCCCAACCCAGGAATCGAACCCAGGTCTCCTGCATTGCAGACAGATTCTTGACCGACTGAGCTATGAGGGAAGCCCCATTATAATCCCTTAGTGAGACAATAGATGTTACTATTGTGAACTCTACTGTAATATAATAACTGTGATATATAGTTTGCAAATAATGGTGACTGCTTGTACCATATTTGTAAACTAAATATCCAAGCATGTGGATTTCTTGATTAGTCTTAATCCTGCTGCTGCTGCTAAGTCGCTTCAGTCATGTCCGACTCTGTGCGACCCCATAGACGGCAACCCACCAGGCTCCCCCATCCCTGGGATTCTCCAGGCAAGAACACTGGAATGGGTTGCCATTTCCTTCTCCAGGGCATGAAAGTGAAAAGTGAAAGTGAAGTTGCTCAGTCATGTCTGACTCTTCGCTACCCCATGGACTGCAGCCTACCAGGCTCCTCTGCCCATGGGATTTTCCAGGCAAGAGTACTGGAGTGGGGTGCCATTGCTTTCTCCAGTCTTAATCCTACGTGTTTGAATATATTTTTCTGGTTACCTGACAAATTACCACAGAACTTAATGGCTTAAAACAATCATGCTATGTATTATCTTGCATGAGTGTTACAGGTCAGGCATTGTGATAGGTTACTGGGAGGATGGATTGTTTCTGTTCCTTAATATCTGGGTTTATCAGCTGGAAGACTCAAGATTAGGAGATGGAATCATCTGGAGGCTCTTTAACTTATGCATAGTGTAAAAGAAACTCGCTTCAATTTGGTGTGGCAATAATTTAGAAATAATATAATCTAACGTGCCCAGGAACATTTTTCCAAATATTTTTCTATATGTAATTTATATTGATAAAGATCTAATAATATTATACATATATTTCTAATTTTCCTATAAGACAAACAGTATCATGTATTATAGTAATCTGTTTATATAAAGCATAACCTAAAAATATCCTTTATGCTTTCTCATGTTTCTGGGTCTTTGCTTATGTTATTTACATTACTTTTCCCCAGTGTAATTCCTGCCTATCTACCAAAATATTTCAAATATCACTGTGTCTTTAACACTTTCCCTGAGTCTCACCATCCCACCTGCAAAGTTAGGAATGTTTTCTCTGTATGCTCACCTTCACATAAAAACTTACAAAAATGTCCACCAAACTCACTTCAGTGGATGCTTATGAAGGTTCTCAAGTCTTTCAGCTGTATGAGAATATTATATCCCTTAATTATTAATAAAATGGCTTAGTTTCACTACTCAGAGAGTAGCAATTCTAGTAGCTTTTCAAACATAATGCAGATTATCTGGTATGAGTGGTATTGACTCCGGTTTTCCAACACTGCTCAAATTTGAAGCTCTTTATATTTTGTCTCCATAATCACATTCTCCTCTCTGTGCCATATTGATTCAAACACGCAACATATTCCTATCTCTTTCAATTACCCTAAGCAACACTAAAACAAAGCCATATTGATTAGAGGCAGGAGTGAAAGTTATATACTGTGTACCCTGCAAAAAACACAAATCAAGAAATGAAACTGAATATTAGACAACTGACTCTTACTGTCTAAATTCTCATCAATCATATCCGCTCCTGGGGGAATTTCTTATTTTCCATATTCTTCTTTTAGTTTCAGCTCACTATTACCTTCCTCGACCTTGTTCTCTAGAACATCACTCCTCATTCTTCTAGCTTCTCAAGCCTCTGTCTCATGCTACTCAGATTCAGTAACAACTCTCAAATATATGTCATCCTTCCATATGGAGAAGTGTCTCTCTTTGTTTTACTTTTATTCCATGCCTATTCATGCCCTATTCTAGGAAGGTGGGAGAGTTGCATGATTGTTGCATGCAGGTTTCCTTTATTTAAGAAAGCTATGAAAGAGATTTTTAAACAGAATTTGATATATAACAGATATTCGGATATAAAAAATGAAAGAAGAGATGGATGGGTAGATGGATGAATAGATGTTTTACTATTTTGTATTATATGTATAATTTCAATGCCTGCTTATTAATACAATCAATTATTTTGCTGTTTTTACTCACCAAGCCCTATAGTGGTAGATTTGGTTTGTTTTATGTTGTGACAATAATATTAGTAATAGGTAATATTAATTGTATATCTATTACATGCAGACACTTTAAATGAACTTATGTAATGCATGCTGAATCCCTTCAGTTGTGTCCTACTCTTTGCGACCCCATGGACTGTAGACCGCCAGGCCCTTCTGTCCATGGTATTTTCTAGGCAAGAATACTGGAGTGGGTTGCCATGCCCTCCTCCAGGGCATCTTCCCGACCCAGGGATCAAACTCACGTCTCTTATGTCTCCTGCATTGGCAAGTGGGTTCTTTACTACTAGCACCACCTGAGAACTTATGTAGTACTCACAGCAAAAATTGTGATATAGACATATTATTATCCTAATTTATATATAAGAAATGTGAAGCACAATGTAGTTAAGATCTTACCTTTTTTACCTAGCTAGTAAGTAATTGATGATTTGAACTTAGTAAACTTCATACATAAACTCTGTGTTTTTAATTTCATAAATTTATTTTCACATACCTATTCCCCATACCTGTTTTCATTTGGTTATCTTTGCTCTATTTCCTGGTGGTTTGTCTGTTTTTTATCTCGGCTTCCCCCATAGCTTGGTTGGTAAAGAATCCGCCTGCAATGTGGCAGACCTGGGTTTGATCCCTGGGTTGGAAAGAGCCCCTGGAGAAGGGAAAGGGTACTCACTACAGTATTCTGGCCTGGAGAATTCCATGGACTATATAGTCCATGGGATTGCAAAGAGTCAGACATGACTGAGAGATTTTACTTCACTTCCACTTGTTATGTATCTCAGCCTTTACCTGGCCACTAAATGATGACTTGACTATTGCTAGATCAGCACAAACTTTCCTTGGGTTATGCACATAACAGCACATGCTGCTTCTGCTAAAGAGCAGTAACAACTTTGACCCACTTGTGTTAAAGGTTTTGCTCCCTACAATGTATTAGTAAAGTGAAAGTGTTAATCACTCGATCGTGTCCAATTCTTTGCAACCCCATGGTCTGTGACCTGCCAGACTTCTCTGTCCATGGAATTCTCCAGGCAAGAATACTGGTGTAGATAGCCATTCCCTTCTCCAGGTGATCTTCCCAAACCAGGGATCAAACCCTGGTCTCCTGTATTCAGATAGCAGATTCTTTACCCTCTGAGCCACCAGGGAATGGGCTTACTTTCTCAGTTTCTTACAGCTCCCTCTCTCAAGGTATTTATAACAAGTTCGGCCAAAGCTGAAAAGAATTCTGATGTCTCTGTCAAGTATTCATCCAAATCCTTCTTCTATGCCAAGAATCAGTGTATTTACCAGGATAAATCCCAGATGCTTTGCTTCTTTGGTAAATTGCCTGGAGTCCTTGCTGAGAGACTGGGACTGCAGAGAGAGCTGTTTCTTTCTGTCCTTGTTTTAGTATTACTTTTGTAGATTATAATACCGAAGTAGGACTTATTTTGTAAAATCCATGCCATAATTGAAAAAAAAAAAAAAGACCCCAAAAGTATCTTTAGAAAGTAAGCCAAACACAGCTGGCACAGATACCATCCAGTACTATGGCCAGAAAAATTTCTAACTCATATACTAATACTAAGTCTCTTAAACTTCTTTTTCCAAGAAACTAATTCACTTGCTTTTTTTACTTGCTTGTTTAAATACTTGTTTGGAAACTAAAATTGGACACATAAATTATATGGAGAAGTATATTATTAAAGGCAATTTAGATTACAAACATATTTTGAAAGTAATGTCTTGCATTAATTTGTTCATCCAGCAAATGTGTCCATTGCTCATTAGTGGTCAGATATGTTGTGCCTATGGAGATGGTTATACATGGTCCAGGCCCTGCAGAAAGCACAACTGTAGATGTAAATCACACTCTTTTTTTAGCACTTTTTTTTTGTTTATTTGTTTTTACAAACTTGTATGCATCTTCATGAAGGCAGATTTATAATAAAAGGAAAATTCCCATCAGTGAAAAGTTAAAATTATAGGGACATATTAAAAACTTTAAAAACGTATATATTTCAGAAGCTAGAATCTACCAAGGGTTAAAAAAACACCTACAAGTCAAAATATAAGTAACATTTGCTAAAACTGAAGTATATCACTCTTTCAAAGTAGAGCATTTGTATCAGCCTGAGTAATCTTTCCAGGCTGTTAGAAATAACTAAGGAGAAGACAAGAGTTATACTCCCTTAGCCTCAAAAAGATCCCAGTAAAGTGTTAATATAATGCATGCATGTGTGCACCCTCACTGGTGTCCATCTCTTTGTGATCCCATGGGGTGTAGCCTGACAGGCTCCTCTGTCCATGGGATTCTCCAGGCAAGAATACTGGAGTGCCTGACCAAGGGATCAAACCCCAGACTCTTGCATCTTTTGCATTAGCAAGCAGCTTCTTTCCCAGTTGAGCCACTGGGGAAACCCAAAAGTGTTTATATAGAACATTTTCTAATTAACTGCTTTCATATTTATCTTCTTATATTATTCACAGTAGCCCTTTCAAGAAGTGTTTTCATTCCAGTTTTTGTAAGCCTGAAAATCAAAGTTAGGAATGATGAAATCACACCCTAGGCCACAAGGATTTTGAACTTAAGTATTTAGATTACAGTTACAACTACCCAGCTGTGAGTACTGACTTATACTCAGTTGCTATTCAGTCATTCAGTCCTGTCCAACTTTTTGTGACCCCATGGACTGCAGCGCGCCAGGCTTTCCTGTCCTTCACCATTTCTTGAAGCTTGCTCAAACTCATGTCCACTGAGTTGGTGATGCCATCCAACCATCTGACCCTCTGTCGTCCCCTTCTCCTCTTGCCTTCAATCTTTCCTAGCATCAGGGTGTTTTCTAATGAGTCGGCTCTTCGCATTAGGTGGCCAAAGTCTTGGAGCTTCAGCTTCAGATCAGTCCTTCCAATGAATATTCAGGGTAGATTTCCTTTAGGATTTACTGGCTTGATCTCCTTGCAGTCCAAAGGACTCTCAAGAGTCTTCTCCAACACCACAGTTCAAAAACATCAGTACTTCGGCACTCAGCTTTCTTTATGGTCCAACTCTCATATCCATACATGACTACTGGAAAAAACATAGCTTTGACTAGACATACCTTTGCTGTCAGAGTAACATCTCTGCTTTTTAATATGCTGTCTAGATTGGTAATACCTTTTCTTCCAAAGAGCAAGCATCTTTTAATTTCATGGCTGCAGTCACCATCTGCAGTGGCTTTGGAGCCCCCCCAAAATAAAGTGTCTCATTATTTCCTCATCTATTTGCCATGAATTGATGGGACTGGATGCCGTGATCTTCATTTTTTGAATGTTGAGTTTTAAGCCAGTTTTTTTCACTCTCCTCCTTCATCTTCATCAAGAGGCTCTTCAGTTTCTCTTTGCTTTCTGCCATAACGGTGATGTGATTGGGATATCTGAATTTGTTGTTATTTCTACCATCAGTCTTGATTCTACCTTGTGCTTCATCCAGTCCGGCATTATGCATGATGTACTCTGCACAGAAGTTAAATAAGCAGGGTGACGATATACAGCCTTGACATACTCCTGTCCCAATTTGGAACAGGTCATTGTTACATGTCTGGTTCTAACTGTCACTTCTTGACCTGCATGCAGGTTCCTCAGGAGGCAGGTAAGGTGGTCTGGTATTCCCATCTCTTTAAGAATTCTACAGTTTGTTGTGATCCATACAGTCAAAAGCTTTGGCATAATCAGTGAAGCAGAAATAGATGTTTATTTCTGGAATTCTTTTGCTTTTTCTATGATCCAATGGATGTTGGCAATTTGATCTCTGGTTCCTCTGCCTTTTCTAAATCCAGCTTGAATATATTGAAGCTCTTGGTTCATGTAGTGTTCAAGCCTGACTTGCAGAATTTTGAGCATTACTTTGCTAGCATGTGCATGAGTACAGCTGGGTGGTAGCTTGAACATTCATTGGCATTGCCTTTCTTTGGGATTGGAATGAAAACTGACCTTTTCCAGTCCTGTGGCCATTGCTGAATTTTTCAAATTTCCTGACATATTGAGTGCAGTATTTTCACAGCATCATCTTATAGGATCTGAGTGTGTCTTAATAATTTTAGTTTAATACAATATTCAGGAAAGAATAAAGAAAGTGGTAGTTTTCTTTCCAGGAAACTACACAGACACACATGTATACAAAATTAGAATATTCTTTCAGAAACACTCTGAGACATAGTTAGGTATACCCTATGTATTGAAAGACTCCAGGAATAGAAAGTCAGGTCAAGGATTAGTGGTATGTTGTTTCACTGTACTGTTATGGTTTAATAAGTGAAGAGCTTTTGTAAAAAAATAAATAAAATAAGAAAAACAAAGATAACTACAATGATTTAAAGCCTTCTTTACCTGTGCCCCCACTGATACTCAAGAACTGAGGTTTTTTTCGCAGTTGAAGTCATATCCCGAGTTCCAGGGCAATGGTACTATTTCCTCCCAATGTATTTATATATTCACACTGGGGCAAAGGGTTCTCTGTAGTTGCTCTTTCCTTCTATATATTCCCATGATGCATCTTTCATCTTTCTCTGTTCCTATAGCAGTAATCAGCACGATCACTATATGGAACATTCACAGTTCATTGTCTTACGGATCTTCTATGATTTTCCCAATTACTAGTAGACAGTTGCCTGTCATAATTGGTAGCCATGGGGTGAACTGTTCTTTGATGCATGTGGTACACTATGAGGACTCTGAAATTATTTTCCTCCACAGTTAATGAATACATTACTGGAGAGGCATCTTTGAATAATAGCATTGCATTAGAAGAAGCCACACTTCTGCCCTTGCTTTGTTCTTAGGAAAAAAGGGGGAGGGGAATTAAGAATAACCTTTAACCTTTTAGCAATTAGACCGTAATTTCCTCTTTGGTTAATAACAGTGGCTGATGAAAGCAACTCTTTAGAACTTGGACACTTACAGCACCTTTGGATGGGAATTATCTATGGATGTCTTAGCTCAGAAACACACAGGACTGGCAAACCCTCTGCTTTTTAGTCCCAAGTCTTGTAACAGGACACTGGAACATTATGATGGTCTTTTGTCAACTTTTTTGTCAACTCTTTTTGACAACACATTGTCAACTCAACTGTGCTACAATCTTAAGTTATGCAGTCAGATAGAAATCTAAATGTTGGCTGTGAAAGTATATATAATTATAGCTCATAATCAGTTGACTTTAAATAAGGGAGGTATCCCAAATAATCTGGGTGGGTTTGAATCAATCAGCTGAAAAGACCTTAAAAATAGAGTTGAGGCTTACCTGAGAGAAGAAATCCCACCTGTGGATAGTTTCTTCAGCCTGTGCTGTGAGTTTCAGCTTACTCTTCTTGATGGCCTGTCTGACAGATGTTGGGATTACCTAACCACCCCATGATTGTGTGTAGAGAATTTGTAGCAATAAAAACTCTTACTCACCTCCTATTGGTTCTGCTTCTCTGGTTGAACACACTAAAACACATATACAAATATCACCTCCTATGAGCAGTAACCTCGGTTATCTATTTAAGTCCTCAGAAAATATACAAATTCAATAGAAAGAGTGATCCTCATTTAGAGAGAAACATGATGATTCCCTTGTAGTTTGCAAAATATTAAAGAGATCTGGATCTCTAGAGAACTACTATTGTAGATACACTGTTTTCTATTATTCTCATTTAATTTGTAAGTATGTTATATATCAGTCTTAGCTGAAATATTTTCTTAAAAAGTACATAGATATAGGTATCTGTATATTTATACATCTTTTGTATATCTATGTATGTATATCTAATACCCTTCAACATGTATTTGCATGGGGATAGCCACAGAAGAATCCGTGACACTGTGTACTGGTGTATTTAATAATGGCTTCCCAGGTGGAGCTACTGGTAAAGAATCTGCCTACCAATGCAGTAGACAAGAGATGTGGGTTTGATCCCTGGGTTGGGAAGATCTCCTGAAGTAGAAAATGGCAAGCCATTCCAATATTCTTACCTGGAAAAGTCCATGTACAGAAAAGCCTGGTGGGCTACTGTCCAGGGGGTTACAAAGAGTCAGACATGACTGAGCGCACACACACACACACACACACACCTGGTTAAATTAATAAAACTCAAAAAATAAAATGTATTTGCACCATATTACTACCCTAAGCTTAAAATTAAGTTAAAAAATTTGCCTTTTGCAGCAGTGACTAAAAATGTATGGTAAAGTAACCCCAACAGAAAATGTCACTGAAAGTTATGTTCTTACTATTCTTAGTAATAAAAGAATGGTTAGATTTCTGATGTCAGTGTCTTTTAGGAATCTATGTCTATTTCTGTATTTTATAATTGCACATAAATTATATATAGTTTCTGTCAATTCCTAGAAAAATAAGCTCTTGGAATGAAATGTTAATATTAACTCGTCATAGATAAGAACATACACAAAGAAATTTACATGCAAAAGTTATAAATCTGTAAGAATTGCTTATAACTATATTGTATTAATAATTAAAACAGATATAGTAATTGAAAGGAGCAGATGATGGAAATTGGTCAGAAGAAATAAAGGAAAGTATCAGAGACAAACTTAGATAGTACTTGCTCAAGTACTACTTAAAGAAAGAGGCTGGCCCATTGAGAAAATAATTTCTAACCAAGAGATGAATGATTCTAACTGTCCTATTTTGATTTCATATGTTCATCTGTCTATCTTCCTCCAGTCCTCATTCTGAGATATGCCAGCATACCATTAGCAGTATCTGGGACATATGTTGTTGGTCATGTATTAAAATACATTATATTAATTATTAACTATGTTCTAGTTATTATGCAAAACATATATATGTATTAGCAAATTTAAAGTTTACTCTACCATAAGAGTTATTATCCTAATAATATGATTTACATATTATATGCAATATGATTATCTTAATTTTATAATTAAAAATAAGAGATTCAAAGAAGTAAAGTTACTTACTTAAGCTCACATAGCTGATAGATTACCTGGTATTATACCTTTATGTGAATCCAGTGCTCATAATGAAAAAATACAAAAACACACCATAATGCAAGTCTGGTTGTGATGTAGGGTCTAATAGATTTATAAAAGTAGTCCATAAGAGCATGAAAGGGAATTTCAGTTTCTGACTAACCTGCAGTCAAATGGAACAGATTTGCTCTCTCTTCTGATATATTTTTAAGCTTGAAAAAAATGTCAAACAATGACTTTAACAACATTGGAACCAGGTAACAAAGAGTAATAATTTCAGAGAGATAGGAAAGAAACAGAATGAAGACTAATATAATCTCAGTTTATTGTTGTTGGGATTTCCAGATTATAGAGGAAGGGAATCTCAGGAGGAGTCCTGAGAATCTTGGACTAGAACTTGCTAAATTGAGTTCTGTAGAAGAGAGATTTACACAGAGAGAAAATGTGTAGATTTGAAAATGTGTACCTCAAGTATTGGGGACACAAAAAATTTTGTTCAGGATTTTCCATAATATCTTTCTTATGTTTTCTGTAGCATCTTTCCATATGGTGTTATGGAAAATCCTGAACGAATGTTTTGGCCAACCAATTATTTGGCAGATGTTGATCAGCACTGCATCAGTGTGTGTGAGGAAATATCAGAGGCCTGAGAAGGTGCTCAGTATCATTAATCATTGAGAAAGATAAGTCAAAACCACAATCAGATATCACTACATACCTAGTATCAATAGAATGTCTAAAATTATAAATATTGACCATGTCAAATATTGGCAAAGATGTGGAAGAACTGGAATATTCATACATGGCTGGTAAAAACCTAAAATGGCAAAACCACTTTGAAGAAAAAACAAATATACATATACTATACCATCTAGTCATTCTACTATTAGGTATTTATGCAAGAGAAATGAAAACATATGTCCAATACAGATATTTGTATATGGATATTCAAAACAGATTTGAAATAGTCAATAACTGGAAACCCAAATTTTCATCAAGAGGTGAAAGGATAAATTATAGTATGTCCTTACAATGGTGTACTACTTAGCAATAAGAAGGAATTAACTGCTGATGAGTGTGAATGAATCTAAAAATAATGCTGAATTTTAAAAAAGCCAGACAAAAAGGTACATGTGATATGATTCTATTTATATATAATTCTAGAAAATACAAAGTAATCTATAGTTACAAGAAGTAGGTCAGTGGTTTACTGGGAGACAGGTCTGGAAAGGATGGAATAAAGGATTTACAAAGGGGCCTGAGGAAATTTTTCAAGGTGAGAGATATATTCTTTATCTTGTTTGTAGTGATCATTTTATATATGAATATACATGTCAAAATTGGTGCAACTTATAAAATTGTACATTTAAAATATGTATTATTATTATATGTTAATTTTGTCCCAATAAAGTGATTTTAAAATAAAAAACACTAAACACAACAGTAACAAAGTAAAGAAAAACATAATAGCATAAAGGAAGATTACAATTATAATGAAATGAATTAAAATGGATTACACTTTCTGTTAATGGTCTTGAGTCAAGGACAAGGCAGGAGTCTGGAGTCGTTAAAAAAAGAATCTTCCAAAAATTTGGTATTATAGGAGTGATACTTCTGATCATCTCATCCTTGCATAAAATGCCTCTGGGTATCCTCGGTACTATCATCCAGTCTCAATTTGGTACCTTACTCAGCACGATTTTTAAATCTTGAAAACCACCCAAGGATTGTAGAAGGTGGAGGAAAAGTCAGTGCATCAGTATCAGCAAGAATCTAATTTGATTTGATATTTATCAAATGCCTGTCATTTGGAAGCAATGAATTAATTCCCCCTGCATCTGTGAAGATGACTGTAACACAAATAATACTATTGAGTTGGGCAAAATTTTAACTGTTTAACATGTATCCAGTTATTTGATTCTCACAAAACTCTTTTGAGATAAGCTCTACTAACAACACCACTGAAGTTTTACAAATGAGGAAACTGAGGGGCAGAAAAGATATGGTACCTTGTACATAGTCTCAAAACCGATAAGGCCTGGAATTGAACTTAGGCATTAAAGCCTCTGACTGTGTGGATCACAATAAACTGTGGGAAATTCTTCAAGAGATGGGAATACCAGATCACCTGACCTGCCTCTTGAGAAATTTGTATGCAGGTCAGGAAGCAACAGTTAGAACTGGACATGGAAAAACAGAGTGGTTCCAAATAGGAAAAGGAGTACGTCAAGGCTGCATATTGTCACCCTGCTTATTTAACTTATATGCAGAG
>NW_011495072.1:18673286-18692496 GCF_000754665.1 Bison bison bison | reverse complement strand
AAGCAGAGACATTACTTTGCCAACAAAGATACGTCTAGTCAAGGCTATGGTTTTTCCAGTGGTCAGGTATGGATGTGAGAGTTGGACTGTGAAGAAAGCTGAGTGCTGAAGAATTGATGCTTTTGAACTGTGGTGTTGCAGAAGACTCTTGAGAATCCCTTGGACTGCAAGAAGATCCACCCAGTCTGTTCTGAAGGAGATCAGCCCTGGGATTTTGTTGGAAGGAATGATGCTAAAGCTGAAACTCCAGTACTTTGGCTACCTCATCCAAAGAGTTGACTCATTGGAAAAGACTCTGATGCTGGGAGGGATTGGGGGCAGGAGGAGAAGGGGATGACAGAGGATGAGATGGCTGGATGGCATCACTGACTCGATGGACATGAGTCTGAGTGAACGCCAGTAGTTGGTGATGGACAGGGAGGCCTGGCATGCTGTGATTCATGGGGTCGCAAAGAGTAGCACATGACTGAGCGACTGAACTGAACTGAATTGATTCCACATCCATATTCATTGTTCTTTGTTACCAACTTGTTGTTTTCTGCTGCATACAAATTAATTAATTTGGTATTGTTATTTTGACAGATGTTCATAAAATTGTACAGAAAGGGGGTCATCAAAGCCATCCCCAAGAAAAAGAAAGGCAAAATTGTCTGAAGAGGCCTTACAAATAGCTGAGAAAAGAACAGAAGTGAAATGCAAAGGGAAAAAGGAAAGATATAACATCTGAATGCAGAGTTCCAAAGAATAGCAAGGAGAGAAAAGAAAGCCTTTTTAAGTGAACAATGCAAAGAAATAGAGGAAAACAATAGAATGGGAAAGACTAGAGATCTCTTCAGGAAAGTTAGAGATACCAAGGGAAAATCTCATGCAAAATGGGCACAATAAAGGGCAGAAATGGTGTGGACCTAAGAGAAGCAGAAGATAGAAAGAAGAGGTGGCAAGAATACACAGAACTACACACAAAAAAAGGTCTTAATAAGCCAGATAATCACGGTGGTGTGATCACTCACCTAGAGCCAGACATCCTGCAGTGTGAAGTCAGGTGGGCCTTAGGAAGCGTCACTATGAACAAAGCTAGTAGAGGTCATGGAATTACAGCTGAGCTATTTCAAATCCTAAAAGTTGATGCTCTTAAAATGTCACATTCAATATGTCAGTAAATTTGGAAAACTCAGCAGTGGTCACAGGACTGAAAAAGATCAGTTTTCATTCCAGTCCCAAAGGAGGAAAATGACAAAGATTGTTCAGACTATCACACAATTGCACTCATTTCACATGCTAGCAAAGTAATGCTCAAAATTCTCCAAACTAGGCTTCACCAGTATGTGAATTTTCAGATGTTCAAGCTGGATTTAGAAAAGGCAGAGGAACCAGAGATCTAATTGCCAACATCCGTTGGATCATAGAAAAAGCAAGAGAACTCCAGAAAAACATCTGCTTCATTGACTATGCTAAAGCCTTTGACTGTGTGGATCACAACTGTGGAAAATTCTTAAAGAAAAGGAAACAGCAGACCACCTTTACTGCCTCCTGAGAAGCCTGTATGCAGGTCAAGAAACAACAGTTAGAACCAGACATGGAAAAAAGGACTGGTTCCAAAAAGGGAAAGAAGTATGTCAAGGTTGTATATTGTTACCCTGCTTATTTAATTTCTATGCAGAGTACATTATATGAAATGTCAGGCTGGATGAAGCACAAGCTGGAATCAAGACTGTGGGAGAAATACCAACAACCTCAGATATGCAGATGACACCAACCTTATGGCAGAAAGTGGAGAGGAATTAAAGAGCTTCTTGATGAAAATGAAAGAGGAGAGTGAAAAAGTTGGCTTAAAACTCAGCATTCAAAAAACAAAGTTCATGGCATGTCCTACCATCACTTCATGGCAAATAGATGGGAAAACAATGGAAACAGTGACAGACTTTATTTTGGGGGGCTCCAAAATCACTGAAGATGATGTTGCAGCCATGAAATTAAAAGATGCTTACTCCTTGGAAGAAGCAGTGACAACCCTAGACAGACAGCATATTAAAAAGCAGAGACACTACTTTGCCTACAAACGTCCATCTAGTCAAAGCTATGGTTTTTCCAGTAGTCATGTATGGATGTGAGAGCTGGACAGTAAAGAAGTCTGAGCACTGAAGTATTGATGCCTTTTAAATTGGTGTCGGGAATGTCTCTTCAGAGTCCCTTGGATAGCTAAGAGATCAAACCAGTCAATCCTGAAGGAAATCAACCCTGAGTATTCATGGAAGAACTGATACTAAAACTCCAATACTTTGGCCACCTGATGCAAAGAGCAACTGCATTGGAAAAGACCTTGATGCTGGGAGATATTGAGGGCAGGAGAAGAAGAGTACAACAGAGGATGAGATGATTGGTTGGCATCATCCAATCAGTGAATATGATTGAGCAAATCTGGGAGATGGTGAAGGACAGGGGAGCCAGGTGTGCTGCAGTCCATGGGGCCGCAAAGAGTCGGACAGGACTAAGTGAACAGCAGCAACAAAGAATTTTGAGCAGCCAATGTTTCCTGAAAAAATAAAAGGTAGAGAAAGAAGCAGAAAAAAAAAAAATGAGATGAGAGGATGTTTTTCCTTCTTGAAATAAATATGTATTACAGAGAGGGAATTTGCTGAATGTGATGAATATAAGGGAAGTAGAAAGATACCTCTTACCTCCTAATGAAAATCCTGAGATAAAGGGACATACACAACAAAAGTAGTTTACCAAGTTGTTAAGCAAGTCAATATTGGGACTTCATTTAGTGTCATATCTTTAAATAAACAGTCAATCAAACCAGTAAAGAATTAAGTAAATAATAAAAAAATTTTTTCTTTTGAAATTACTTGATTGAACTTATATTTTTAGAGCAGCTATCATTTGAAAGGAAAAGTTACAAAGATTGTAAGTGGCAATAAAGAGTAAATTAATTATATATTCTAAGTTATGATGTAGACTCTACTTTTCCAAAATCAGAACCTTTCTCATATTTTGACTGCCAGGCCTCTAGACAATTTCATATTAACATTGATTTCTGGTTTTTTTTTTTACCCTTTTATCTCCCATTATACTCTATTCTCTACAAAGTAGAAAGAGCAGTCTTTTGCAGAATAAAAGCTTAGATCCAGTCACTTTGTTAAAAACCTTTGATGACTGCAGTTTTACTGAAGATTTGATCTAAAATATGCTTATTATGTTTAAAAGTCTTTGGGATCTCATTCCAGTGACCTTTCTAATATCATTTCTGATTACTCCACAATCCTTTTCAAGCATACTTGTCTTTTTGGTGTATCTTGAATATACCAACAGGATTCACCGTTAAACCCCTTTATCTTTTTTTGTCTTGGTACATGTACTCTCTTACTTGCTTCACATATCTGCTAAAATGTCATTTTAACATAGAGGCCCAGCCTAACCTTGATGTATAAAAATCACAAACCACTTGAACCCTTTACCATTTATCTCCACCTGGATGGATTTCTCACCTGACCAACCCCTATTGCTAGCGATATTATTTAATTGTAATTATTTTTAATTGACAACCTCTGTCTACTAGAGTGTCTTCAAAGAACAAGGACTTTGTCTGGTTTGTTCATTGTTATATCCCTTAGAACAGGGCTAAGCTCAGAAAAGAAATTCAATAAATATTTATTGGTTCAGCAAATAAAAGAATTCCAGATAATGCCACTTACTGCAGCTCAGGAATGTTACATAAAAGCTCTATATTCTGGCTTATCAATTTTCTCAGCAAGAAGATCAGTCTGATCTGCAGGGTCTGTTTTAGATTAAATGACAGTATATACCATACGGATACTTTAACATATATACAAGTTTAATAAATGGATTATAATACTATGACAGTTTGGACAGAAACTATTTGGAAATGTAGCTTTTTAGTGCCTTAATTTTTCTATTCTAAATTGCTTGAGAGCCAATTTCATCAGATAAAAATCAATAACAACCATAAATGTGTATTTTGGCAGATCGAATGAGACGAGTGAATACATTTTGAATTCATAATTGTAAATGCTTTGTGAGAATGTACAACTTATTTTTAACTGAAGTTTACTTTCTATGCAATAGGATATGCAAGGAAACTAAGGTATTAATCTACATTTTGGGGAAAATATTATTTTAAATTTAATACAATTGTTTCTTTCCTATCTCAGTATTCCAGGTGTGTGCAGCTTAGAACTCATATAAGCTAGAGAGTGACTTAATGAATCATTCATGATTAGTTGGAACTAATTGTCAGAATGATCAGAAGTTGGCAAGTGTTCCTGCAATGAGAGGGAATGATCTACTGTTCATAAGTGCCTCAGAATTCTGGAGGTTCTTAGCTGGTGCTGCTTTTCTTTTCCCAACACTTAGACATTCTCTGCAGCCATTTATCTTGAATAAGCCAAAAGAAGGAAAGGTCAGCCAGATTCAAGACTTCTAAGGTGCCATTTCCTTAGCAAACATGCTCTCTTCTTGATAGATTTTGAAATATTCTACATCTATAAATGGTTCATTCAGAATGATAAATTATGAGATCTTACAGTCTTAAAAATAAGAGCATGTTTTCAGTTTGGGTCAGCAAAACCATTCAACTCAGCTTTCTTTGTCCCACATGGTAAAAAAGATTTAAGAGGACAGTAGTTTTCCATTTTTCTATTCTTGTATAGATGGTATATTGAGAGATATTAATTAGAATAATTGTTTCTTTAAAGCTAAAATGCATAGATATTTAAATGTATTCAAATCACAAAAATATTTTAAATACCAAATATTTAGCTAGTTAATAGCTGTCTATCTTATTTTTTGTTTTTAAATAGCTTTCTCCCTGGTTGTCTTGATTGTAAAGCATTACATAAACAGTACCAGGGCCACATGGTTTACCATCATAAATAACTGATTGAAACACCTGTCTAGTTTTTAGGACTTAACTCAATTAAGACTGCCTCTCTGATTCCTTTCTTGCTCTTTTACTGGACTGACTTGATTACATATGGGTATCTTTTGGCTAATTTTTGGAATATTTTAATTATTTCATTTTTCATGATTTAGTTACCTAGTACTTAGTTACCATGTATTTAGTTACCTAGTACATAATACAATTCTGTATTATGGTTCAATACTTTATTTTGAAGTCACATGCTTTTTTGTGCTGCTGCTGCTAAGTCACTTCAGTCGTGTCCGACTCTGTGTGACCCCATAGACGGCAGCCCACTAGGCTCCTATGTCCCTGGGTGCTGCTAAGTCACTTCAGTTGTGTCCGACTCTGTGTGACCACATAGACGGCAGCCCACTAGGCTCCTATGTCCCTGGGATTCTCCAGGCAAGAATACTGGAGTGGGTTGCCATTTCCTTCTCCAATGCATGAAAGTGAAAAGTGAAAGTAAAGTCACTCAGTCATGCCCTTAGCGACTCCATGGACTGCAGCCTACCAGGCTCCTCCGTCCATGGAATTTTCCAGTCAAGAGTACTGGAGTGGGGTGCCATTGCCTTCTCCAATGCTTTTTTGTGAGTAGATGGTAAATATCGGAGAAGGCATTGGCACCCCACTCCAGTACTCTTGCCTGGAAAATCCCATGGACAGAGGAGCCTGGTAGGCTGCAGTCCATGGGGTCGCTAAGAGTCGGACACCACTGAGCGACTTCACTTTCACGCATTGGAGAAGGAAATGGCAACCCACTCCAGTGTTCTTGCCTGGAGAATCCCAGGGACGGGGGAGCCTGGTGGGCTGCCATCTATGGGGTTGCACAGAGTCGGACACGACTGAAGCGATTTAGCAGCAGCAGCAGCAGCAGATGGTAAAGATAGTAAAATGTACCTATATATATCAAGTCAGTGACACTCAGGAAGCTCATAATTTATAGAATACTTGAGTTACTTCATTTTTCTTGATTTAGTTACCTAATACTTAATACAGTTCTGATTATGGATCAATAATTTATTTTAATGTAACATAGGGGGGCAGTCCTAAGATGGTGGAGGAATAGGATGGGGAGGCCAGTTTCTCCCCCACACATTCATTCGAAAGATGATTTGAATGCTGAGCAAATACCACAAAACAACTTGTGAACCCTGGCAGAGGACACCTGGCACCTAGAAAGGAAGCCCACTGTCTTCGAGAGGAGGTAGGACAAAATATAAAAGATAAAAAGAAAGACAAAAGAGTTAGGGATGGAGACCCATCCCGAAGAGGGAGTTGTAAAAGAGGAGAAGTTTCCAAAAACAGAAAACCCTGTCACTGGCGGGTCTGTGGGGAGTTTTGGAATCTCAGAGGGCAACATAACCAGGAGGAAAAAATAAATAAAATCCACAGATTATGCGCCTAACTGCAACTCCCAGCAGAGAAGTAGCCCAGACGCTCGCATCCACCACCAGCAAGTGAGGGCTGAACAGGGAGGAGCAGGCTGCATGCTTAGGGTAAAGACCAGGCCTGAATGCCAAGGACAACCTGAGGGAGCTAATGTGAGATAGCAACCCAAACTGTGGGATAGCCAGAGAGAGGAAAAAAAAAGAGAGAGAAAAGAGGAAAGAGAGAGAGAGAGAGAACTTTCCCCCGAAAAGCTCTAACGTAAGACACTATCAGCCTCTCACAGAAACAAAGGACTGAGTGAATACCAGAGGAGAGCTAGCCAGCTGCGGACAGGCCCATCCCCCACCAGAGGCAGGGAGGCAGGCGGGCGACAGCCAGAGCTGGAAGACAAGGGGCAAACTCAGCCCCAGAGACGGCATCCTCTGCCAAACTGTGAGCAGGCTCCCAGTTGCTAACCAAGTCTTCCTGGGATCCTGGATGGTTGACATCTGCCAGGAGGATTGCAGCCAGAGATCAGCTCCCCAGAGGAGACACACAGCACACCTGAGACAGCACTCCTGCTGCACACCTAGGAAACTGAGCGATTGGGACCGGGGAGGTGATAAGACGCACCGCCCCACCTGGAGAGAGTGTGCTTGCCAAGCACCTGGTCACCCAAGCTGCTCAGACCTGGGAAGGGCACAAAACGCAGGCCCAACTGAGTCTGTGCCTTTGTGGAGTACCCAAGAACCTGAACCTGAGTGGTTTAGACCTGGAATTGCACACAACTCAGGGCCCACCTTAGATAGTTCCCCTGCAGAGCAACCTGGAGCCTGAGCAATGTAGACTGGGAAAGAATACATGCCAGGGGGAAACCCAGTGTGGCCCAGACACTGCGAGCACTCCCCCCACACACCAGTGATGTTTGTTTGCAGTGTTCCTCCCTCCCTGCTGCACAACTGAACAAGTGAGCCTAAATAAATGACCACCTTTGCCCCCTTGTGTCAGGGCGGAAGTTAGATACTGAAGAGACTTGCAAACAGAGGAAGCCAAAATGAACAAAGAGGGAACCACTTTGGAAGTGACAGGTGCAACAGATTAAAACCCTGTAGTTAGCATTGACTACATTGGAAGGGACCTATAGACCTTGAGAAGAAGTATAAGCTGGAACAAGGAACAATCTGAAACTGAACTGACCCCACACTGCCCTCAATAGCTCCAGATAAATCACTAGATATATTTTAGTATTATCATTTTTTAATTTTCTTATTTTTTATTTTTAAGTTCTTTATTACTCTTTTAATTTTCATTTTTAAAACCTATTACTACCTTCCAAAAAAAGACCCTATTTTTAAAACAAATTTCATATTTTTTTATAACGTTGGTGCTTTTGTTTTGTTTTGTTTAATATTGTATTTTTGAGAGTCTAACTCTACTCTAGATTTTTAATCTTTGCTTTTTGGTATTTGTTATCAGTTCTGTACCTTTAAGAATCCAAACTTCAGTACCCATTTTTACTTAGGAGTGTGATTACTGGCTTTATTGCTCTCTCCCCTTTTGACCCTCTTTTTTCTCCTCCAGGTCACCTCTATCTCCTCCCTCCCCCTTCTCTTTTCTACTTAACTCTGTGAATCTCTTTGGGTGTTTTGGGCTTGGAGAACACTTAGGGAACTGATCACAGGCTAGATTAGTCTCTCTCTTTTTGACTCCCCCTCCTCTTCTCTTGGTCACCTCTATCTCCTTCCTCCTTCTCTTCTCTATGGAACTCCATGAACCTCTCTGAGTGTTCCAGACTGTGGAGAGCAATTAGGGAATTGAATACTGGCTATATTGCTGTCTCCCCTTTTGATTCCCCCTCAAAAGAGGGGGAATCCTGGTTACCTCTATCTCCCTCTTCCCGCTACTCTTCTTCATGTAACTCTGTGAACCTCTCTGGGTATCACCCACTGTTGAGAATCTTTTCACCATTAACCTAAATGTTTTATCATTGGTGCTATATGGATGGAGAAGCCTTGAAGCTACTGTAAGAATAAGACTGAAAGCCAGAGGCAAGAGCCTTAAATCCAAAACTTGAGAACACCAGAAAACTCCTGATTCCAAAGAACATTAATTGACAAGAGCTAATCAAAAAGCCTCCATACCTACACTGAAACCAAGCTCCACCCAAGAGCCAACAAGTTTCAGAGCAAGACATACCAAGCTAACTCTCCAACAACACGGGAACATAACCCTGAGCAGAAAAATACAGATGACCAAAAGTCAAACCAAATCCATAGACACCTCAAAACTCATTATTGGACACTTCATTGCACACCAGAAAGAAGAGATCCAGCTCCACCCACCAGAACACCAACGCAAGCTTCCCTAACCAGAAAACGTTGACAAGCCACTTGTCCAACCTCACCCACAGGGAAGAACCTCCATAATAAAGAGGAACCACAAACTTCCAGCATACATAAAGGCCACCCCAAACAGAGCAACCTAAACAAGATGAAAAGGCAGAGAAATATTCAGCAGGCAAAGGAACATGATAAAAGCCCACCAAACCAAACAAAAGAGGAGGAGATAGGGAGTCTACCTGAAAAAGAATTCAGAATAATGATAGTAAAAATGATCCAAAATCTTGAAAACAAAATGGAATCACAGATAAATAGCCTGGAGACAAGGACTGAGAAGATGCAAGAAAGTTTAATGAGGACCTAGAAGAAATAAAAAAGTTAATCAATAATTAATAATGCTATAACTGAGATCAAAAGCATTCTGGAGGGACCCAGCAGTAGAATAACTGAGGCAAAATATAGGATATGTGAGGTGGAAGATAGAATGGTGGAAATAAATGAAGCAGAGAGGAAAAAATAATTAAATGAGGAAAACCTCAGAGACCTCTGGGACAATGTTAAATGCCACAACATTCGAATCATAGGAGTCCCAGAAGAAGAAGGCAAAAAGAAAGGCCATGAGAAAATACTTGAGGAAATAATAGTTGAAAACTTCCCTAAAATGGGGAAGGAAATAGCCATCCAAGTCCAAGAAACCCAGAGAGTCTCAAACAGGATAAACCCAAGGTAAAACACACCAACGCACATATTAATCAAATTAATGAAGATCAAACACAAAGAACAAATATTAAAAGTAGCAAGGGAAAAACAACAAATAACACACAAGGAGATCCCCATAAGGATAACAGCTGATCTTTCAATAGAAACTCTTCAGGCCAGAAGGGAATGGCAGGACATACTTAAAGTGATGAAAGAGAAAAACCTATAACCCAGATTACTGTACCCAGCAAGGATCTCCCTCAAATATGAAGGAGAAATCAAAAGCTTTACAGACAAGCAAAAGCTCAGAGAATTCAGCATCACCAAACCAGCTCTACAACAAATGCTAAAGGATCTTCTCTAGATAGGAAACCCAGAATAAGTTTATAAACTCGAACCCAAAACAACAAAGTAAATGGCAATGGGGTCATACTTATCAATAATTACCTTAAATGTAAATAGGTTTGAATGCCCCAACCAAAAGACAAAGACTGGCTGAATGGATACAAAAACAAGATCCCTATATATGCTGTTTACAAGAGACCCACTTCAAACCTAGGGACACATACAAACTGAAAGTGAAGGGCTGGAAAAAGATATTTCATGCAAAAGGAGACAAAAAGAAAGCAAGAGTAGCAATACTCATATCAGATAAAATAGACTTTGAAATAAAGGCCATGAAAAGAGACAAAGAAGGACATTACATAATGATCAAAAAAGGATCAATCTAAGAAGAAGATATAACAATTATAAATATATATGCACCCAACATGGGAGCACTGCAATATGTAAGGCAAATGCTAGCAAGTATGAAAGGGGAAATTAACAGTAACACAATAATAGTGGGAAATTTTACTACCCAACTCATATCTATGGATAGATCAACTAAACAGAAAATTAGCAAGGAAACACAAATTTAAATGATACAATGGACCAGTTAGACCTAATTATATCTATAGGACATTTCACCCCAAAACAATGAATTTCACGTTTTTACTCAAGTGCCCACGGAACCTTCTCTAGGATAGATCACATCCTGGGCCATAAATCTAGCCTTGGTAAATTCAAAAAAATTGACATCATCTCAATCATCTTTTCTGATCACAATGCAGTAAGATTAGATATCAACTACAGGAAAAAAGCTAAAAATACAAATATATGGAGGCTAAACAACACACTTCTGAATAACTAACAAATCACAGATGAAATAAAGAAAGAAATCAAAATATGCATAAAATGAATGAAAATGAAAACCTATGGGATTCAGTAAAAGCAGTACTAAGGGGAGAGTTCATTGCAGTACAAGCCTACCTCAAGAAACAGGAGAGAAATCAAATAAATAATGTAACTCTACACCTAAAGCAACTAGAAAAAGAAGAAATGAAGCACCCCAGGGTTAGTAGAAGGTAAGGAATCATAAAAAATAAGGCAGAAATAAATGCAAAAGAAACAAAGGAGACCATAGCCAAAATCAACAAAGCTAAAAGCTGGTTCTTTAAGAGGATAAATAAAATAGAAAAACCATTAGCCAGACTCATCAAGAAAAAAAGGGAGAAGAATTAAATCAACAAAATTAGAAATGAAAATGGAGAAATCACAACAGACAACACAGAAATACAAAGGATCATAAGAGACTACTATCAGCAACTATATGCCAATAAAATGGAAAACTTGGAAGAAATGGACAAATTCTTAGAAAAGTATAACTTTCCAAAACTGAACCAGGAAGAGATAGAAAATCTTAACAGACCAATCACAAGCACAGAAATTGAAACTGTAATCAGAAATCTCCCAACAAACAAAAGCCCAGGACCAGATGGCTTCACAGCTGAATTCTACCAAAAATTTAGAGAAGAGCAGACACCTATCCTACTCAAACTCTTTCAGAAAATTCCAGAGGAAGGTAAACTTCCAAACTCACTTTATGAAGCCATCATCACCTTAATACCAAAACCAGGAAAAGATGCCACAATAAAATAAAACTATAGGCCAAAATCACTGATGAACATAGATGCAAAAATCCTTAACAAAATTCTATCAAACAGAATCCAATAACATATTAAAAAGATGATACATCATGCCCAAGTGGGCTTTATCCCAGGGATGCAAGGATTCTTCAATATTCGCAAAGCAATCAATGTGATACACCACGTTAACAAATTGAAAGATAAAAACCATATGATTATCTCAATAGATGCAGAGAAAGCCTTTGACAAAATTCAACATCCATTTATGATAAAAACCCTCCAGAAAACAGGCATAGAAAGAACACATCTCAACATAATAAAAGCCATATATGATAGAGCCACAGCAAACATTATCTTCAATGGTGAAAGACAAAAGCATTTTAGGGCATTTCCCCTTAAGTCAGGAACAGGACAAGGATGCCCATTCTCACCACTACTATTCAACATAGTTTTAGAAATTTTAGGCACAGCAATCAGAGAATAAAAATAAATAAAAGAAATCCAGATTGGAAAATAAGTAAAACTCTCACTTTGGCAGATGACATGATCCTCTACACAGAAAACCCTAAAGACTCCACCAGAAAATTACTAGAGCTAATCAATGAATATAGTAAATTTGCAAGATATAAAATTAACACACAGAAATCCCTTGCATTCCTATACACTAACAATGAGAAAACAGAAAGAGAAATTAAGGAAACAGTTCCATTCACCATTGCAACCAAAAGAATAAAATACTTATGAATTAATCTACCTAAAGAAACAAAAGATCTATATATGCTGCTGCTGCTGCTAAGTCACTTCAGTCTTCTCCGACTCTGTGCGACCTCATAGACGGCAGCCCACTAGGCTCCTCTGTCCCTGGGATTCTCCAGGCAAGAATACTGGAGTGGGTTGCCATTGCCTTCCCCAATGCATGACAGTGAAAAGTGAAAGTGAAGTCATTCAGTCGTGCCCAATTCTTAGTGACCCCATGGACTGTGGCCCACCAGGCTCCTCCATCCATGGGATTTTCCAGGCAAGAGTAGTGGAGTTGGTTGCCATTGCCTCCTCCAAGATTTATATATAGAAAACTATAATTATAACACTGATGAAAGAAATCAAAGATGACACAAATAGAGGGAGAAATATACCATGTTCATGGATCAGAAGAATCAATATAGTGTAAATGAGTGTATTACCCAAAGCAATCTATAGGTTCAATGCAATCCCTATCAAGCTACCAACAGTATTTTTCACAGAACTAGAACAAATAATTTCACAATTTTTATGGAGATACAAAAAGCCTTGAATAGCCAAAGCAATCTTGAGAAAGAAGAATGGAACTGGAGGAATCAACCTGTCTGACTTCAGGCTATACTACAAAGCAAGTCATCAAGACAGTATGGTACTGGCACAAAGACAGAAACATAGATCAATGGAACAAAATAGAAAGCCCAGAGATAAATCCACACACCTATGGACAACTTATCTTTGACGAAGGAGTTAAGAATATACAATGGAGAAAAGACAATCTCTTTAACAAGTGGTGCTGGGATAATTGGTCAACCACTTGTAAAAGAATGAAATGAGAACACTTTCTAACACCATACACAAAAATAAACTCAAAATGGATTAAAGATCTAAACGTAAGACCAGAAACTCTAGAACTCCTAGAGGAAAACATAGGCAAAACACTCTCTGACGTAAATCACAGCAGGATCCTCTATGATCCACCTCCTAGAGTAATGGAAATAAAAGCAAAAATAAACAAATGGGACCTAATTAAACTTAAAAGATTTTGCACAACTAAGGAAACTATAAGCAAGGTAAAACAACAGCCTTCAGAGTGGGAGAAAATAATAGCAAATGAAGCAACTGACAAAGAATTAATCTCAAAAATATACAAGCAACTCCTGCAGCTCAATTCCAGAAAAATAAGTGACCCAATAAAAAAAAGGGCGAAAGAACTAAACAGACATTTCTCCAAAGAAGACATACAAATGGCTAACAAACACATGAAAAGATGCTTAACATCACTCATTATCAGAGAAATGCAAACCAAAACCACAATGAGGTACCATCTCATGCCAGTCAGAATGGCTGGTATCAAAAAGTCTACAAACTATAAATGCTGGAGAGGGTGTGGAGAAAAAGGAATTCTCTTACACTATTGGTGGGAATGCAAACTAGTACAGCCACTATGGAGAACAGTGTGGAGATTCCTTAAAAAACTGGAAATAGAACTGCCATATGACCAACAATCCCACTGTTGGGCATATACACTGAAGAAACCAGAATTGAAAGAGACATGTATACCCCAATGTTCATCACAGCACTGTTTACAATAGACAGGACATGGAAGCAACCTAGTTGTCCATCAGCTGATGAATGGATAAGAAAGCTGTGGTACATATACACAATGGAATATTACTCAGCCATTGTAGAGAATGCATTTGAATCAGTTCTAATGAGGTGGATGAAACTGGAACCTATTATACAGAGTGAAGTAAGTCAGAAAGAAAAACACCAATACAGTATACTAACGCATATATATGGAATTTAGAAAAATGGTAATGATGACCCTATATGCGAGACAGAAATGGAGACACAGATGTAAAGAGCAGAGTTTTGGACTCTGTGGGAGAGGGCGAGGGTAGGATGACTTGACAGAATAGCACTGAAACATGTATATTATCATATGTGAAATAGATCATCAGTTCAGGTTTGATGCATGAGACAGGGTGCTCAGGGCTGGTGCACTGGGATGACCCTGACGGTTGGATTGGGAAGGGAGGTGGGAGGGAGGATCAGGATGGGGAGCACATGTACACCCATGGCTGATTCATGTGAATGTGTTGCAAAAACCACCACAATATTGTAAAGTAATAAGCCTTCAATTAATATAAATTAAAAAAAATAAAGGAACATACATTTTTGTGAGTATGTGATAAATATAGTGACTATCACATTTGGTGCTTATTAAAAAAAAAAAAAGCAGTTATTGAACATCTCCATGGAATGAAATAAGAAAAAGGGTATAGGAGAG
Source organism: Bison bison bison (assembly GCF_000754665.1). Lineage (NCBI taxonomy): Eukaryota > Metazoa > Chordata > Mammalia > Artiodactyla > Bovidae > Bison > Bison bison. The sequence goes on along the minus strand of NW_011495072.1, from coordinate 18,678,174 downwards.
CTACTGAATCACAAATATATGCAGCACAAAACCCCCTTTCTCTTAAAAGTTGCACTTTAAAAAATAATGAAAACACTGTCATGTGAAATATATATAGGATGAGATGATCTATGGACTTGACAGCATTTGTCCCATTGTTCGTCCATGCATTTATCTAGGTGAGGCTCTTTGAACTGCCAAGAACAAGATCTTCCCAGGCTATCTTTTTTAAAAAGTGCTACAACTGAAATCCATAAGGACTCTGGGCTTCACAGGAGACTGGCTGCTCACAATCTGTTTTATAGTCTACTGGCTGCTCACAATCTGTTTTATAGTCTACAGTCACACAGTTCATATTATAGCCACTAATCAGCGGTGGCTATTCAGCACTTGAAACATGTCTAGTCTAAATTGAAAGGTTATGTTTAGTTGAAATGCCTAGTCTAAATTAAGAGGTGTTTTAAGTGTAGAATGCATACTGTGTTTCCAAGACTTAGTATTTAAGAAAATATAAAATTTCTCAATAATTTTAAAAATTAATGGTATGCTAAAATGACAGCATTTTAGGCACATTGGGTTAAATAAAATATATTAATACAATTAACTTCACCTATTTTAACTTTTTAATGTGACTAGTAGAAAATATCAAATAAGATACATGACTTACATTTGAATATTTCTGCTGGATAACAGTACCCTAGAACAGGAACTGGCAAGTGACAGCTTGTTGGCCAAATTTGGTGCATCACCCTTTTTTGTACATTTTTATTGTAACGCAGCCATATTTATTTGCTTACATATTTATTCATGTCTGCATTCTTGCCACAGTGGCAGAATTGATTAGTTGCCACAGGTGCAGAATGTAATCCATGCAACCTAAAATGCAATGCCTAAAATATTTACTGTCTGTTCCTGTACAGAAAAAAAAAAAAAAGCACATCCCTGTTCTAGAAGACAGCTCGTGATATCTCTGCTTCTCTTTGTATGTCCCTTCCGCCTCTTCCTGCTGTGAATTAGTCAAGCCTCTTTGTAACCTCTAGTCTAAATTCTGGAAGACAAACAGATTTGCCCAATTTCAGTTGATTCTATTTGGTTGGAGCATTTTTGGCCAGGCCATTTCATCCAACCTATAGATCAGATATTCATTTCCAACCAATACGTGGCTAACCCTGAGCAAAAACTCAACCTAATATTTTTGCCCTTCTCAGATATCTGTGAGTGGGCAAAGAGGATGCTGTGCCCAGCAGGCATTGTGACCTGCGTCCAACACATTTAGCCCTATTTTAGTCCCTGGGTAAGAGACATAAGTAAGAGTATGACAAATTTAGATTACAGATAGTAGGAAATAACCAGGTCAGATTCTAGGTCCTGGGGAGCCTTAAGAAAGCAAGGGAAATTGTTCAGGGTTTTGGCTTCTTCCTGTGTTGATCTTCATGAATTACAGTATTATTCTCTTTAAAATGAAGTTTATTCCTAGGATACCTTCATATTTAAGTATAACTGTTAAAATACATATTCTAACATAAATTTTAAAATGACCTTTGGATTATTTATTTAAGATTATTTTAGTAATACCACTATTTCTTTTATGATTAAGAACTGACCAAATCTCCTACCCATTTGAATAGAATTGTAGCCAAAATGCAAATTGCTTTTCTATCTTATATGACAGAATCAAATAAACTTGTCCACTTTCACTGTAAAAAAAATTACTTCAAATATTTGAAGTACTTTACACAGTAGGACTGTGTGATTTCTTCTACCTATGGTTTTTATTTTAGAAATAATATAAGTAAAAGTAAAAAATTTGATAGTATAAATTGGTATATATAACTTGTGAAATCAAAGTGAATTTCATCATGGTTTTGGAGACATGAAATAATTTTCCTTGCTTGTAAATAACATGCACACTAAAATGTTTATTCCCTTAAAGATTTTATAGCTTTCCTAAGATGAGTTCTTACATTGTCAATAATGACTTATACCTAAAAGCAACACCTCTATAAATATTTCAAACAAGATGTGTCCTAATATAAATGTAAACTAAATATAAGGTAAATAACAATGTTTCTGAAGTTTAGATAGTAGTAACAATTGACTCCTTCTCAGTGAGGAAGCCCACCTTCTTTTATTCCACGCTAAAGAAGAAAGATCCCCTGGAGAAGGATATGGGAACCCACTGCAGTGTTCTTGCCTGGAGAATCCCAGGGACGGGGGACCCTGGTGGACTGCCGTCTATGGGGTCGCACAAAGTCGGACACGACTGAAGCGATTTAGCAGCAGCAGCAGCAAAGAAGAAAGAATGGTAATATAGATTAGCGGAAACTTAAAACATTTTATTGGGTGCTATGCTGGTAAGTGATACATTCAGATGATGTCAGATAGCTAAGTACGACTGTTTTCAAGGTCATTCCTTTATAGGAGTTGCTGTCTCCCACATTTTTTCCTGTTTTGGATCAGAATACACTGTGTTGTGGGAATGTGTGACTTTACTGCATACCAAACTCAGTTTGATTGCTGGAGTTGGGGGAGAGATAAGGAAGACTGAACTATAGCCTGCTTCATTATTAGGCTGTTTCAGTTAGACCAAATAATATGTAAAATAAATTCTTTATTTGGTTCATTTTGGCATGCTAAAATTCTAAGAATCTGAGATTGAAATCTTAGTTTATAAGAAGAATGTTAAAGTCTTTTGCTGCTGGTTTCCCTATATGTCCCCTGGGATTCAAAGGGAAAAAGCAGTCATTGGATCAAGGCAGAATTTACAGGTCCATAGGTCTGCTGAGTATCATCATGATGCTGCCTTAGCTGTTTAGGAATTAGGAAATGGAGATCAACCCAATTTGTAAAAAAAACATCTCTCATCCAAAACACTATCACCCTGGGTTATTTCTTATCAAGTTATAACACTATTCTTTTATTCCATATACAAGTAAGATTCTGTTGAATTGTTACACCTACTTGACTTCTGTTCTTTTTTAAAATTTAACCTGCCTAAACTTATGGAAAACTTATGGAAACACAAGTTTTTTAACAAATTCATGATTACCATTTTTGATAACTTGTCTTCAGCACTACTTTACTTCTGTGTATGCTTTTTACTAATATTACTTATTCCCTGCTTCTTAAAATTTTTTCACCCTTGGTTTCTAAGACTTCTGATATTGTTCCTAGATGTCTAATGTATTGATATGTGGCAAACCTATGTCTTCAGTCCTGAACTTTTTATACTTAACATCTAATTGCTTCTTGAATATACCTAAGGAAGTATAAAGTGAAGTCGCTCAGTCATGTCCAACTCTTTGTGATCCCATGGACTGTAGCCCACCAGGCTCCTCCATCCATGAGATTCTCCAGGCAAGAATACTGGAGTGGGTTGCCATTTCCTTCTCCAGGGGATCTTCCTGACCCAGGGATCGAACCCAGGTCTCCCGCATTGCGGGCAGACGGTTTAACCTCTGAGCCACCAGGGAAGCCCTGAATATACCTGAGTTTCCTCAAATACTACTGAACTTTCACAATTTCTCATTACCACCACCTGCAAAGTATCTTCCTGTTCTTGTATTCTTTATATCAGTTAAGAGTATCACCAACCACCATCAAGCTATAAATCATAGTTATTAAACTTTTATATTTCTCATACCAGTCACCAAATTTGATTTATTTTACTTCATGTTTCTTTCTTATATCTGCTGACTCTCAATTCAACCCAATCCCACTTTCACATAAAACTTTTTCAGGATTTTTCTTGGAATTTTTTTGTTTTCATTGTTTTCTCATTCCATCTAAATTTCACAGTAATATGTAATGCTACTAATCAAAAATCTTTTTAAACTCCTTTTTTAACTCTTTGATTGTTAGATGAAATTAAAATTCTCTAATGTATCATATAAAGCTCTACAATTTGGTTTTGATCTACATAATTAATTCATCTCATCTCTTATCACTCCAATTCATAGAACCATTTGTCTTTAGTTCCAGCTGTACCACGCTTTCCAATGGGTCCTCACGTATCAGCAGTTTTAAAACTCCATGCCTTTTCCATGTTATTCTCCTACTGGTAATACTCCACACTTGCCTTCCATTATTGGGAAATATCTTTTGCCTGTCAATATTCAAATATTCTTTTTCTCTCTCTTTGAACCCCTGCCAGAGCTTTATCTTCTTTAGCTAGTGGACCTATTCAACATTAATGATAAATTTAGCTTTGGAAATTTTGAGTCTGAAGGTGGTAGTTTGTTTAATTCTTTATCTAACCTAGAACAACTGATATCAACAAAGGCCCTAGAATTTTGAATGGGTATTTGTAATTCTTCAAATATCTGTTTTGGTCTTTTAGTAGAAAAGAGCATCTAATTGCACGTGGACAGATTTCTTCAAACACACTGAATATACGTTACAGGAATTGGAAGAAAAAAAGGAGCCATAGTTTGCATCTTTTTAGTCTTTGACTATCTTAAGTCATTGCCTATACATAATTTTATCATACTGTATTACAGCAAATGCTTTGTATGTCTCTCTTCTCCTGCAAGACAGATTAGCCTGGGACCTCTGGCTAATAAAGGGAAAAGTTCAAGCTGCAGGTTACAAAATTCAATATCAATGAAGATTCGTTAAAGGGAACACTGAGGAATGCTGAAGTCTCACTCTTTCTTCTCCTCTCATACAACCTCTCCTGATATGAGGCACAGAGGATTCCCTCTCTCCTTCTATACAATAGTCCATCCCACATTTGGAATTAAGTGTTCATTGAAGTGAAGTGAAGTGAAGTGAAGTGAAGTGAAGTGAAGTCTCTCAGTCATGTCCAACTCTTTGCGACCCCATGGACTGTAGCCTATCAGGCTCCTCGGTCCATGGGATTTTCCAGGCAAGAGTGCTGGAGTGGATTGCCATTTCTCTCTCCAGGGGA
>NW_011495072.1:18670717-18673186 GCF_000754665.1 Bison bison bison | reverse complement strand
TCTCTCCTTCTATACAATAGTCCATCCCACATTTGGAATTAAGTGTTCATTGAAGTGAAGTGAAGTGAAGTGAAGTGAAGTCGCTCAGTCATGTCCAACTCTTTGCGACCCCATGGACTGTATGTAGCCTATCAGGCTCCTCGGTCCATGGGATTTTCCAGGCAAGAGTGCTGGAGTGGATTGCCATTTCTCTCTCCAGGGGATCTTCACGACCCAGGAATCAAACCTGGGTCTCCCTCATTGTAGGCAGACGCTTTACCGTCTGAGCCACCATTAATTAAAGTGTTCATTAATAGGCCTGCTGCTGCTAAGTTGCTTCAGTCGTGTCTGACTCTGTGCAACCCCATAGACGGCGGCCCAACAGGCTCCCCTGTCCCTGGGATTCTCCAGGCAAGAACACTGGAGTGGGTTGCCATTTCCTCCTCCAATGCATGAAAGGGAAAAGTGAAAGTGAAGTCGCTCAGTCGTGTCCGACTCTTCACGACCCCATGGTCTGCAGCTTACCAGGCTCCTCTGTCCATGGGATTTTCCAGGCAAGAGTACTGGAGTGGGGTGTTAAAGCCAATTGTACAGCTATCCTTCTAAAGATATTCTTCAGGAGGGTCTGTCATGAGGGATGCACTTTTGGAGGCTGGTTTTATATCTTTATAGTTTAATCCTAATAAGTAGGGATTCTGTGATTAGCATCTTATCGTTTTTTTTTTAAATTTGTTTTTAATCAACAAAACCTATAACTATATTCATATGTTACTTTTTAATTATTGTATTTAGCTAAACTCTCCTAACCTGACTTGTGGTGCTGGTGTTTAGATTAGGGTGGGGTTGTAGAAATGGCAAAAACTGGAATGGCTCAAAGATATTTAGCAGGCAAAATCAAGAGGAATGGAGATGAAGGTGATAAGGGAGAAACTGTCAAGAGTGACTTCTAGGTTTCTGGCTTACACAATTGGATGTGAGGACAGAAAATATTAGGGCAGAAAATATTAAGCCAAGTTCATGTTAGGGACTGGAAATCCATGAATTTATTTTTGGACATGTTAAATTTGAGATATTTCTGACACATATACAAGGAGATATCAAATGGCTATTGTAAATTTTGGCTTAGAGCTCAGAGTATGGTCAGTAAATATAAGTAATTAATTAGCTAGCTAGCTAGTTAGTTATAAATAGTATGGAGTTTGAATTACTTTATTGAGTTCACAAGCTATTCAGAGAGACAGCATATATTAATATACACAAAATATAAAAGTAGTTATATAGCCAAACCATAAGTGTTATGAGAGGAATAAACCAAACATCATAAAACCATATAAAAGGAAGCAAGTAATTCTGTTGAGTGATGAGTCTGGAGTATAAAGATGAGAAAATGTAACAGAAATTGTGAAATTTTAGCTGTGTCTTGATAGAACATTGAACAGTGTCATTCTTAACTGAGTGGACAGTACATTCTCAGAGGCATTAGGCTCATGGCAAGTTTGAGGACCAATAAACAGTCCTTTGGGGAGGGATATAATCAGGAGAAACACTTTTCCTGTATCTTTAATTGCTGCAAAGAGGAATCTTTGAAAGTGCTGCTCATCAACTTTTCTCTTTCCAATGATCTTATATTTGTAATTCAACCAATTTTCATTTGAACAAAATTAGGTAATAAATTTCTAGACTCAATTATTTCATTTTTGCCTGCACTTATGTAAATATTCTGTGCTTTTAGGCAGTATCTGATATAAAATGCTCGTGTAGTGCTTTGGGAGGCTTGTTATCCTAGTGCTTGATTTCCAGTAGGAGAATGATGTACTCCTGATAATATAAAAGGCATTGGTATGTATTTGAAGGACAGTTCCAGAAATAATTATTCCCAGAAAAAACAAGGTAATTTTATAGCCGTTGTGTCTGAGTTGAATATTCTACCAGAGAGTAGCAAGTAAGCCTTTTACTTGGTGTTTCGACTGCTGAAAATGAGACATGTTTGAAGAACACTTAGACTGAATGCTCATGTAATGTATTCTGTCAGAGTGCCAGAAACAATGAAGCTCAGAAGGCAAATAGATTAAGAAAACACCGAAGGAATGGTTTGAGAGCCTACATAGGAACCTCTGAACACAAATTAAAATCATCTTCACCTTCACAATAAACTACACAGAGGAATTCATAGATTAAAATTTTTAAAATCTAACTCAATCTTTGTTAAAACATCACATAAAAATCTAATTGTTACTAATTTTATTGCCAAATATGGCTGAAATAATTAAATGTATGATTAGTTATTGTGCCAAAGAATGGTTACAGAGATTACTTGATATTAATGCTTAAACTACATGTACTTCCTCTTTCTGCCTGTGAAATTTAAGGAAATTTTAAAGGCTAGATATTACACAAGTAAGATCAGTCTGTAAAGAGGCTGAATAATTAGGAAGTGAAAGGATACTATCGTAGGATCTTAAAAGGCTAGACACCATTAAAACTGACAAA
>NW_011495072.1:18656318-18670617 GCF_000754665.1 Bison bison bison | reverse complement strand
AAAACTGACAAATCACCAGTTCCAAGCATCATATATCAAAGAATGGTAAGGAAGTGAGAATGGAAATTAGAGAAACTTCAGACAACACTTTGTTCTTAAGTGCATTTAATTCAGGAAATATACCAGAGGAGAAAAAAAAAAAGAAAAACGGTAATATAATGCTTGCATTTAACTTACAACCAGATAAAAATGTAAATGTGCACCAGAAAGAAATGCAGTAACTATTAGATTAAGCAATGATTTATTCAGCTAAGTGAATGAATGTTAGAGGTGCTGTTGCATTCAGGAGATGGCATTGGTGAGTGAATGGTTTAGATGACCTGTTCTTTCTCTAATTTTTATACCTGCAATAGCCAACCCAATTCCCTTAAAAAACTGAGACTTTTAAAAGTATCTTGGGAAAAACAGACTATATGCTTTATTTAATACTGATAATTAGAAATGCATATTTATTGTATTTGCTATTTTTATTACCTTGGAATTTTTTAAATTGGAAGTGGTAGGCATGACTCACACGATTAGTCCCCTCAGAAAAAAATAGTCTCTGATAGGTCTAAGGGTTTTCCTATCTCAGACAATTTATTAGTAAAAGTCAAGATTATTCAGTAATTCAGAGTATTTTTTACAAGACTGCATTATAGATTTGGGGGTCAGAGGAGTGTCAAGATTGAAAGCATTTTAAGTTTTCTTCAGGACATGTAAGCTTTTTTGTCTTCAGAATTTTAGAATGTAGCTAGCTACATTTGCTCTCTCTGAGCAGGCAATGAAAATTGGATTTGAAGAAGACATAGACTGAATTTCCTGGTTAAACTGTGTGAGCATGAGAATGGAATCTTGAGGAACATTATTTTTTCCTCAAATAGAACATGTATGCATAGTCTTTGAACTGACCCCAAATGTAATTTGGGGTAGGATAGTTGTAGAGCTTTCTACCAATAATACAGCTCCAGGAGTTGCTCTGGACCTCCTAAGATCTGCATCTATCTGAGGCTGTAGTCTATATATAGACACAGTTTATAACCCTTTTCTTTTCAGGAATACTACAGAAATAAATTTTCTTTACTGTTGAATATGCCAGAAGTTAGAATTATAAAGGTGAACTAGCCAGGTCTCAGATCGCAAAACAACGTATTTCTAAATTCCCAATGCATTCTTCTTTTCCGCCCTTTGCCCTTCCCCACCCCCAACTTTTACTTTTTAAAGGTTTGTCGAATTTAGAGACCTCATGGTGGGAAAGGACTGGTGCAAATATGATGTACTGATCACCATGAATTATAATAACAATGAATATACTTTAAGAAGTACCTCTGCATTCTAAGCACTGTGCTATGCTTGTAAAACATTCACAGCAACCCTATGCAATTGGTATGTAAACATCATTTCTTAAGGTAGAAAATTAGGCTCAGTGAGGCTAACTGATTCATTTAGAATTCAGTGTTTGAATCACGATTGGTCTCCATTGTGTTGTAGTACAGAAATTAGACATTTTTAAAGGTTTCACAGTCAGATAGAAAGATGGATCAATCTTGGATGAGGCCAGATGGTGACTGAGTCAAGACCTTAATGGATGGCATTAATCTCTAATAGTTTCTAGGTGTTCAGAGTCTGATCTTCAGCTTTTTAACCTCATAAACTCAATTTTGTTAGTGCTTGGACTTGACTGAGCAGTTGTTTGCTGAAAAATATTATCCAAATTGACATAAGATTGATATATGTAATAGAAATGCAGACATAATCTCCCATGTGCAGTATGACAGATAGGTTGGGTATTTGCATTTGAGTGACCAGTCATGATCAGAAGTTGCTTCAAGCAAAGGACGTCAAAATAAGATGACATAGTCATATAATTCAAATAACGCCAGTGCCACACACCCTTAATTCTCTCTACAGAAGGTAACATCTACACGTTTCTGTTGTAAAGTGATACCTGGATTCTTGAAAAACTCTATATCCTGAAGAACTCAATACTAAAAATTATAGTATTATGGGAAAAATGGGATTGGAACAGATCACCCCAAACCTATGTAATTGTGTATCTAGAACACTAACACAAACAATTAATTGGTCCCTTGAGAGATTACTTGAATAACTTGTGGAGGCAGCTCATGGTAGCTTCAGTTTGCACCATGAGAGGCTATAAATGTGCAAGAGCAATTGAGTGTAAATGCTGACTTGTTGGAAGCATAACTCAGAGTTACTGTGGCTGCCTCAACAGTAAGTATGACCTGCCACAAGTCTAGAGCAAGAGTGGTGGTACATCTTACTGGGGAAGGTGACCTGGGTGCACAGGCTCATTATCATTCTACTCTCATAACTGCAGCTCACATGCCTGGGGAAAAAAGCATTTGTAAAACATCCCATTTCTGTTATGTTAACATAATCCCTGTATTTGGCACTCTTATAGGAATGGGACTCTTTCACTGGTCTAACATTTCATCTACTTACAAAAAAACCACATATGATAATTCTAAACTTTTGAGTGGTTAGAGGAAGCACACTATATTTAAATGAATCTTTAGCTTAAAAATAAACTGGGAAGAAAATTCTGATTCTAAATATTGGAATACAATTAATAGGATAAGATTTATTTGGATAATATATCTAGAATGGTCAGTGGCTCTAGGAGACATTCAGTTTGTCATCAGGAAGACTCATCTACAGAACTGATGAAGGAGGATGTTGGGGGCAATGAAAATTTCTCTGAAGTGTATTTTTACAAAATTAATGACTTGCAAATTTCTCAAGCAGTTAATGGTTGTTGTTTTGTGATGAATCTTATAAAGAAGCTAATTTGTTTGATGTAATTTTACAGCTAATTTGTATATAGATAAATTTAAGTTGACTAAACCTTATAATGTAAGTCTTTTGTAAATTATAATAACATACTTAAAATGGATACTGTATTTTGTAATCTATTTAATTTTACCTTCAATAACTTGATTCCTTGACCCTCTTACGTACCACATGTCAAGCCTTCTTTATTAGTCAAAAAGAGCAGAGCCATAAATAATAATGTTTAACATTAGAAAATCTTTTTAGTGAAAAAGTAAGTTTAAAATATTTTAAAATATTTGAGTCAGATAAATATGATAAAGTTAGAGATAGAAGAAAACACCTACAGAAGTACTTTTCCTAATGATGCTTGGTTCCTAATAGACTAATGGACTGTGTAATAAAATGTCATTAATATTGTTGTTGTGATTTGTAATACTGCAGTGTTTCACAAAAGAGTAGATAAAGATATCCTGCAGACATAGAGGCGAGAACATGCCTTAGTGTTAGGGGAAGCACACTGATTAAAACCGCCCACCCTGGCCAGGCACCATAGTAACCATTTGCATGCGTTGTTTTATGACAGGAGATCCTGATAAGAAATACGAAACTAATAAGCCACCACCAACCAGAAGAGTTCGGGAAAGGTCTAAAGGAGATACTGCGTGTCCGCCCACTTCCCAGAATCCCTCTCGTCAGCATCCATCTTGGCTGAGTGATGCGTGTGCCATCAGGAAAGACCCTGAATTAGAATGATTGGCCAAAGACCATCCGGAAACTAATCCCATCACCATAAAACCCAAGACTACGAGCCACGCGACAGAGCTGTTCTTCTGGGTTCCTTCACCCTACTGCTCTCCACCCGGGTGCCCTTTCCCAATAAAATCTCTTGCTTTGTCAGCACATGTGTCTCCTCGGACAATTCATTTCCGAGTGTTAGAAAAGAACCCAGTTTTGGGCCCTGGAAGGGGTCCCCCTTCCTGCAACATTAGCAAAAATCAAACTCCTATCATGGGTTGGAAGCTAAATAACCAATATAATTTTATGACTGAAAGAATTTGCAAAGTGATCGAGGAAACTGGGTATAAAACTTCACACAAGAGTTAGGCTTTAGAGCTAATATGTTAAAAAATTCTAAGGTAAGAAATTATCTAGCAGTATACTCATTGAGGACTGTGAGAAGTTCTGTGATAAGCTCAAGATTCAACTGCTTAGCTTCCTTTAACTTTTTGTTGGCTTCTTTTCTAACATTCGTAATAAATGAGCTCACTTTTATGTAATAATAATCCTGTCAATTTTTTCATTTATTGTCCAGATTATCAATTTGCTGACTTTTTTTAGCCTCTTCTATGAAATAGACACAGAAGTATTTTCTGAAGATAAATAAAAAGCTTATTGTTAGTCATTTCTTATCGTTATCAGTATATTCTTATTTTTGAGGGGTCAGTGTTGGAAGGGGAAGGGGTAATGGTTAGAGCTATAGAGATTGCAAGGTTTGCAGAGATTCACAATTCAGTGCCAAAAACATATATGGAATTTTGATTAGATAGTATACAACTGCCCTTCCACATTTTTTGAACTGCTATACCTAGCAAAGCACTTTTCTTCTAGTAGGGACTTTGACAAATGATTAATGTAAATGATGATTGTAAAGTCAGCTGTGTTGTTTTCTTTCCTTTTTAAAAAAGTACAGAAATATCAAATAAAAATTTTAAAATTTCCATAATGAGTTTTGGAGAAAAAATTATACTTCATTTTATAACTAGTTTGTTGTGCTAAATGACATGAAAATTATCATCAAAATGCCATTTCTTTTTGACTTTTTCTTGATCCTCAATCCTTTTTTCAGTGAGAGTTAACTTCTCTGTCCCAGGGAGAAAGTTTCAGCAGGTCCTAGAGATTTTACATTTTGACAAAAAGAACACAATTCTAAAGTTACTTCAATAACAAACAATCTGATTCAGAAATTAGTGTGAAATTTGTAATGATGAAAGAACAAAAGTTTCTCTATGTTAAGTATTCTTCCCTGCTCCTTCTTCAACTGGATTTAGAGTGGAAGCCTATAGATAGCTCTTAGTCGCTCTTTTTTATCCTTCCAATTTGTTTGTCTCCATCCTTCTGAAATGGTTAACTCTCTGCCAAAGTTGACGTTTGAGGGTGATGCATAGAAGGGCAGCAGTGGTAGGGAATAAACCAGTTCTTTTTAGCTAGGTGTCTTTGTGCTCCTTGGGCTGCTAGTTAAATTTGATATTACTGTGTGGAGATGCAATTGATTAAAGTTGACTGTCTGACTGTATGACTTGGGATTTTTACAAGTTCCTTGATGGGATGTTTTTCTTGAAATTCAGTTGACATTAGTGGATGCACCACATGCAGAGTAGAGCTCCTTTTGTAAGTAAGTTTCTTTTCATTCACTTTGTCAGTTTTTCATGTCCTTTTTATATCCTTGGTATTGATGAGGGGACCAAGAGATGCGAAGAGATTTTATTTCATCCCTCCTGTAAATTCCTCATATAGGGTTGGAAGTATACCCTATCATCTCTTTTTTTACCAGTTTCTCTATTGAAATAGGGGAAAGGGAGATATTCATTCTAGTAGTTTTTAACACAGCAAACATTGCAATTATTAAATGTGTTGCAAATACTGATTTACAATTTTTTTTTTTTAAATTCTGCCAAGGATGACCATGTCCTAGAAGGCATGGGTTCTTTTTTTTCATGGGTATATTGCCAGGCTAGTATAGTGCCTGAGATGTATGAATATTCAAAAATTATAATAAAAACAAAGCTTTTGCCCATATTTCATGGCTTTCATTTTCATTGATGCCTGATCAGTGATTATTTTTTATTACAAGTTCAGCTAACACTGAGGTTGGCTTTATAGAAGAGATTCCTGTGTTTGTCTTGAAGCAGACTGTGAGTGGTGGTGGTAGTAAATTTATGTAGAGTTTGGGAGGATCATGGTGTACATTTCAGACCAAGGGATCAGCAACTGCCAAAATATGGGACAGAACACGTTGGCGACCCTTGGATATTGCTGGAGTGTTTGGCAGAAGAAGGAAGGCAAGGGGTGAGATCAGATAATGCTGTGTGGGTTTTGTGTGCCACATTGAAGAGTAAGCATCTTATCTTTAGGATAATGGGGGGATTTTGAAGAATTGTAAGTGAAAAACATGTTAATTTAGAGTAAGATATATTGTCATCAATTTATAAATGAAGAACTTGAAAATTCATTTATTGAATATACATTATATTTTGAAACAGTCATTATCAAATATTTGTGTTTCTCTTGGTTACATATGTACAGATTTCAGTAGACCTTCACCATTATCCAGGAGCTACGATTTTCAGACTTTCAGTTTTAGGGAAAAAAATGAATTTCTTGCTTAAGATGAGAAAGTGTTATTTTCACTTCATAAGTATGAAGAGGAGGACCAGGGAATTTTACTTTTGAATCCTTGAAAGCTGAACTTCTCCACAAGCACTGATTTAATTCAAGTAAAAGGGAACAAAATTCAACACAGAAACATTAAAATGCCAGTGTGCAGGAGAAATGCATTTTTATTTTATACAAGTTGGTAGACACCAGTGGAAGAAAATAGAAACTGAGTAAGATGAAAGGCAAAACCGCAAGGAGAATGGAGTTTTGCCACGTCCCCCTATCATTTATATGAGGGGTGTGTACTGTAATGTGAGTAAAGTATCAGAAAGCAAGTCTGAGACAGCAGATTAGACAGTACAAGAAACTCAAATCTATTTTCTGGCTCAAAGAGGGGCGATCATTCAAAACCTGTTTAAATTGTGATGAGGTTTAAAAGCTGAGGACATTGCACAGGCAGCAACTCTTTTAGGGGGAGAATAACATTTGCTTAAAGGTCATTAAAGGACCTCAGGAAAATACAAGTAGTAATTGGAGTTTCCATAGTACTCAGGAAACAGCTTTTGTCATTTGTGGCAAAAAGTATCTCGAAATCTCCTGAATGAGTGCACAATAGGATGTATATGCCTAGGATAATGGGAATTTCTACTTCCCAGAAAAGGATCAAGAGAAGAATGAAGATTGTAGAATTAAAATGTGAGTTGCTAAAGAGGGCAAAGATTTTGAAGCAAGGAAAAAAAAGGGATGTTTCTGAACAATTAGCTATTAAATCATGCACATTTATTATAGCCAGACTTGGCTTTACAACTGCTGGTTAAAGCATGTCAGAGGTTTCAACATAAAACTCCTATTAGAAGTGGTTATTGTGTAAAATTAGCTATCCAGATCTTTATTCATCCCATACCATCTGGCAGACACATACAAGCCAGATCTCCCATATCTTTATACAGTTTTGAGTCACTGGGTTTACACCCAAAGCTATAAACACAGCATTCTGGGGAAAAGCTAAGATGCAGTTCATGTTTTCAATTTACTTTACTCTATCATTAATACCAATTAACACGATACTTGTACTCATAGTACCCACTCCATTATAACCCAAATCTTCATATTACTGAAGAAGAACCTGTGTTCAATTTCCATCTCCCTGGTCCACTCTGTATTCCTCCTGTAGTATGTTTGGGAGAAGAGCAGGAGATATTTGGCTTCTGACTGAATTTGACCAGTAGGAGGTGGTGGCAAGACATTAGCAGGCAGAAGGAAAGTGAAGTTGATAGACTTATTCCTCTGACTCCCTGCTTTTACCCTGACTCCTGGTTTATTTGGGGTGAGCTTCTCCCACAGGTGTGTTTCTGTCCAGTTAAGGTAGTTGCTAACTCCCTTCTCCCTTTAGCTTTGGGGTAGTAATTGCTCTCTTCTGCTGCTATCTTCAAAGCACTGTTCCATCTCTCATCAGTTTTCCTTAATCTTGTTATTCTTTGGTAAATAAATCAATCTTTCATTAAAGTTCCTCATTTGAATGTGCCATCTGTTTTCTCCCAGGAATCTGATTGATAGGTATCCACTTACTAAAAGGTGAAAGGCTTATTAGCTTGTGAGGAAATATTTTTCATGTGGTGTACTGATCAGAAAACCAAATAGTCAGTATAAGAGATAAATAGTAAGTCCTGACTTTCTACTTTACACTTAACAAAGCTCTGGAATTCTTTGCTGGGATGTTAGGCTAGTGGTCTCACATGTGTGTGCTCAGCTGTGTCCAACTCTTTGCAGCCCCATGAACTGTAGCCCACCAGGTTCCTCTGCCTAGGGAATTTTCCAGGCAAGAATATTGGAGTGGGGTGCCATTTCCTACTCCAGGGGATCTTCCAAACCTAGGAATTGAACTCACATCTCTTGCATCTCCTGCATTGGCAGGTAGATTCTTTACCACTGCACCATCTGGGAAGTCCCAGTATTCTTATATTTTCAGTTAATGTTCAGATATGAAAGCTTAATTTTGGAATGAATTTTTGATATTTGGGAAATTTATGTATATTTCAAATATTTTTCTTGTTTTATTGGTACACTCATTTGTTGGTCAGTCTCTAAGTCATGTCTGACTCTTTATGACCCCATGGATTGCAGCAAGCCAGGCTTCCTTGTCCTTCACTATTTCCTAGAGTTTGCTCAAACTCATGTCCATTGAGTCAGTGATGTCATCCAACTATCTCATCCTCTGTTGTCCCCTTCTCCTACCCTCAATCTTTCCAATAATCAGGGTCTTTTCCAATGGATCTAAAAGTATATATTGCAATATTATGAAACAATCATCAATCAATTAAAAATAACTAAATATAATTTTTTTTTTAAAAGTATATATTGCCTTCTCACTCTACTGTGTTTTTCCATCCTGATAAATCTTAAGTAATGGGGATGATAGCCTAAGTCTAACTCTTTTCCTTTTAGAGGAGTTTCAGTGGGTGCTATGTGGTGGTCATTTTCAAAGTATTCATCTCCTTTAGCTCCCAGAATCTTCTTTCATTCTTTTCCCTTTTACTCCATGTCTTTTTCAATAAAGGTTAGTCGCCTGTTGCTTTTGGATTAAGCATGTCAAGAAAGTGCTTAATTTCTCCTATAATGTTTCTAGTTTCAGGAAGCCAATTAGCCAACTGGTTTATTTTGTTCATTTGATAGTAGTTCCGTGATGCCTTAATTTCAACAAGATGGCAAAGGAAACAAAACAAGTAGCTTGGCATCCTATTTAGTTATTATGAGCCTGTATATTGTAAAGGAATGGAGAAGGCAATGGCACCCCACTCCAGTACTCTTGCCTGGAAAATCCCATGGACGGAGGGCCTGGTGGGCTGTAGTCCATGGGGTCGCTAAGAGTCGGACACGACTGAGCGACTTCACTTTCACTTTCACTTTTCATATTGTAAAGGATGAAATACAACTTTCTGTGATTCTCCAGAAAAGGAACCATTGTGCACTGCTGATGAGGAAGTGAATTGGTACAGACAATATGGAAGACAGTATTGAGGTGAAAATTAAAAAATAGAACTACCATACAATCCAGAAATTCCTCCCCTAGATATTTATCTGAAGAAAGCAAAATTAATTTAAAGATATATGCATCCAATTTTCATAGAAGCATTTACAATAGACAAGTTATGGAAGCAACCTAAGTGTCCATCTACAGGTAAATGGATAGAGAAAATGCGAGATACACACACACACACACGAATGTTCAGTTCAGCTGAGTTCAGTCGCTCAGTCGTGTCTGACTCTTTGTGACCCCATGAATCACAGCACGCCAGGCCTCCCTGTCCATGCAGCCATAAAAAAGAATGACATGATGTCATTTGCAGCAACATGGATGGACCTTGAGATTGTCATACTGAATGAAGTAAGTCAGACAAACACAAATATTGGGTTGGCCAAAACGTTTGTTTGGGTTTCCCCCAAAGATATTATGGAAAAACCAGAACAAACTTTTGTCCAACCCAGTGTCATACAATATCACCTATGTGTGGAATCTGAACTTATTCATAAAAACAGAAATAGAGTCACAGATGTACAAAACAAACTTATGGTTACCAGGGTGTAAGTAGGAACAAGAGATAAAAGAAATTGAAATGAACATATACACACTGCTATACATAAAATAGATAACTAACAAGGACCTATTGTATAGCACAGGCAACTCTTCTGAGTATACGATAATGACCTGTATGGGAAAAGAATCTTAAGAGCTGCTGCTGCTAAGTCACTTCAGTCGCGTCGGACTCTGTGCGACCCCATAGATGGCAGCCCACCAGCTCCGTCGTCCCTGGGATTCTCCAGGCAAGAATAGCGGAGTGGGTTGCCATTTCCTTCTCCAATACGTGAAAGTGAAAAGTCAAAGTGAAGTCGCTCAGTCGTGTCTGACTCTTAGTGACCCCATGGACTGCAGCCCACCAGGCTCCCCCATCCATGGGATTTTCCAGGCAAGAGTACTGGAGTGGGGTGCCATTGCCTTCTCCGTAAGAAAGAGTAGATATATGTATATGGGTAGCTTTTCACTTTGCTGTACAACAGAAATCAACACAACATTTTAAATCAACTGTACACCAATAAAATTTTTTAAAAAAAGGAATTAAGTTGAGATTGAATAAAAACAAACAAACAAAAATGAACGAAACTTTGCCATACATGACAATTTGGATGGACCTGAAAGATATTATTGATTAGTGAAATAAGCCAGAGAGAGAAAAACAAATGCCATATGTTTCTACTTATATATGGAATCTAGAAAATATAAAACAGAAAGGAGAGGAGTGGGAGGAGGGACAAAATAGGTGAAGGGAATTGAGGTACAAATAGTAAGTATAAAATAAGTCACAAGGATGTAATGTACAAAAGAGGAAATGTAATCAATATTTTATAATAACTTTTATGAAGTGTAATTTATAAAACTATCAAATCCCTATTTTTGTACACCTGAAACTAATATATTGTAAGTCAACTCTACTTCAGTTAAAAGAAGAAACTCTTCTTCTTATAAGTTCATACTGTTTCTACATTATGTATTTGGCACCAGATTAAATGGTCTTATGACATTCTTTTTACAGTTACCTTCCTCATACAGAGGAAAATACCACAACATAAAGAATTATGTTTCAAGAAATTTCCAAGTCAGCTGCTTGGGACTCAGAGAACATAACTTTCATAGAAATGATGATCCAAAGTCAAAGGAAGCTTAGGTTTTCTGATTTTTACAGAGAAAATCCGTCTAGTCAAGGCTATGGTTTTTCCAGTTGTCATGTATGCTTGTGAGAGTTGGACTATAAAGAAAGTTGAGCGCCACAGAATTGATGCTTTTGAACTGTGGTGTTGGAGAAGACTCTTGAGAGTCCCTTGGACTGCAAGGAGATCCAACCAGTCTATCCTAAAGGAGATCAGTCCTGGGTGTTCATTGGAAGGACTGATGTTGAAGCTGAAACTCCAATACTTTGGCCACCTGATGTGAAGAGCTGACTCATTTGAAAAGACCCTGATGCTGGGAAAGATTGAGGTCAGGAGGAGAAGGGGACGACAGAGGATGAGATGGTTGGATGGCATCACCAACTCAATGGACATGAGTTTGGGTGGACTCCAGAAGTTGGTGATGGACAGGGAGGCCTGGCGTGCTGTGGTTCATGGGGTCACAAAGAGTTGGACACGACGGAGTGACTGAACTGAACTGAATTTACATTTAAGTCCACAGCATAGCTAATGTATAACACTAACCTCAGTTCTTAAGAGCAGAATGTCGCTGAACAAAAGAAAATAAGATAAAGCAGGACTTGCTCCTCTTATTGTTCAGGAAAGAAAATACTATTAGAACTTCTTCCCCATCTTCATGTTTATCCCACATGTGTTCCATATACTCCTGCCTTAAGGCAAAAGTAAAACTAACCCCTACCCCACCACTGAGTTGTCACATTCTCCTCAAATGAGCTACTCCTCCTGAATCAAATTAGGCCAATCTCTGAGTGCCTTCGTTGTGATAGGAAGAATGTTGTATGTTTGAATAAACTCCACTGTGTGAACAGAAATCAGTAGCTTTTTCACATTCTTTGAAATAATTGTAGTTTTTTAAAGATATTAATTTTATCACGGATTTCTTGAGTGGTAGAATTTTGAGTAAGAATAACAAGGAAGTCAAGTGAAACCAGGAAGAATGAAGACCAGAAATTAAAAATGGGAATACTGATGACTGATAGAGTCCCATTGAACATTTTCTGCCTTTTTATTGGTTTTCCTGTCTCTACTTCAAAGCTCAGAGATTCTCTGAGGGCTTTCAGTTTCTCTCCTGATAATGGCGTTAGGGGAAAAGGGTGAGCAACCTTTGTATGGCAGGACTATTTATGTTGTTATTTCACTTACCTGGATTGTAAACAAGCTAAGCCATATCTAACGTTTCTTATTATTCTCATAAATGGCCAAGCACAGTGGCCTGTATAAGGAGGTACTTTAATAAATGTTTATGGACTGGTTGGGTCGAAATATATATACTCTCTCTTTTCTATTTGAATGATCCATTTCCTTCCTGTCTATTCAGACTTCAAAATTATGCAGCCAGTTCTAAAATTTTACATGGGCTTTTCTCTTTCTACGTCCTGCAATTCATAATGTAGTCCTTGAGGATGATTTTTTTGAATTTGCCTTCGTATTGATTTTACCCCTTTGGACTGTTTTTCTCTGTGCCATTAATAGAATACACCTGGGTAGAAGTCAGGGAAGGGGGTTGTGTCAACTCTAAATGACGGTGAAAATAAGTGAGCCAGAGCTATAAGAAAGTACTGGGACCAGGGTAAAGGACATTTCATTTCTAGATGAAGAACTAAATAGAAATAAGAGGTTCTTAGATTTTATGATGCTTGAGTTTCCTTGGGGTCCCCTCATGGACCCTTCATACTGCAAGTTCTCATTTTGTTATAGCAGATTCTTTATTTTCATTTTTTTCTTCTAGCAGAAGAAAAAAAAAATTCAGCTAAAGTAAGCGTCATGCAAGAAGAATAGTTTAAACTGAAGCATGGATAGGAATTTGCTAGGTAGAATAACTTGGAGAGAAGGATATTCCCATCAGAAGGAATACCTTATGCACGTTAGTATAAGTTGGCATAATATAAAATCACATATTGAATTTTAAAGCACATTACTGCCTGGCAAAATATGTGAGGGAGCTGAGTGATGGGAGATCAACAGTGCATAGCCAGATTGTGAAGGCCTTTGAATGCATGTAAATGTGCTTATAAAATGTTTTGAAGAGTTTTGAGTCGGATTCTGAAATAATTATCTTTTCAGCAATTATTGAAAAGATTACGCTGAGAGCAATGTTGATGTACTGAGAAAATAGAGAATGGGAAACAAGTAGGCATCCATTGTTCTAGTCCAGGTGAGAGAAAATGAGGTCCTGAGTAATTGCAGTCACAGGAGAATTGGGGTAGAAGGGCAGAGTAAATCAGAGTAGCAGTGCAAATGGGATTCCATGGTGGCTCAGTGGTAAAAGATGTGCCTGCGAAACAGGAGACACGTGGTCTGATCCCTGGATTGGGAAGATCCCCTGGAGATGGAAATGGCAATCCACTCCAGTATTCTGGCCTGGGAAATTCCATGGACAGAGGAACTTGGTGGCTATAGTCCATGGAATCACAGATTGGACATGGCTGAGGAACTGAGCAGGAATATGAGAGGTGCAGATATGACAGGGATTGATGATCACTTGTACACGGAATTAGAAAGAGGTGGGATTTGGGATAACCCTCGCATTAGGATTTAGGATGACACAGGCTTTTTTTTTTTTCCTTTTCCCCAGCTATTTTCTGACAAAAGTGAAAAGGCAATTTATAAAGAAAAGACCTCAGAATGCTTGAACTCAATTTTCCACTCTTTTGTTCTCTGCTATCAGTAAAAGTATTTTCTTATTCTTAATTAGAGAACAGCCATACCTCCCATGATAGTGTGATCACTCACCTAGAGCCAGACATCCTGGAATGTGAAGTTAAGTGGGCCTTAGGGAGCATCACATGAACAAAGCTAATGGAGGGGATGGAATTCTAGCAGAGCTAAGTTAAATCCTAAAAGATGATGCTTTGAAAGTGCTGCACTCAATATGCCAGCAAATCTGGAAAACTCAGCAGTGGCCACAGGACTGGAAAATGTGAGTTTTCATTCCAATCCCAAAGAAAGGCAATGCCAAAGAATGTTCAAACTACTGCACAATTGCACTCATTTCACATGCTAGCAAAGTAATGCTCAAAATTCTCCAAGCCAGGCTTCAGCAGTACGTGAACCGTGAGCTTCCTGATGTTCAAGCTGGTTTTAGAAAAGGCAGTGGAACCAGAGACCAAATTGCCAACATCCATTGGATCATAGAAAAAGCAAGAGAATTCCATAAAAACATCTGCTTCATTGACTACACTAAAGCCTTTGTGTAGATCACAAACTGTGATTTTCCACAAACTGTGGAAAATGCTTTAACACTACACTAAAGCCTTTGTGTAGATCACAAACTGTGATTTCCCACAAACTGTGGAAAATGCTTTAACAGGTGGGAATACCAGACCACCTTACCTGTCTCCTGAGAAACCTGTATGCAGGTCAAGAAGCAACAGTTAGGACCAGACATGCAACAGTGGACAGGTTC
>NW_011495072.1:18644946-18656218 GCF_000754665.1 Bison bison bison | reverse complement strand
AAGAAAGGCAATGCCAAAGAATGTTCAAACTACCGCACAATTGCACTCATTTCACATGCTAGCAAAGTAGTGCTCAAAATTCTCCAAGCTAGGCTTCAACATTTTGTGAACCAAGAACTTCCAGATGTACAAGCTGAATTTAGGAAAGACAGTGGAACCAGAGACCAAATTGCCGACATCCATTGGATCATAGAAAAAGCAAGAGAATTCCATAAAAACATCTGCTTCATTGACTACACTAAAGCCTTTGTGTAGATCACAAACTGTGATTTTCCACAAACTGTGGAAAATGCTTTAACAGATGGGAATACCAGACCACCTTACCTGCCTCCTGAGAAACCTGTATGCAGGTCAAGAAGCAACAGTTAGGACCAGACATGCAATAGTGGACAGGTTCCAAATCATGAAAGGAGTATGTCAAGGCTGTTTATTGTCACCTTACTTATTTAACTTATGTGCAGAGTGCATCATGTAAAATTCTAGGCTAGATGAAGCACAAGCTGGTATCAAGATTGCTGGGAGAAATAGAAATAACTTCAGATACACAGATGTCACCAACCTTATGGCAGAAAGCGAAGAGGAACTTAAGAGCTTCTTGATGAATATGGAAGAGGGGAGTCAAAAAGCTGGCTTAAAACTCAACATTCAAAAAACAAAGGTCATAGCATCCAGTCCCATCACTTCATGGCAAGTAGTTGGAGAAACAATGGAAACAGTGACAGATTTTATTTTCTTAGGCTTCAAAATCATCCTGGACAGTGACTGCAGCCATGGAATTGAAAGACAGTTGCTCCTTCAAAGAAAAGCAATGACAAACTTAGCATATTAAAAAGCAGAGATATTACTTTTCCTTCAAAGATCCATATAGTAATGTACGGATGTGAGAGCTGGACAATAAAAAAAAAACGTTGAGTGCTGAACAATTGATGCCTTCGAACTGTGGTGCTGGAGAAGACTCTTGACAGTCCCTTGGGCTGCAAGGAGATCAAACCAGTCAATCCTAAAGGAGATCAGTCCTGACTATTCATTAGAAGGGCTGATGCTGAAGCTGAAGCTCCAATACTTTGGGCACCTGATGTGAAGAGCTGACTCATTTGAAAAGACCCTGATGCTGGGAAAGATTGAGGGCAGGAGGAGAAGGGGATGATAGAGGATAAGATGGTTGGATGGCATACTGGCTCAGTGCACGTGAGTTTGAGCAAACTCCAGGAGATAGTAGTGGACAGGGAAGCCTAGCATGCTGCAGTCCATGGGGTCACAAAGAGCTGGACACAACTAAGTGACTGAAGAACAACAACACACATTCCAAAAGATCAGACTGCATTCTTAGTAGTTCACAAAGACACACACATTCCAATGTGGAGTTTAGAAAACCTTTTTGAGTTAAAGCAAAACTTCTACATTCACTTTAAATGCTTAATAAGTTCAACTGAATAAGTAATTTAAGTGAAATGTGTGATTTTTTTTTCAATATTAAATTTATATATGCGGTTCAGTCAGTGCAGGTTTTAGTGTGACCTGGAGATAGCTGAAGTTAAAGAACTAGACTGAAAACTGACATTGATCTTGACTTCAAATTTGGTCAAATCATTTTTTATTTATTCTTTTTCACTTATTATGAAGCAAGATGTTAGGAATATGAAAAGTACCCCAAAGAGGAAATAAAAGGATATCTTTCTTTTATGTAGTTTAATGCCAGTGGTTTGATAATCTATTTTGGTTTTGCTTTAAGTATCAGAGTTTGGGTGTGGGTGCATGTATGTGTATAGGAGTGTGTGTGTACATATTCCTAAACTTTGTTTTAAGATAATTTTTTAAAAGTAAACTTCTGAATTTGTGGTTTAGTAAGTATTTATTTCAACTGGACTTGTCTCTCTTTGCAGATCTATAATAGTAAGGCATAATTACTATTTTTAAAGTTATTGTTCAGGTTTTTCGAGTCCCCAACATTTAATTTTATTGCTCTCTTTTGTCTTTGAGAAGTTAATGGTGATATGGCACCTACTGTTTCTTAGGTAGATAAAGTATTTTTATCTCATTAGAAGACAGTCCTGTGATATTTTCAAGAGGATATTAAAAACATCAGTTTATGTTGAAAATTGTGTCTTTATGATAATACTTATATGTAGTCTCTGCTATTCTTCATACATTTCAGTGGCAAAAATTAATGCATTGATCTTGACTTTAAAAAATTCACTCCTTTGTTGCTTGATGATATTTTCCAGTGGATTATCTCTGATGGTTGAAATGTTTATTATCTTTCATTGGCTAATTCTTGAGATTAGACTTTAGTACATCGCTCTAGAAAACGTTTTATTTTCATCTGTGTTCTTTTAAAATTTTTATTAGACGTTGCTTTACAATGTTGTATTAATTTCTACTATACAACAGTGTAATCTTTTGAATTTCCTTCCTATTTAGGTCATGAAAGAGCATGAGTAGAGTTCTCTTTGCTATACAGTAGGTTCTCATTTTATACGTAGTACTAATGGTGTATAAAAAATGATCAAACTACCACACAATTGCACTCACTTCCCATGCTAGTGAGGTTATTCTCAAAATCCTTCAAGCTAAGTTTCAACAGTACTTGAATCGAGAACTTCCAGATGTTCATGAACTTCCAGATGCTGATTTTAGAAAAGGCAGAGGAACCAGAGATTAAATTGCCAACATTTGCTGAATCATGGAGAAAACAAGGGAATTCCAGAAAAGCATCTTCCTCTCTTCTGTTTCATTGATTATACTAAAGCCTTTGCCTGTGTGGATCACAACAAACTGTGGAAAACTCTTAAAGAGATGGGGATACCAGACCATCTTTACTTGTCTCCTGAGAAACCTCTATACAGGTCAAGAAGCAACAGTTTAGATCCAGGCATGGAACAACTGACTGGTTCATCTGAGAAAGGAGTCAAGGCTATATATTTTCACCCTGTTCATTTAACTTATATGCAGAGCACATCATGCAAAATGCTGGCCTGGATGAGTTACAAGCTGGAATCAAGATTGCTAGGAGAAATATCAACAGCCTCAGATATGCAGATGATACCACTCTAATGTAAAGTGGAACTAAAGAGTCTCTTGATAACAGTAAAAGAGGAGAATGAAAAAATCTGCTTAAAACTCAATATTAAAAAAAAAAAAAGATCATAGAATCTGGTCCAATCACTTCTCTTCTTGGGTTCTAAAATCACTGTGAGTGGTGACTGCAGTCATGGAATTAGAAGACTCTTGCTTCGTGGAAGGGAAGCTATGAGAAACCTAGACAGTGTATTAAAAAGCAAAACCATCACTTTGCTGACAAAGGTCTTTATAGTCAAAGCTACAGGGACTTCCCTGATGGTCAAGAGGTTAAGACTGCACCTTCCAATGCAGGGGTGTGGGTTCAATTCCTGGTAGGGAAGCTAAGATCCCACATGCCTTGAGGCAAAAAAAAAAAAAAAAGCTATGCTCTTTCTGGTAGTCATGTACAGATGTGAGAGTTGGACCATAAAGAAGGCACAGTGTCAAAGAATTGATGCTTTTGAACTGTGGTGCTGGAGAAGACTCTTGAGAGTCCCTTGGACAACAGGGAGATCAAACCAGTCAATCCTAAAGGAAATCAACCCTGAATACTAATTAGAAGGACTGATGCTAAAGCTGAAGCTCCAGTACTTTGTC
The DNA here is from genome assembly GCF_000754665.1 of Bison bison bison. Lineage (NCBI taxonomy): Eukaryota > Metazoa > Chordata > Mammalia > Artiodactyla > Bovidae > Bison > Bison bison. The sequence goes on along the minus strand of NW_011495072.1, from coordinate 18,652,561 downwards.
TACCAGATGCTAAGATCCAACTCATTGGAAAAAACCTGGATGCTGGGAAATATTGAGGGCAGGAGGAGAAGAGGGCAACAGAGGATGAGGTTGAATGGTGTCACCAATTCAGTGGACATGAACTTGGACAAACTTCAGGAGATATTGGTAGACAGTGCGTGCTACAGTCCTTTGAGTGGCAAAGAGTCAGAAAGGATTTAGCAACTGAACAACAATAGTGTACATATGTGTATCCCAGTCTCCCAATTCATCCTATCCTCCATTTCACCCTTAGTATTCATACATTTGTTCTCTACATCTGTGTATCTGGGGTTTCCCTGGTGGCTCAGATGGTAAAGAATTTGCCTGCAATGCAGCAAACCCATGTTCTATCCCTGGGTCAGGAAGATCCTCTGGAGAAAGGAGTGGCAACCCTCTATAGTATTCTTGCCTGGAAAATCCATGGACAGAGTCAGCCTGGAGGGCTACAGTCCATGGGGTCACAAAGAGTCAAATATGACTGTGTGACCAACACATACTTCTGCGTCTCTATTTCTATGCTGTAAATAAGATCACCAATATCAATATTTTGAGATTCCACATAAATGCATTAATATATTTATTTTTATCTTTCTGACTTACTTCACTGTGACTATTTCTAGGTCCATCCATGTCTCTACAAATGGCTCAATAGAATTTTGGAAAGAATTCTTATTTTATAGCTGAGTAGATTTATTAATTAGAGAAATATCAATAACCTCAGATATGCAGATGACACCACCTTTATGTCAGAAAGCAAAGAGGAACTAATGAGCCTCTTGATGAAAGTGAAAGAGGAAAGTGAAAAAGCTGGCTTAAAACTCAACATTTATAAAACAAAGATCATGGCATCTGGTCCCACCACTTCACAGCAAATAGATGGGAAACAATGGAAACAGTGACAGACTTTATTTTCTTGCACTCCAAAATCACTGCAGATGGTGACTTCAGCCATGAAATTAAAAGATGCTTGCTCCTTGGAAGAAAAGCTATGACCAACCTAGACAACATATAAACAGCAGAGACATTACTTTACCAACAAAGGTCCATCTAGCCCAAAGCTATGGTTTTTCCAGTAGTCATATATGGATGTGAGAGTTGGACTATAAAGAAAGCTGAGCGTTGAAGAATTGATGCTTTTGAACTGTGGTATTTTAGAGGACTCTTGAGAGTCCCTTGGGTTGCAAGGAGATCCAGCCAGTCAATCCTAAAGGAAATCAGTCCTGAATATTCATTGGAAGAACTGAGGCTGAAGCTGAAATACTTTGGCCATCTGATGCAGAGAACTGACTCATTGGAAAAGACCCTGATGCTGGGAATGACTGAAAGCAGGAGGAGAGGCAGACAACAGAGTATGAGATGGTTGGATGACATCACCAATGCGATGAACATGAGTTTGAGTAGGCTCCAGGAGTTGGTGATGGACAGGGAAGCCTGGCATGCTGCAGTCCATGGGGTCAAAAAGAGTCAGACAACTGAGCGACTGAACTGAACTGAATATCTGTTGAAAACATATTAGAGATGACTGAGTCCAACCCCTTGGAATTTAGATCAAGTCACCTGGTCCAGAGTGTTAAGTGAGGCTGCTTTATTTCTTAGTCAACATGATCCAGAGCTAGAACTTCAGTGCTCTGGAGCATAAGCCAGTACTTTTGTCAGGTTGGGGCCTTAGTATAAAAGCTCTACAATTGTTCAAAAGAGGGAGGTCCACATCCTGTTTTATATACTTAATGATTTCCTCAACTGATCTCTAGGCTTGGAGAGAAGCCAGATGGACCAGACTAATCTATATGTCCCACAAAAAGTGAGTCTACGTATCTGTCAGTCTCAGTTATTTCAACAGCCACTTGTAGAGAAGCTACTGCATGCTTCCTCTGGGGCATTTGTAAAAATGAGGAAGATTGAATTTCTGGCTTTGAACTGTTCATGAGGGAATCTGACACAAATACAAATGATTCCAAAAGAATAGACTGTCTAAATGTTATAGCAAAAATTAAAAACAGTGTTAAGGTCCCATGGAAGAAAGAGCTAATTCTCTCTGTGCAGAGTGAGACCATGAAGGATCAGTTGGTTTTAAGAGTTAAAGAGTAGAAATATTAGTCTTCTAAGGAAAATAAATATCATAAAGCAAAGGAATAGAAACTTCAAAAGGCACAGATGTTTTTGAAGTAGAATAGTTTTGAAACAGCTTTGTCAGAGAGTGTCCAGGGACTAGAAAGAGAGATGAGGTGACAGTGTAAAGAATTTTACATGAAATACTATGTTCCCCACTCTGCCCTGAGGAAAATTTGAGGTTAATGAAGGTTTTGATAAGAAAAACAGATGAAAAATCTACTTGATTTGATTTAATGTTTTCCCAGGGTTTTTGAAATCATATAGCTTAAACTATCCACTTTTACAAAACATCTCCTCAACCCCAGTTTTTGGGTTTTTTGTTTTTGTTTTTGTTTGGTTCACTTGCTGAGTACTTTTCTACTTAAGATTTAAGACCCAGTTTATGTTGCATGTGTCTGATGTTTTTCTTGACCCTCTGAGCATCAGCTCTTCTTATTTCTATAACTTGTAAAGGTTCTACACCACTAACAAAGATTTTAATACCTGGAACATGTTTAGCAACTTGATAGTTGCCCAGAAAGTATGTATCAAAATTAGCAGTTATTGCTGAGTATTTTTACCCACTGCAGGGTCAGTGTTTCATATTGCTTCCCAAGGACTAGCAGCTTACTCTTTTACTCATTAATAGTTTATAGACTAAATCAGAGCATGAACACATGACTTAATAAGTGGATAAATGGGTCTTCTAGGGGTTTGAGTATTTCCGTAGAAAGTACATTGTTTAAAATCAGTCTGCTCATAACTAATTATTTTAAGAAGCTGTAACTAGGTTATAAATATTTTAGTATCAGCTCCTAGCTCTTTAATTTCAGAATTACTGAGGTTTAGACACCTTGGTAGTACCAAGGGTGCTGTCACTTTCTTTAGTTTTGGATACTGCAACAGTGGTTCTCCTTTCATAATTTTACATTTATGCCACTGTGGAGGTGTTTTAGATCTCCTTTTATCCAGATGATAAAGACCTATAATAACCTGTAAATTTATTATTGTACTTCTGTTGGGTTTTTGATACAAGGTGCAGGGTTAGTCATGCTACATAACCTTACCATCTCCTCATGTTTATGCCCTGAACTAGTCTCTTGAAAATTTGCAGATGCTACATTATCTTGATACTTATTTATCTATTTTTTGACTCTGTCTGGGTTCACAACCAGATTGTAAGTCCATTAAAAAGGAACTGTCCTAACATGGTCTTAAAGTGTGTTCTCTGAAATAAGATGTAGAATAAATGGGAAAGGAGAAAAAGCTGTTGTACTTCAGGTTCCCTTTCACAAAGGAGGGGACTCAATAATAGGACATGTTTTTGTTGTTCATGTGGTTGATGCCACTGGTGATGACATGAGAAAAGCTCTGACTCAATCTCCCTTATCACAGAACTTGCCTAGTTAATTGATTTTGACTTTACTTCAACCAGTGGGAAGCCAGTAGGAGGTCATCAGCGTATGTTCCATGGAGGGATGTGCTTTACAGATGAAAGCAAAGCATGTAATTTTTCTTGTGCAACAGAAAGCATACTATTTAGGTTATCTGAATTAACTCCATATCCAGGTTTCTTCCAGGCAAATAGTTGTTATTCGGGGGCAGTGGCTTGGATACTGTTGGATAACATTTAGATTAACATTTAAAGTGTATGGCAACTTACCTACAGAGTGCCATGTCTAGAAAGTAATTATTAAGACTAAATCACATACATACGTGTAGTTTATAACATGATTTTGAGCTTATTATCTATGCACTGATGCTTTTACCTGTAAGGAACCATAAGCAGTAGTATCCTTTGGATATTAAATAATTAGTAGTAGAAACATTTTTGAAAGATTTTCTGTCTTTGTAATATGTCACTTTTTCCCCTTGAGGTAGACAAATTCACAAAATATCTGAAATAATCTGCTTTGTTTCCTAAGGGGAGCATTTTTCTGATGGCTTTCTGACTTACAGCCAGGCTTTTTTTTTTTTTGGCCAAAATATCAATGTTTGAGGACAGAAATAGTCTCATTTCAGCCAGCAGAAATGTCATTTGTAAATACAAGTGACCATTACCACCCAAAACATAAAGCTCTTGTTAATGCTTGCAACATTACAAATATTAATGACACAATGATTTCATAAGAGATTGCTGTTCACATACAGATGTAACTTAATAAAAAGAGACAGCAAAAGTAAGATGAAGGCAGCAGAATGTTATTTCATAGGAGGTACAGTATTCGGGAAAAAAAAGTACTCAGGAGAACACAAGTAACAGTACCATATACATATATAGAGAGTTGAAAAAGAAGGGAAAAATAATATTTAAACATGACACAGAGAACTGAAAAAAAAGAAGGAAGGAAAGCACAGGAGGAATGAGAAGCAGGTTTTAAGGATGTGCTACAAGTTACCAAATAGATTCAAGGGATTAGTTCTGATAGACTGAGTGCCTGAAGAACTATGGACGGAGGTTCGTGACATTGTACAGGAGGCAGTGATCAAAACCATATCCAAGAAAAAGAAGTGCAAAAAGGCAAAACAGTTGTCTGAGAAGGCTTTACAAACAGGAAAGAAGAGGAGCTAAAGGCAAAGGAGAAAAGGAAAGATATACCTATTTGAATGCAGAGTTCCAAAGAATATCAAGGAGAGATAAGAAAGTCTTCCTCAAGATCAATGCAAAGAAATAGAGGAAAACAACAGAATGGGAAAGACTAGAGATCTCTTCATGAAAATTAGAGATACCAAGGGAACATTTCATGCAAAGATGAGCACAATAAAGGACAGAAATGGTATGTATGGACCTAACATAAGCAGAAGATATTAAGAAGAGGTGGCAAGAATCCACAGAAGAACTATACAAAAAAGATCTTTATGACCCAGATAATCATGATGGTGTGATCACTCACCTAGAACCAGACATCCTGGAATGTGAAGTCAAGTGGGCCTTAAGAAGCATCACTACAAACAAAGCTAGTGGAGGTGATGGAATTCCAGTAGAGCTATTTCAAATCCTGAAAGATGATGCTGTGAAAGTGCTGCACTCAATATGCCAGCAAATCTGGAAAACTCAGCAGTGGCCACAGAACTGGAAAAGGTCATCTGTTTTCAATCCCAAATAAAGGCAATGTCCATACTACTGCACAATTGCACTTATCTCACATGCTAGCAAAGTTATGCTCAAAATTCTCCAAGCCATGCTTCAACAGTACAGGGACTGTGAACTTCCAGATGTTCAAGCTGGATTTAGAAAAGGCAGAGGAACCAGAGATCAAATTGCCAACATCTGCTAGATCATTGAAAAAGCAAGAGAATTCTGGAAAAACATCTACTTCTGCATTATTGACTACACCAAAGCCTCTGACTGTGTGGAAAACTGTGGAAAATTCTTCTAGAGATGGGAATCTCAGAGCACCTGACCTGCCTCTTGAGAAATCTGTAGGCAGGTCAAGAAGCAACAGTTAGAACCAGAAATGGAACAACAGACCGGTTCCAAAGTGGGAAAGGAGTATGTCAAGGCTGTATATTGTCACCCTGCTTATTTAACTTCTATGCAGAATACATCATGTGAAATGCCAAGCTGGATGAAGCACAAGCTGGGATCAAGATTGTCCAGAGAAATATTAACCTCGGATAAGCAGTTGACACCAACCTTATGGCAGAAAATGAAGAACTAAAGAGCCTCTTGATGAAAGTGAAAGAGGACAGTGAAAAAGTTGGCTTAAAACTTAACATTCAGAAAACTAAGATCATGGCATCTGGTCCCATCACTTCATGGCAAATAGATGGGGAAACAATGGAAACAGTGACAGAGTTTATTTGGGGGGGGGGCTTCAAAATGACTGCAGATGGTGACTGCAGCCATGAAATTAAAAGATGCTTGCTCCTTGGAAGAAAAGCTATGACCAACCTAAACAGCCTATTAAAAAGCAGAGACATTACTTTACCAACAAAGGTCCATCTAGTTAAAGCTATGGTTTTTCCAGTAGTCGTGTATGGATGTGAGAGTTGGACTATAAAGAAAGTGAGTGAAGTCGTTCAGTTGTGTCCTACCTTTGCGGCCCCATGGACTGTAGCCCACCAGGCTCCTCCATCCGTGGAATTTTCCAGGCAAGAGTACTGGAGTGGGTTGCCATTTCCTTCTTCAGGGGGTCTTCCTGACCCAAGGATTGAAACTGGGTCACCTGCAATGCAGGCAGATGCTCAGATGCTTTACGATCTGAGCCACCAGGGAAGCCCTGAAAGAAATCTGAGCACCAAAGAACTGATGCTTTTGAACTGTGGTGTTCGAGAAGACTCTTGAGAGTCCCTTGGACTGCAAGGAGATCTAACCAGTCCATCCTAAAGGAAATTAGTCCTGAATATTCATTGGAAGGACTAATACTGAAGCTGAAATTCCAATACTTTGGCCACCTGATGTGAAGAACCAACTCATTGGAAATGACCCTGATGCTGGGAAAGATTGAAGGCAGGAGGAGAAGGGGACGATAGAGGATAAGATGGTTGGATGGCATCACCAACACAATGGACATGAATTTGAGTAGGCTCCAGGAATCGGTGATGGATAGGAAAGCTGGCTTGCTGAAGTCCATCGGGTCACAAAGAGTCGGACACGACTGAGCAACTGAACTGACTGACTGACAAATTACCAAAAGCATAGTCACAGTTGGTAGTCTGGTGGACATTAGTAAACTCAAGTGGCATATTTTAAGTTATTTGTAAAATTAATAAGGATAGGATAGAAAAGAATATAAGATTAAGAGATATCCCCCAAAATTCTAGGACACAATACAGTCAGTATGTATTTAGCAGATTGTGTTTGTTTAGCTTTTTCCATTAGCCTTTTCAAATAAATTTACCTAGTATATAATTAGATAAATTCAAATTACCCTTTTTATGGTTAAATTCCACTTAAGAAACTCTGACCTAATATTATTTGTGGGAGAATTTTATGTATCCAGGTGGATTGTAGTGACCATCTGGTTACTGGATGGATGCCCAGGACTGGACAGATTATTGCTGATTTCTAGCTGTGCCCACACCTTTTTCACTTGGAAAAAGCACAATTGTTTAAGGTTTACCTAATTGGTAACCAAAAAGAGACATTATGCTCACACAAAAGTACTAATATCAATGATAGAGCTAGTTATCAGGCTATAATAACCATTAGTGTCTTTGTTGTCCCTGTCTTACTGTGAGTTCCAAGATACTGCCAGAAACTGTATCTTATGTGCTTCTCACAACAATCCTATGATAAATGTTTTATTTTACTCTGAATTTATATATATATATACATACATACATAAATATAAACAAACATACTGAGGCTTTTAGAAGTAAAGAAAATTCCTCAGAGTTCCATAGCTAATAAGTAGCAATCCTTGATAAATTCTAGTTCTATATCATGAGTTTTTAGTAACTATGCCCTTTCCCTAAACTAAAATATATATATATATATATATATATATATTTGAAGGCTTACCATAGGCTAGACTCCAAGAAAGAACTTTTTCATCTC
>NW_011495072.1:18638239-18644846 GCF_000754665.1 Bison bison bison | reverse complement strand
CCCTTTCCCTAAAGTAAAATATATATATATATATATTTGAAGGCTTACCATAGGCTAGACTCCAAGAAAGAACTTTTTCATCTCTTTATTGAGAATCTCAAAATTATTTATATATTCATTAATACATTTACTTCACATGATTAAAAAATATACTTCAGTAGGAATAATGAAGTGAGGTAGAGCATATTGCAGTATACATTCCTACCTCATGGACAACCTGGTTTGACATACTAGTATAATCAACTTTTTCTGAATTATTTGCTCTCAAAAATGCCTTTAGTTTCTATAAGTTGGGTAATAGTAAACTAGGAATTTTACATTCTGTAAACCTGAATGGTAGTTATATAAACTATGTGTATTAACATTGGTGCTAAGGGTAGAATTAGCATACTTTATTAAAATTAAGGGGTCGAAAAGGATTTATAGTTAATGTTTATTTGGGGGTTTCAATCAAACTTTCTCTTAATCTTAACATTTGGCTATAACATTTGGGTAGAGTTCTCTGATGATTCAGTAACCAAATTTATTCTATTTTGGCATCTTCATGTTTTGGGTTAAATAACTGGTACTTTATGTGCATCTTTAATTAATCTTTGAGTTCTTTGATATAGTTTTCTAAAGAGCTGTATTACAATAACTAAAATTTATATTCATTTGTTTTTCCTTGAGCATTTATTGTGATTTTGGATAAATAACAAGTGGGGTATGAATACAAAAAAGACATAGAAAATTGGGAGGGGAACCAACTAAAATCAAGCATCTGGAGGACATGAACTGAACATGTGCTAAGCAAAGATTTGTTGAATTAAAACACATTTCAGAATTGAAAGGGATTCTAGGGGTCATTTGTTAATCCAGTTCTATTGTATTTTATCAAAAGATTTTTAATATTAATGCTAACAGTCAGTGTTCAAAAGATCAGAGACAGTCTGTAAGCAAGTAAAGATAAAACATAAAATTGCTTCCTTTCACCTCTCTTTTGTCAGCTGTTGTGGCAAATCATTGATTGTTATTTTTTAAAATAATTGTGGTCTTGATTTGTTCCTATAGACATAGCCTTTTTTGCTTTGAAGAATGTTGCTTTCCTTTCTCTTTTGGTCATCTGAATATAAACAATTACACACCACTGTTTCAAAAGGTAATCTCAACTCTATGATGATGTGGACAAGGACAGGTGGAGAGATTTTGAAAGAAATATGTATTTTCTGTTTTCAGAAGTATACTGGAAATAATGTAAAATTGAATAAGAGAAACTAAATAAGTAATGGCAGCTAACAAATTTAGCACATTTAGTGAAGAAGTAGGATATATAGCACAAGCAATGTTTTCTTTAACATTGATTTACTGAGGAAATAAGCTGCTGTTTATTTAGTAGCTTCTAAATGCCAAGCCATGGACTTGGTGCTCCCAAAAGTTATCTTGTTTAACTTTCATCTAGTCCCATAAGGGAAGTGTTATTTTCCCCACTGTATCACTGAAAAAAATGTATGATTTAGAGAGAAGTAACATGCTTCAAGCAGGACAAGTAATTTATTACAATTTCAATAAATAAACATTTTTTGCACTATTTTCCTATCATTTGGACCATGTAATAATTGTGACAGGTAAAAAACGACATTTTCTTTGCATAAAAGGATAAAAGAAGAGAAACAAGGATGGAAGGAAACAAGCTTTAAAAAAATGTTAACAGAATTTTTACAGGAAATTTAAATTATTCTTGTTTATTCAATTGATAGGATAATTAGAAAGTCATTTCACCTGCTTTTATAACGAGTTCTAAAGATTAGAACAAGAGTTAGGCAAGAGTTCAAATACAATTTGTAGGACTAAGTTTGTTATGTAATTTGGAAATAAGCTATATTTATAAATATTTTACAATTAATGCTGTTTACTTTCATAATTGGTATAATTAGTTTGGATTGTTGAGGCTTTATTCTAGTAGTTATCAGATAAAACTTCCACTTTCACAAACAAACACACTTGTACACATATACAGAAACATGCTTTAATATTCCATTTTCCATTTCTCAACATCGTTACATTACCTTACACATTCTTTTGATTATTATAATGTCACCCAATAGCAAGGAAAATGAGAACATCCCATAGATCCTTTTTTTTTTCTTTGCTTTAGTCACATAAAGCTAAACTAAACATTTCTCTTCTTCTATGTTTGTTTGATAATTAGAAAGACATCAATAACTGATGAAGAGCCATATATGAACCTGGTCTCCATAAGCATATGCTAAAGCAGCGGTAAACTGCTAAATATAACAAACAACAAATTTCTTTCCATTAATATAGTACACTGAAGTAAGATTTTATTTTGGTTGCAGGATTTATGGAAGAAACAAAGGTGAACTCAGATTTCCTATGTATTTGAAGCTGAAACAATATGACCTGTTGGACATAGGAATATTGCTGTTTAGAACTGGTAGCTCTCAAAAAAAAAAAAAAAAAAAAAACTGGTAGCTCTCATCTCAATCAGTGATATACCTTTCTTGTATTGTTTTAAAAATGTTCCAAGGTAGCTTTCAGGATAGAGTTTTGACCCATTATAGTTAAAATATATAACTCTGCTTGCTGTTAGCTCTGCCATTCTTTCCTGGTTATACTGTATCTACTTCTAAGACTCAATGGATGAATCTTCCCTCGAGTATGATGTGACGCCTAAAACAAATCTAACCCAGAGTAAAATGGGAGGGAGTGAGAAGGCAATGGCACCCCACTCCAGTACTCTTGCCTGGAAAATCCCATGGATGGCAGAACCTGGTAGGCTGCAGTCCATGGGGTCTCTAAGAGTCGGACACGACTGAGCGACTTCCCTCTCACTTTTCACTTTCATTCATTGGAGAAGGAAATGGAAACCCACTCCAGTGTTCTTGCCTGGAGAATCCCAGGAATGGGGGAGCCTGGTGGGCTTCCGTCTATGGGGTCGCACAGAGTTGGACACGACTGAAGCGAATTAGCAGCAGCAGCAGCAGATACATCTTTCTACTTTCTACTATAACCTTTGTTGAATGCCCTCCAACTAGTTTATGGCTCTGTATGTTTTCTGTATCTGGAGATAGTTGAACTTGCCCAACCATTTCATAAAGTCAGTGAAAAAAATAACTAGTTCCTGGGGAAAACTCAGACTTCCTGTCTTTCAATGTACATGAAAGATTCATTATTGATTTAATGCAGACAGCAACATGTGAGAAACTCACAGTCAATCAACTGTGACATTCCCTCATGTCTGCTCACTTCCCTGAAAATTTCTTTCACCTTTTTACTTTTATTGAAATCTCAGGTTTTCCTCTGAGTTTAGAAGCACAGCTGCTTCTAAAGTGAGCTCAAACCCTTTGCCACATTCCTCTATTACTAAATCTGGCAGTGGAAAAGTGCTCTTTGCTCCTAATTGCAGTCTTCAGGATATTCTTTTTATCTCTATACCAATAATTCACTCTCACTTTCAGCTGATGACTGCGTTTTCTATTTCACTGAGAAGATAAAAGCAATGACAAGAGAGCTTCCACATGCTTGCACTTTCTTATCTAATCTGCCAACATTTGTACACATATACTTTTCCTTTCCACTTCTTCCCATAGAATTATCTGTGTTCCTATTTAAAACCAACCTCTCATAGATCATTCCAATCAGCATTATAATATGGTGCTATTTTTCTAATTTTAGACATCAAGAAAAAACAAACATGTCTGATGCTGTATCTTCCTCTAGGTGTACCCAATTCTCTTCTCTACATAGCAAAACTCCTACAAGTCATTTATCTCTATCTCAAATTGCTCTTCTTCCATGCTTTATTGAATCCATTAAAATGAGAATATTGCCACCATCCGTCTACTGAAACCACTTATCGGTGTCATCAATGATTTCTATTTCTAAAGACTATAAATAATTTTCAATTTTCATGTTACTTAGCCCATATGAAGCATATGATAATTTAGTAATTTAATAAATCTTTCTCCTTAAGACATTTTCTTCACACTGTTTTCAGGACAGTATCTTCCCCTATTTGTGGACTACTCAGTTTATATTGCTGGTTGTCCCTCAGCTTTTAAACTCTAAATATTTGAGGCATAGTGGTCTGGCTACTTCTCTTGGTGATCCCCTCCAGTTTCATGGGCTTAAATATTGTTTAGGTATGAATGATTCCCAAAATGAAACATTCAGTCCAGACATCTCCACTGGACTCCAGATATCAACTCCCAACACTCAAACAATCTATTTGGATGTCTAATAGACATTTAAAACTTATGTCCAAAATCAAACTCCTAAGCTCCTCTCCCAGAGGTTTTTCTTTTTTTTTTCAGTTTGTTTGTTTGTTTGTATCTCAGGGGACACACTTCTCTCCAGTGACATAAGTCAAAGATCTTTTATAACCAATTTCCAGTGCATTCACAAATTCTAACCACCATCAACATTAACTTAATTTTTATGTCACATGGTCTCTCTACTTTTTCCCTTAACACTAGAAATAAATTCTTCACAGAGCAGCCAAAGTGATCATTTTAAGAGAAATACATTTCATTCCCATCTTTGCTCAAAATCCACAAGACTTTTCCTATCCCGCTCAGAATCTGTGAAACCACTTCCAGGGATCTACATAATCAGGCCTCATTGTTAGTCTTCCACTTGCTCAATTCTCTTGTTTGCTTGTCTCCTTGCTTTCCCCCAAAATTACTATATATGCTCTTGCTTTAATGAACACAATTTTCTCTGCCTGGAATTATCTTCTTGCAGATACTTGTATTTTATTATCTCACCTTCTTTATTTTTTTGCTCAAGTATCATGTGTACTATGGAACCTGTTCTGTTTGTTGCTACCCCATAATGTACCACTGCTTATCACTGTACTTTGTTTTGTTTTTCTTCTACATAATGTATTACTTTGAAACATATATTTGCTTATTATTTTTTATTAGACTAATTTTATGAGGGCAGAGCTTTTGTCTTCTTGGTCACTGCTATATCTTTAGATTTCAGATAGCTCTTGGTACATGGAAAACATTCTACAAATACGGTAAAAGTCTTTCAGAAGTCCCTAGTGATGCACATATCATGTCACAGTGATTAATCCCAAACTTCTATAGCAGGATTACTTTAGTTATTTTGTTACCTTTGTTACAACATGGCAACCCATTTATGTGATTTAAACTTTGGGGCTTCAATTTTAATATTATGTTGGGATTTTCTTGTATTTTATTAAGAGGAAACTATCCTGAAAACAGATTTGTGACCAAGGGATTTACAATAATTTTAATAATTGAGTAATAATATATCCATGCACGATGATGGTGATACAATCTATGATTCAAAGAATCTTCAGTGTGACTTTCATGGGAGTTCAATCAGCATGATACCATCAAGGCAGGGACAGATAATCAAAATAAAATTGTAGAAATCTTGGGGTTAAGATAGGTGTTGGGATTTCAGTAATTACTCTTTTGATAATTGAAATAGGTAGATGGTTACAAAACTAGCTAGATAACTATACATGAGATTAGATAGATTGATATGATACAGAGACAATTAGATATATAGCTATATAGATTTTTAAAAATTTTACTACTGTGATGACTAATTTTAGGTGTCAGCTTGACTAGGCCATGGGGTATACCTGTATTTCACCAAACATTACTTTGGGTCTTCCTGTGAGGGTGTTTGTGGATGAGACTAAGAATCGAATTGGTAGACTGAGTAAAGCAGACTGCTTTCCCGGATGTAGATGGGTCTTTTCCAGTCAGTTGAGGTCTTAAATAGAACAACAACAACAACAACAAAAATGAATAAGGGAAAATTCCTTCTCCCTAAATGCCTTTGAGTTGGGACATTAACTTTTTTTCTTCCCTTTGGAATCAAACTCAGTTCATTCACTCAATGCTGTCCAACTCTTTGTGACCCCATGGACTGCAGCACGTCAGGCATCCCTGTCCATCACCAACTCCCAGAGCTTGCACAAACTCATGTCCATCGAGTCCGTGATGCCATCCAACCATCTCATCCTCTGTTGTCCCATTCTCCTCCTGCCTTCAATCTTTCCGAGCATCAAGATGTTTTCCAATGATTCAGTTCTTCACATCAGATAGCCAAAGTACTGCAGTTTCAGCTTCAGCATCAGTCCTTCCAATGAATATCCATGACTGGTTTCCTTTGGGATTGACTGATTTGGTCTTGCAGTCCAAGGGACATTTAAGAGTCTTCTCCAACACCGTAGTTCAAAAGCATCAGTTCTTTGGTACTCAGCTTTCTTTATGGTCCAACTCTCACATCCATATGATTACTGGAAAAACAATAACTTTGACTATATGTACATTTGTCAGCAAAGTAACGTCTCTGCTTTTTAATATGCTATCTAGGTTTGTCATAACTTTTCTTCCAAGGAGGAATCATCTTTTATTTCATGGCTGCAGTCACAATTTGCAGTGATTTTGGAGCCCACGAAAATGAAGTCTGTCATTGTTTCCATTTTTTCCCCATCTATCTGCCATGAAGTGACGAGACCAGATGCCATGATTTTAGTTATTTGAATGTTGAGTTTTTAAGCCAGCTTTTTCACTCTCCTCTTTCATCCTCATCAAGAGGCTCTTTAGTTCCTCTTCACTTT
>NW_011495072.1:18637072-18638139 GCF_000754665.1 Bison bison bison | reverse complement strand
GATGCTGGGAGGGATTGGGGGCAGGAGGAGAAGGGGAGGACAGAGGGTGAGATGGCTGGATGGGATCACCGACTCGATGGATGTGAGTCTGAGCGAACTCTGGGAGTTGGTAATGGACAGGGAGGCTTGGTGTGCAGCAATTCATGGGGTCACAAAGAGCTGGACATGACTGAGTGACTGAACTGAACTGAACTAAAGGATAGGGAGACAGGACAGGAAATTAATCAAAAAATTAAAAAGATAATAATCTTGCAGCATTCTTCAATATAAATAACCTGGTATTAGTTCCAAGCCCTTAAAAAACAAGGTTCTTAAAATTAATCTTACTTCCCTACCCCTAAGATATTATCTAATGAGCACATGGATAAAGAACACAAATTTGAGTCATTTAACCTAGGACTTTAAGGTTTTTGCTTCATTTCTTCATTTGTTCATTCAGTAAATGTTGGCAAATTTTATATCTGAATAGGCACTGTGTCAGTTGATAGACAGGAAAGGATAAAATCATGACCACAAATGACACAGAGCCTGTCCTCAGCTACACTATAATTTAGTAGGGAAGACACATTATGGTAAATACCCAGTTTTTTTTTTTTTTAATTTGTTTGTTGTTTTAAAGAAAGTGGTAAGTATAATAAGGGTGATTGGATAGAGTGTTTTACAAGTCTAGGAAGAGGAGAAATCCAATTTATTCTGTGTTCACTGAACACCTATTCTGTGTCAAACACGGTGCCAGCGGCTGTAGATGCAAAGATAAATAAAACGTGATTCTTTTCTTATAAGAGTTCTTAGTTTATCAGGATTACCTCCTCCTGGGGTGCAGAGAGTGTCAGGAAAGGATTTCTGGAAGAAGTGACATTTTAAGTTGCATCTTAAAATGTAGGTAAATTTTGACAAGGGGAAGAAGGATAGAGCTTTCCAGGGAGAGGCAAAAGCAAGAACATAGCAGTGTCTGTGATCCCTTTTTCTGGTATTATTTTTATTCTTCTGAAAGCTTGGTATGAGAATGACAGAAGGCATAACTTTGTGATATATGCTTTACAACGCCTTGTTTTTATTTATTTTTT
>NW_011495072.1:18635020-18636972 GCF_000754665.1 Bison bison bison | reverse complement strand
GTCAGGTGGTCTAGGATTTCCATCTCTTAAAGAATTTTCCACAGTTTGTTGTAATCCACATGGTCAAAGGCTTTGGCATAGTCAATAAAGCAGAAGTAGATGTTTTTCTGGAATTCTCTTGCTTTTTCAGTGATCCAGCAGATGTTGGCAATTTGATTTCTAGTTCCTCTGCCTTTTCTAAATTCAGCTCAGACATCTGGATGTTCATAGTTCCTGTACTGTTGAAGCCTGGCTTGGAGAATTTTGAGCATAATTTTGCCAGTGTGTGAGATGAGTGTACTTGTGTGGTAGTTTGAACAATTCTTTGGCAATGCCTTTCTTTGGGTTTGGAATGAAAACTGACTTTTTCCTGTCCTGTGGCCACTGCTGAGTTTTCCAGATTTGCTGGCATATTGAATGCAGCACTTGCACAGCATCATCTTTTAGGATTAGAAATAGCTCAGCTGGAATTCCATCACCTCCACTAGCTTTGTTTGTAGTGATGCTTACTAAGGTCCATTTGACTTCACATTCCAGGATGTCTGGCTCTAGGTGAGTAATCACACCATCGTGGTTATCTTGGTCATGAAGATCTTTTTTGTATAGTCCTTCTGTGTATTCTTGCCACCTCTTCTTAATATCTACTGCTTCTGTTATGTTCATACTGTTTCTGTCCTTTATTGTGCTCATCTTTGCATGAAATGTTCCCTTGGTATCTCTAATTTTCTTGAAGAGATCTCTAGTCTTTCCCATTCTATTGTTTTCATATTTCTTTGTATCGATCACTTAGGAAGGCTTGCTTATCTCTCCTTGCTATTTTTGGGAACTCTGTATTCAGATGGGTATATCTTTCCTATTCTTCTTGTCTTTCACTTCTTTTCTTGTCTCAGCTATTTGTAAGGCCTCCTTGGACAACCATTTTGCCTTTTTGCATTTCTTTCTCTTGGAGATGGTTTGATCATAGACTCCTGTACAATGTTATGAACCTCCATCCACATCTCTTCAGGCCCTCTTTCTGTCAGATCTAATCCCTTGTCTCTATTTGTCATTTCTACTGTATGATCATAAGGGATTACAGTTGTCAGGTATGGAGCTGAACACACTGTTTGTGAATTTTGGAGCTTAATTCCTTGTTGGTTGCTTCATTTACACATACTTTCTCCCGTTCTGTGGGTTGTCTTTTTGTTTTGTTTATGGCTTTCTTTGCTTTGCAAAGGAATGTTTTGGTTACATGATCCCATCAGAAAATTCAGGGTAATCTTCCCCTCTGAAGACTCTTTATTTAGTCAAATATGCAAATTCCCTTTGGTTATGTAAGGTAACATATTCACAAGATCTGTGGATTGGGATATGAACATCATTGGGAGGACCTTATTCTGTCTACTACAGTTCATGTTTCTTTTTTTTTTCTTACTATATTTAGTGACATAAAAAACCATAGCTCATTATTGGAAAATATCATTGTAAGTCATAACTCAAAAATTTTTTATTTTCAATTAAAAATAATATAATTACATGGATACTATATTACTACCAAATAGACTGAGCTATTTGTCTAAAAACATATAGACACAAGCTAGCTAACCATCTATCAGTTATGCTAGAGGCAATTTTTGCTGTTATGAAGAATTAAAATAGATGGCCTTTATATTTCCTATAAATCTAGGAGTATATTTAGTTTTGAATGTTGTTTGATAAAGACAGTAGAAACATAGTCATTCACTCTATTTTTCATTAAATATTCAAAAGTTAATGAAAAGGAATGATACAAAATAAATGTTAAATATGTTGTAATGCTTGGGATATGACATGAGCTTATGTGTTTTTACATTTTGTGTGTGTGTGTCACTGTATGTCCCCAACTGGATTGTTATAGCTTTCTTAGTGATATAACTTTGATTTTTAAGAGTAAAGTAGAAGAAATATAGATTATATTCTTAATTTTCATAACCTGAGTGTCTGTAAGCAGAAGG
>NW_011495072.1:18634763-18634898 GCF_000754665.1 Bison bison bison | reverse complement strand
AATTAATCTTACTTTCCTACCCCTAAGATATTATCTAATGAGCACATGGATAAAGAACACAGATTTGAGCCATTTAACCTAGGACTTTAAGGTTTTTGCTTCATTTCTTCATTTGTTCATTCAGTAAATGTTGGC
>NW_011495072.1:18589425-18634271 GCF_000754665.1 Bison bison bison | reverse complement strand
AGTCTAAGTAACATGTGTTTTAAACCTCACCACAGTATGGTTTGCAGATGTTTTTGAAATACTATATTTCTTAAATATTAGTTGGTCATGGATAGGGTCTATCTAGATATTATATAATTGCTCTCATCTATTTTTACCCTTCGTATGAAATAATCAATTCTTGAATCACTTAGGTGGACTTTTATTTGGATGTGCAAATCAGGAGAAATGTTATTGTGTCTAATTTAGGGTCAAGTCTTTATAAGGAGTTTATAGTAAAGTCTCTATTGAGAAAAGTAAGGGAACCAATATAAACAGAGGAAGTGGAAGACAATCCAAGAGAAAAGAAAATTATGTTTATAGAAGTGGTCATTTCTCCATTACTGCTATGGTCTGAATGTTTCTCTCTCTCTAAATTCATGAGATGATATCCTAATGCCCAAAGTGATGATATAAAGAAACGGGGCCATTAGGAGGTGACTAGGTCAGGAGAGTGCAGCCTTCAGGTCTCTCAAAATTTGTGATCTTACAAGCTAGACTCTACAAAAAAAGTCTAATTTTGAATGAGTGGTCACAAGTTATTAAATAGAATTTCTTAGTCTGTTTGGACTACTATAACAAAATAACCCAGACTGGGCGTCTTGTAAACAGATACTTACTTCTCACAATTCTGAAGGCTTGAAGTTCAAGATCAATGTTACAGCTGATCAGTTGAGTTCCTTCTTCCAGGTCCCAGACTTCTTACATTCTCACATGGTTGAAAGAGTGAACTATCTCCCTGTGGCCTCTTGTATAATAACTTTAATCTCATTCATGAGGACTCCATGTTAATGATCTCATCACCTCCCAAAGGCCCCATTTTCATATCATCACCTTGGGATTAGGCTTCAATTTATGACTTGTGGGAAGGGGAGGGGGCACAGGCATACAGACCATAGCATGGAGCTCTTCTAGAATTTAACAAGGAAGTTTCAAGAATATGTAGATTTTTTGTCTAGTAATGCGGACAGGGAGGCCTGGAGTGCTGCAATTCATGGGGTCGCAAAGAGTCAGACATGACTGAGTGACTGAACTGAACTGAATGCAAAAAAATGCCATTGATAATTTGATAGGATATTGCATTGAATATGCAGATTGTTTTGGGCAGTGTAGTCATTTTGATAATATTGATTCTTTAAATCCAAGAACATTATATATCTTTCCATCTGCTTATGTCATCTTCAGTTTCTTTCATCAGGGTCTTATAGTCTTCAGAGTATAGGTCTTTCGCCGCCTTGTGTATTAGTTGCTCAGTCGTGTCCAACTTTTTGCAACCCCATGGACTGGAGCCCACCAGGAGTCCGTGGGATTCTCCAGGAAAGAACACTGGAGTGGGTTGCCATTTCCTTAGGTAGGTTTATTTCTCGGTATTTTATTCTTTTTGATATGACAGTGAATAGGATTGTTTCCTTGTTAGTGTATAGAAATGCAAGAAATATCTTTTATTAATTTTGTATCCTACAGCTTTACCAAATTCATTGATGAGCTCTAACAGCATTCTGTGTATAGTGTCATATTTGTATGAAGACACAGTTCAGTTCAGTTGCTCATTCATGTCCGACTCTTTGCAACCCCATGAACCACAGCACGCCAGGCCTCCCTGTCCGTCACCAACTCCTAGAGTCCTCCCAAACCCATGTCCATTGAGTCCGTGATGCCATCCAACCATCTCATCCTCTGTTGTCCCCTTCTCCTCCTTCCCTCAATCTTTCCCAGCATCAGGGTCTTTTCCAATGAGTCAGCTCTTCACATCAGGTGGCCAAAGTATTGGAGTTTCAGCTTCAAAATCAGTCCTACCAATGAACACCCAGGACTGATCTCCTTTAGCATGGACTGGTTACATCTCCTTGCAATCCAAGGCACTCTCAAAGAGTCTTCTCCAACACCGTAGTTCAAAAGCATCAATTCTTTGGTGCTCAGCTTTTTTTATAGTCCAACTCTCACATCCCTACACTGGAAAAACCGTAGCCTAGACTAGTCGGACCTTTGTTGACAAAGTAATGTCTCTGCTTTTTAATATGCTGTCTAGGCTGGTCATAACTTTCCTTCCAAGAAGTAAGTGTCTTTTAATTTCATGGCTGCAATCAGCATATGCAGTGATTTTGGAGCCCAGGAAACACAAAAAACCTCAAATAGCCAAAGGAACCTTGAGAAAGACATGGAACTGGAGGAATCAGGCTCCCTAACTTCAGACTATACTGTAAAGCTACAGTAAAAAAAAAAAAGTATGATACTGGTACAAAGACAAACTTACAAATCAATGTAACAGGACGGAAAGCCCAGACCTGAACTCATACACCTATGATCAATTAATCTATGACAAAGGACACAGGATATGCAATGGAGACAAGACAGTCTCTTCAATAAGTAGCACTGGGAAAAACTAGAGAGCTATGTGTAAATAAACAAAATTAGAACATTCTCTAACACCATACACAAATGTTAAACTCAAAATGGATTAAAGACCTAAATGTAAGACCAGATACTATAAACTCTTAGAGGAAAACATAGGAAGAATGCACTTTGCCATAAATCATAGCATATATCTTTTTGGATCCACCCCTTAGGTAATGGAAATAAAAATAAATAGAGTCTTATTAAACTTAAGAACTTTTCCACAGCAAAGGAAACCATAAGTGAAACAAAAGACAACCTACAGAATAGGAGAAAATATTTGCAAATGAAGTGACCAACAAGGGCTTAAGCTCCAAAATATACAAACAGCTTATGCAGGTCAATATCATAAAAACAAACAACCCAATCCAAAAAAAGGCAGAAGATCTAAATAGACATTTTTTTTTCCAAAGAAGACATACAGAGATGGCCAAGAAGCACATGTAAAGGTGCTCAACATTCTTAAGTATTAGAGAAATAAAAATTAAAAATACAATGGAGTATCACTTCACAGAGGTCAGAATGGTCATCATCAAAATGTCTGCAAACAGCAAATGCTGGAATGGGTATGGAAAAAAGGCAACCCTCTTATTCTGTTGGTGACAATGTAAATTGGTATAGCCAGTATGGAGAAAAAAAAAACAAAGCCACCATATGATTCAGCTATCCCACTCCTGGGCATATATCCAGAGAAAGCTATAATTTAAAAAGAAACATGCACTCCAAAGTTCATTGCAGACTTATTTATAATATCCGAGACATGGAAGTAACCTAAAATGTCCATCAAAGAGGAATGTATAAAAAATGTGGTACATATATACAATAGAATATTACTAAGCCATTAAAAAGACTGAAATATTGCCATTTGATACAATATAGATGGACCTAGGGATTGTGATATACTGAGTGAAATTAGAAAAAGTAAATATCATATGATATCAGCTACATGTGAAATCTAAAACAAATGATACAAATGAACTGATATATAGAACATATACACAACACTGTAAATCAACTATACTCCTAGGTAAATTAAAAGAACATGTCAGCTTCTCATTTTTACAGGTGAGAGCACTGAGATCAAAGCTTCACAAAGTTATATATGTGTGTATATTTATTATATTATATATATGTAACTGAAATAGGAAATGGCAACCCACTTCAGTATTATTGCCTGGAAAATTACATGAGTTACAGTCCACGGGGTCACAAAGGGTAGAACACAACTTAGCAACCGAGCATGAGTACATATGTAATAAACACACACATATATACATAAGAATGGCAAAGTTGGGATGAAAAATGAGGGTCTTGTCTGGAATCCTGACCCCTTTGCTTCTCACTCTGGTGCTGCTTTCCATCCCAACAGAGAATGGGTCATCACAATACTTATTTTCTAAAGAGAACTGTTAGAAAATTACAGAGGGCATACACACTGAGGAAACCAGAAGGGAAAGAGACACGTGTACCCCAATGTTCATCGCAGCACTGTTTATAATAGCCAGGACATGGAAGCAACCTAGATGTCCATCAGCAGATGAATGGATAGGAAAGCTATGGTACATATACACAATGCAGTATTACTCAGCCATTAAAAAGAATACATTTGAATCAGTTCTAATGAGGTGGATGAAACTGGAGCCTATTATACAGAGTGGAGTAAGCCAGAAGGAAAAACATCAATACAGTATACTAACGCATATATATGGAATTTAGAAAGATGGTAACAATAACCCGGTGTACGAGACAGCAAAAAAGACACTGATGTATAGAACAGTCTTATGGACTCTGTGGGAGAGGGAGAGGGTGGGAAGATTTGGGAGAATGACATTGAAGCATGTAAAATATCATGTAAGAAACGAGTTGCCAGTCCAGGTTCGATGCACGATACTGGATGCTTGGGGCTAGTGCACTGGGACGACCCAGAGGGATGGTATGGGGAGGGAGGAGGGAAGAGGGTTCAGGATGGGGAACACATGTATACCTGTGGTGGATTCATTTTGATATTTGGCAAAACTAATACAATTATGTAAAGTTTAAAAATAAAATAAAATTTTAAAAAAATGATGAAAAAAAAAGAATTTTCAAAGAAAAATAAAGGCGAGCAGTACCATTTTAACCTTGTCAAGTTACTGAAAGAGTAAGAAAGAATATTTACATTTCAAAATAAACGTTTAATTGTGTTAAGAAGGGTGTTATAGAATGGGAGTAAGGAAGTCATTTACTTTTTCAAAACATAGATGGACTGTATTGAACTTTTCACTTTTTTACCATACCAGAGTTTATTGGTGTGTAATTACAGGTCCCTGCCAGATTCTATCGATTAGTATTTTCTGTTCTAATATGAGTTGATCCTGTTGTATAGAGGATGTGTCTGGCAAACAGGAGTTATAGGAGAAGATAGATTTTTAAGTCACCTTTAAAAGATGACTTTTAAAGCAAATTGATACTGATCTCAATTTATTTCTCTTGCTGTTTTTGCTGTTATCATTTTCATTTAAAAGCTACAAAAACATGAACTTTAACTAGATTTATGTACTAAAGCCACCCCTAGCCAATTTAGGTCTTTGATAATTTTCTTTAGCAATACCAAAATACAAAGGCACTTTTACGTAGGCACATAACATCTTATGTTATGAAGATATAACAATATAATTATTGAAATTCTCTTACTTCCTATCATGTTTATATGGCTTAACACAACTGTTTTATTTAAAGCAAGAGTTCTAATGGGCCAAGTTGTTTTGGAGAGGAAAAACAGTTTGTGTTGAGGATTATTGCTGAATCATTGTTTCATTTTATGTCTGTGGTGTCAGCAAGTACCATGGTAATAAGTTCTTTAAAATATTTCTAGGTAAGGACATAGTGAATGCTTTCTCAGTCTAAGCATACTAGGGCATTTTGCAATATATTTATCACACAAGTACGACTGCTTTAAAGTATTAACAGTCACTGCAATGTGTGGCTATGCCTATGTCACCTCTTTTTAACTGCTCCCCAAGTGTCTGAACCTGGTATAAATGTTCTGTTTGAAATCTGCACAGTCACGTTTATAGCTCCTTTCTTTATAATTCAGCATTGCAGAGAAGAGAAATTCATGGTTCTGTTTCAAGGGATTACTGTTTTGTTATGATGTTCAAATAATGGTCTGCTAAAGATATTCTTGTAAAAGAAAAAGAGGTTCACTCTCCTACTATCAAGGTCATTACTAAACTCTGTGCCTTCAGTTTAAAAGCACAGAGATGCCATCTAGCAGCCGCCCTCAGGAATTTCCTACACAGAAATAGTCCTTTCTCTGCAATAATTGAATTCTTACAAGCTTCAGGTTTTTCTTTATTTATTGAATGAATGATGATTTGGCACATTGCCTGTAGTTCAGATACTCCATTACAAGCAAAATTATTTGATAGCTCTTAAAATAAGCAAAGTGATACACCCTTGAGTTTTTCTGAATGGAACTGGAAAGTTGTTAATAAGATTTTAATTAAGAAAACATAATTCTCATGATTTTTTTGAGAGGAAATAGATAATGTCTATATAAAATACAAATAATTGATTAGTATTGAATTGCATTCCTTTACTGAAAGAAAATACTAATCTTACCAATTTTCTGGTATATTAAATGAGAGAAAAGAAAGTAAATGCATGCTGAAAGTAAGTTCATCCGATGATAATAAATGTTTTTTTTTTAATTTAAATATAAAATTGATTTTCAAGTAATTTATCTTACCATAAGATGGCGATATCTAAGCACTTTATAAAGTCATATATGATCTGTAAGTTTCAATCTCAGGAAGAATGATTATAAACATAAATATATCTTCTATGAAATGGAATTGGTACTATTGTTAGAAGGCCTTTTTTTCCAGACAAATTAATATATAATAAGCATGCTCTAAAATTTAGTTCTCTAATATTTGTTATATGTGATAATATTTTACCTAAAAAAAGTCTATTCCATTTTAATAGCTCTCCTATTTTGCCAATTTGTGTGTATTCATGCATGATTTATATATAGTATAAATGAAAAATGTAATAATAGAGAAGAATACTTAAATGGATTTATTTGAAAATATGATTTTGAAATATATCAGCCCTGACATGTTAAAATATTAAAAAATTAGCTATTTAGAATTTTTCTATGTTTAAGTTTCATCACTTAATTATTACTTATTTGTCCACAAACTGGTCTTGTGTGCTATTGTATTATTAGAATTTAATTTCAATTTTACCAAACAATTTACATTATGGATGCTTATTTTATTATCTAAAATATATAGTTAGTAAAAAAATAACATTTGATATAATTTCTATTTCATAATCTAATTGACAATCATTCTGAGAATTCAGTGGTACCATTTGTGATTTTGGGGAGGAGAGATGATACAGTGTGTTGATTCTTAAAAGTTTGATAAAACATAACATGTTCACTTTTTTGAAGCAAAATGTGTCTACTGTCCAAAGACTACAACATTAAAATCACTTGCTATGAACATTTTAATATTCTCTATATTGTCATATATGGTGTAGAGCAAATACCCATCTGGTGTTCTTTGCACACTGCATTGCAATATCTAGAAGCTGAAAAGGACAGTTTGAAAAGTTAATGTTTGCCTTTTCTTTTCTAGATTTCTCAGCTCTGTTGTATCAAACAGCCAGAATTAAGTCTGAAGGAAAGTTTTCTGTTGTTGAATACATGGAAATAAACTTATCAATACTAGAAGATCATGTTAACTAAAAAAGGATCATTTACTTGGAGGATTTATCTCAGTATTTATCAGAAGCTCTTCTTATATATATTTTTAATTTGGGGAAGAATGGGATACAGAAATGAAGATATTTATGCATTAAAGATATCATAAAAATCAAATGAACATGCAGTTGTTAGTAAAACTCTGCATTATGAAATCATTTTAAAGAATTACAAAGTTTACTTTAAGTCTAATGATTTTTTTAATGTAATAACTCATTAATTAGCTTTGCTTTTTAAAAATGTATTACCAAGAATATTCCAAATGAACTATATAATAGAATGTATTCGGAGCTGTAATGAATATAAGTATGGCAAAGTAATGTGTTACCATAAATCCATAGAAAAAAATGAAAAAAAAAAGATTAAAAAACATGAAAGCAAAATCAGCACTTTGTACCTGGATGTAAAATGCTTTAAAGCTATACCTTAGTGTATAAAATATTCCATTAAGATCATTAAGACAATATACTACATGAAAATTTCACAGTGTTGATCAGCATAACCATAACTTTAAAAGAAAATTATTTTATTCTCATCAGGTCTTTAAATATGAAAAGTGTGCAGAAATAATTATATGTATGTATGACATGATTCTAAATTTTCACTATGTACTTATTTAGGCCTAGAAATATTCAGTCAACCACAATATTAGGCTATGCTTAGTTCTATTCAATTGTGAAAAGAAACAATTTCTCTGCACTACATGGTTATTTTAAAATAACTTTACTATATTCAAAAATATAACTTTGTCACATCACATCATTTTTCCTATTGTGTCAAATTATTCTTAACCAGTTAAATAAAATAGTTTTTGAAATTGTATTCCCTTACTCTTTTTACTAGATGCCTTGTATCTTATTCCAGATAATTACAGTTTTATTAGAATGCTGATGCTCTCAAATTATCTCACTTTATCCTCAACACTTTTCTTATATATTGCTGAAAATATTTCTCCATATTTCCTGACTTTTTATCAAAAGAGGTTAGCGTTCACTTTAATTGCCAGTACTGGATAATTTTCAGAGTTCAACAGCTCTGAGAGGACACATCCTTCCTATTCCACTCCTTAGTTTCAAAGGTTTCTCACTTCCTGTTTCTTAACACTGGTAATCAGAACTTTCTCAGTGCTCTCTAATTTCCTTAATGAAAAGAAAGAAACAAACACAAGCCCCTTTGCCCACTGCCTCTCAGCCATGGCAGGGAGTAGAGCTCTGCTGCTCTGCCGTGCGTGTTACCAGCAGCATCCCAAATGTTTTGGACACAAACTGCAGCACGTCTGCTACGGGAGTATTATTTACCAGAATCAGCTGGAAAACGCTTCTCTCCTTTCAACAAAGAAAAGGTTCACATCTCCTAAACATGATTACAAACTGCATTATTTTAACTGCCAACTCCTTTGCATTACCCGTCCGACTTCAGAAGAGAACGTTAAGCTCTTGGATATCAAATAAGCTAAATTCTCCGGAGAGCCGCATTGCCCGCTGCCAGTACACGTTATATTCGCTCCTGGTCCCTCCCCCCTCTCTCCAGGACTCTACCTTGAGGAGCTATTCCTCGGGTAGTTCACCTTGTATCTTCCAAGCAGTGGGATACGCCAGGCATCACAGGCTTTCTAGAAAAGCTGTCTTTAATGTTTCTTTTCTTTCTTTCCTTTTTTTTTTTTTTTGCATAATTAATGCATTTTTGTCCGGTCTGTTACATATTGCACATTTATTTCAAACAAGAGTTAAAATATTGCCCGTACCTTGGAAGGATCTAATCCAGCAAGCAAAGACAGCAGCAGGAGATTGAGTAGGTTGGACGTCGCCTGCATTCTGATCTGCGTTTTTGCCCCCTCTTTACTCTTTTATGTAGGCACTCCACTCTCACTGCAGAGACCTTTCCTTCGTCAGTTGCACTTTCTGCCTGCCAGTCAGAGCAGAGTGGAGAAAGAGGCAGTGGCAGGAGCGGTAGCAGTAGCAACAGCAGCGACAGCAGTAGCGGCAGCAGCGGCAGCCGCCCTGGGGGGCGATCATTCCGCAGGCATTCTCAGAGCTGAGAGTCCAGGAGCTCTAGGGGTGGGTTGAGCTGCGGTGAGCGCTGACCGAGGTGCTGAAGCGCCTTCAAGCCTCACGCCCCAATTTACCCTCTCTCCCGGGGCTATCTAGCCAGCCCACCTCAAAAGTTTTGACCCAAGAAAAAGATAAAGGGAGCAACTGCTGAGAGAGGTGTGGAGACCTGGACAACGGATATGACATCACTACAGCTCCTGGGGGCTTGGGGAGATATTTTGCGAGGAATTTGTTAACCAAACAAGGATTGACTCTCCTGTTCCAGTTCAGCATTTGCTGGCATCTTCATCTGCAGAGAAGTAGTCAGCTAGATAAAGGATTATGAAACAAATCGTCTCCTGTCATTTACAGAGGACCTGATACCATATTTAGTCCTTTAAAGAAAGTTTGCAATGCAGACTATCAATGTGTATTTTCTTCTCAAAGCACACAGTCCGTAGCTATTATATATGCATATATAATATATTTGGTTAGGAATTCATGTGTTTTTAATCTATCTAGGGCTTTTGATCATCTGAAAAAACTATGCATAAATAAATGAAGAGTTTTTTTTTTTAACATGTAAATGAGATATTCTACTAGTGACCCTATACACCTGAAATTTCGGCCCCTCATACACAGTCATTCCCAGAAAAATAATATCCTTGTCAATCTGATTGTGTTTATGCCTGAGGTAGATTAGAATTCAGTGATGGATGGACAGTGGGATGGGAAAAGCATTATTTCTAAGCTTCCAAATACTTGTTTTCTAGAGCTCAAGAAAAGAGGCAGACTAGCTGCCTCACAGGAGCAGAGAGAGTAAATGACAAACTAACTCTCTCATATACCCTGAGTTATTTAACTGTACTCAAAAAGCTTTGTTTTAGTAGTTGGAAAAAGTAAATATTTTCCATAAGATAAAAAGATGGGGAAGAGTTGACAACCACTCTCTCTTACAATTATGCCTTTAATACGACTTGAGTTATGTTTTCTGTTGATTTTTCTAGAAGTTATATTTCTTAAGACTTACGCATGTGAACTGGAAATATGAGCGTTTATTCCACATTAAAGTGGATAAATTGTTTGAGACATCAGACACATACTGTGTATAAAATCTCTACAAACTTTTACTGAAGACTTCTTTAATTAAAGAAATCTCTATTAGGATTCAAATACTTTTCAAAGTTATAATCCCTAAAGATTTGCATCATATTACACCTGTTTTTACCCTGATATTGTGAATATGTATGCATGTGTGTATGATATCTTGAGGCTTTTTTTCCTATGAAAAGTAATGAGAAATAAATTTGAAAATTTCTTTTGAAGAGATGTATCAGAAAAAGAGATTGCAGAATAACAGAAAGGAAGTGGAATTATTTGAGGGTTTTTAGTTTAATAATAACCCTGACAATCAACCACAGATTGAAATTTCCATTATTTCCTAGCCTAAACAGAAAACAGAACTTTTCTATGGAGGTAATAGATAAAAATTCAGAGTTATGTCTGACACTCTTTGGAATAACTTCCTAGAGCATGTTTAAGGCTGTTTTTCTCTTTTTACGTTTGTTTCTTTATCCATCTATCAAAGGTAAATCAGTATAGAGTATTTTTCAGTGACCCATACAATAAAAATTGTTGGAAATTTTATTCTGCACCCATTTTCAAACCTTTCAAATCATTGCACAATTTAAAAATGAGCTTTTAGAGGTACAGTAGCTTGGTGATTATAATAGTGCATTTTTATTACCTGTACTTAATACAACATGATTGTTTGACTGTTGTTACACGTGCTTTTCTCTCTTCTCAAAATATCTTCTACAGATTTTTTTCAATCTCCACCTCTCAGTAGTCAGTGCAGCATGATTATTTTGAGTACAGGAAGCTGTATTTTGAGTACAGGAAGCTGTATTTAACAGGCACACAAAATTTGAAAACCATCATGTCAATTTTTATCACCTCAAGATCAACTGCTATTCTTTTAATGACATCAATGCTTTTTTCTGGGAATAAAAATTATTCTGATCTCATATATGGTTCACAATATTAATGACTGTACAAGAACTCCTACATAAGCACATTTTTTCCTTTCAACTCTATTTCCCTTTATTTCATGGTACTGGAATTTCATTTGTGACAAGCAGTTAATAAGACAAATTCTATGAAAACGTGATACAAGATGATAATATTTTAATATCTGAAGTAAACAATGGATGATAATTGTATTACAGATGAAAACAGATGATTTTGGCATATATAAAAAATACTTTCTATAAGAGAAGCTTATTCCTTTGTAGAGAACACTCAAGCTCATTAATAAACCAAAAATTATTGAACGTGCCACTGAAAAGCAAAAGCTGTAGCTAAACGTAAGCAATAGCCTACTACTGCCTCTGTATTTAAAAAATACTCAAATAAAACTGCACATTTTTCTAAAATATAACTCTCTTGTTTTTGTTAGTCATTTATTTTGTAGTAAAGCTTTCTTATAGTTCCATAAGTCAGTTTGACAATATTGTAGGCCAGATCATATGTACATAGCGATTCATACAGCATTTCTCCTTTTAGAAAGTCCATGAAACTCCTTATATATTGTGTCCTACATGAGAAAATGTTTGATATTTATGTATCTAACTGAAGTTGATCTTCTATATTTACAATGGGTGTAAAATTGCTTTGAAATTTATAAAGTGCTTTAAAAATTTTTAGCCAGTATTTTCTACAGGGCTTCCCTAGTGGCTCACATAGTAAAGAATCCACCTGCAATGCAGGAAACCTGGTTTCGATCCCTGGTTCAGGAAGATCTCCTGGAGAAGGGAATGTCTACCCACTCCAGTATTCTTGCCTGGAGAATTCCATGGACAGAGGAGCCTGATGAGCCACAGTCCATAAGGTCACAAAGAGTTAGACACGGCTGAACAACTAACACTTTCGTCTATGAAGTCACACCTAAAAATAAGTTTATATTGTTCACGTACACATGCAGAATATAGAATAAAACTTTTAAAAAAATGTATGTCCAATATTACATATGTAAATTCTTAATAATATGGATTATATTATTAGCATAATAATTTTATGTGTTAGTCTTTTGATAAGAAACTTGTATGATATGCTTCTTTCATATATGTTTATACTGTTTCAGAATTCCAGAGATGTTTCATTATGCTAAGAAATGCTGTTCCCTACTTTGATTTTTATCTGTCATTTAATATTGATGACAGTTATTTTAGAAAAACACTTTTAAAAAGGGTTATCCTACAATAATCCTGTAGTTATATAAACACTTGAGAAAAATTTCACCTTTCATTATATAAATGAAAACAGTCTTTGATTCATTTCCTAAGGTCCTTGACCTAGCAGAGTACTGTCACATTTTTATGTTTTGCTCTCTTCTTTTTTATTCTCTTGAGGTACCTTTCCCTTGCTTGCTTTTAAGTCTTTCCCATCTAGATCCCCTACCCTTCCTAACTAGTCTATCAAAATAGTACCTTAATTATTCTCTATTTATTATTTACTATATTAATATTTACTGTCTGTCCCTTTTATTGTCCCTTCTTCCACAAGGAAGGGTTCTGCTCTAAATCTGTCACCTAAAGTAGTTCCTGGGGCTGGGTAGCCACTTAATCATTAATGGGTTAGTGAATTAGTGAATTTCTAGCCCTAGTTCCTCCATGCACATTTATATAGCCAAGATTTGCTGGATGTCACTAACTTAATTTCTTACAGGAACTTCAAACTCAGTGAGTCAAACCTATATTTTCCATCAATCATATTAATTTTTAGCACATTTTTCTTTCCTTTTCAGAGCAAGAGGAATGGAAGTCACACTTGATTCCTCCCTCATCTTTATCCCTGCATTCAATCCATCAAAAACGCTGTTAAATTTTCTCCATAATATCTCTGAAGTCCTTCCTACTTCTCCATGTATACTTAGGTCAAGATCTTATTTTATATGATCAATTATAACAGTGATTTCTTTCCCTTGTTTTACCATAAGTATTTCTTTCTCTTTTACTTTTGTTTAAATCCATATAGTAGTGGTTAAGAGGGTTACTTTCTCTCTCTCCAAGCAGCTCTGCACATTAAGAATCAGGTCTCCTCCAGTCACTCTGTGACCTTAGTTTATCTTCTGTCTGTGTGGCAGAGGAAAGGGTTGGGTCAAGTCTTTCTCTTTTAAGGCACATCATTTCTTTTCTTATCTCACTGGCCAGAATTTAGCCACGTGGTCATAGTTCTCTGAAGAAATCTGGATTTTGAGTCTTTCTTCTGGGAAGCCATGAATTGAAGACTGGGAATTCTGTTATTAGTTCTGGAGGTTGGAAGTCCAGATTTGGTGTCAGGAGAGGGTCTGCTTTCTGGTCATCATACAGATGACCATCTTCTTGTGTCTGCCAAATGATCCTTGTTGCAAGGACCCAACTCTGTCACAGGCATTGTCTGTCTTCTACTTCAATCTGCAATTTATTATCTACATAACACCTGAGATGGTTGATTTAAAGACTAATTTGGCCATGCTGTTTCTCAGATTAAAGGCCTTCAACATCTCCCTATCTTCTATACAATCAAATGTGAGCTCCTTAAAATGACTAATCCAGGTCCCTGCATAATATGGTCTTTTGCCTTTTCTCCAGTCTTTTCTAACCGTTGTCTCCCAATAATTGAGTAAAATTTAATTTGTGTAGTTCCCTTAACATTCTTCCTCTCTTAAAGAGGACATAGAAGACCATTAAACATCTTTAATAGCATTTCTTTTGCCTAAACCATTCTTGCAGAGGTGTTGGTATCTTGATATCCCAACCCAAAATAAGGATGGGGCAGGGTAGTAACTTGGTGATAGAACCTGGAATTCCAATTTGTGTTACCTTAGAAGGTATTAGGAGGTCTGCTAAGTTTCTAAGTCTCCATGTAGACTCTTCTGAAGATGGCAGATGCTTTGAATGAAAATGTAGTCATTTTCATTAAGAAAGAGGAGAGACGAGTGATGAGTCATCTTGCAGCTAGTCTTGGCAAGATATTCAAAATGGCTCATTCACATGGTTGCAGTTGTGCTGGCTGGGAGTCGATTGCTCAGGCGGGGTTGTTGCCTAGATCACCTCCATGTCTCCGCTTTATGTGGCTTGCATTTCTTACTGCATGGTAGCTAGGTTCTGAGAGAGCATCCCAAGAACAAGTATTCTTGAAGACCTGGGCATGAACTACAAAGATTCTTATGACCTAGACTCAGAAGCTCCACAGTCACATTTGTAATATCGTTTTCTTAAGCAACTAACTAAAGCCAACCCAAATTCAAGGGAAGGTAACTAGTGTCCATCTCCCAATGTAAATCATAATATGTGTATATAGGGAGTAAAGAAGTCGAGAGAGGCTGTACTTGAAAATATATTTATAAAGGGATTATTTTGCACACTCATTCAAAATCCTCATGGTGCCCCTACCAATCACGAATCTGTCTGAGGTAGGATTTTGAGAATGAAATTTGATTAGGGTATAATTTAGCAGGAGTGAAGAAAAATTCCAGTAGGAAGGAATTGAATACCAGTATCACAGAGGACTTCTGTTTCTAGTAATGTGTGACTAGATAATTTGAACCACTTCTTTCACTGAGAAGGACTGGGAGAGCAAGGGAAATACAAATACAGCTACTTGAAGGCATTGGAGGATTCTGATGACAATGACAGTGTTGAGACCATGATCTGGGAGAGTAAAGAAAGAAAGAAAGCCTAGCATTTAGGACTACACTTTCATTAAGAGCGTCTGCCACCTTCAGAAGAGTCTGCATGGAGACTGAGAAACTTAGCAGACCTTCTAATAGGTTCATGGGGCTAAGGTAACACAAATTTGAATTCCAGGTTCTATCGTCAACTTACTACCCTGCCACATCCTTATTTTGGGCTGAGAAATCGAGGTACTAACACCTCTATAAGTAAGGGAGAACTTCAAATAAAACAATCTTCATGAAGACTTTTATGCACAGCTTCTAACCATCCTATCTCTGACACTATATGAAGATGATACAGGATTACTTATAACAATAGACACCTGACAAATATAATCCTATTTTGGTTCTCATCTAAACCTAAATATTTGTTTTTGTCTGAACTTAATGATTTCCCAGAATACTGTGCCTGCTTTGTTAGTGGATAATTGTAGGATAATTGAAATTTTTATACTTGGCATACAGAGAGGTATCTGTAATAAAAAAATCATAAAGCAAATACATTGTGCTTATTTTGTTTTCAAGTTGAATTTGAGTTAGTGAAAGGATCAAAAAAACTGCAATATAATTCAAAATGTAATAATTGTGGAAAAAACTCATACTCTGTAGATACTTTAGAGAATGTGTCGTTTGTATAGAAAGAACCTTTTGTATAAATGTTAGTAATAGGGAAATCAGAAAAACTGCCTAGATGTTTCTTAATAGAAAGGGAAGAAATTAATTATTGTCAATTTCTGAAATAAATTAAATGATTTAAATACATCAACAGAATAAGAGGATGAAAATAGAGTTGAAAGTAAAGGTCAAGTATGATTTATATGAGTAACATGTGCAATATAATATTGTCATTGTTTATAGACACCAATAAATATGAAAAATATAATGTATTTTGGAAAATAATAAGCTATATTTACTATTGTAGGTACCCCTGAGAACAGAGGAAATAATAAAGATTTCAACACGATTAGTAACGTTTGATTTCTTTTACATATGTTATACATATATACAAACCATAAACAACAATAATACATTAACATATTATTGTACATTCTCTGTATTTTTTAACATTTTCAAAATTAATGTGTGAAGAAAGAATTAAATTTATATGTATTAAGTAAAGGTGTCTGTGTGTGAAAGTCACTGAGTTGTGTCCGACTCTTTGCAACCCCATGGACTATAGAGTCCATGAAATTCTCCAGGCCAGAATACTGGAGTTAGGTAGCTGTTGCCTACTCCAGGGGATCTTCCAAACCCAGGAATCGAACTAGAGTCTCTCGCATTGAGGGTGAGATTCTTTACCAGCTGAGCTACCAGGGAAGCCCTAAGTAAAGGTAAGTGTCAAGAATCTCAGGGCATGATCTAAACATGATCTAATTAAGTAATAACCTTGTAAAATTTTGTAACCACTGATGGGAAAGTGTATAAGAATTATCTAACTTTCACATAGGTAGAATCTCTAAACATCATACCTATCAATTTTCCATTTAGAAATAATTTTTCAAGTGTTAGATCATCCAAGATTGACAAAGCATACTACTGTGCTAATAACATCATAAGCCATCATATGTACACACGTACCTTAGGGAAAGAGTACCTTAAATTCTTTTTTATATTCTGAAGACCTGTTTTCATGCTGCAATGTGAAGGGGATGCTTCTGCTTTTCATCTCAGCCTTGAGCTTAGGAAATGGTTCTTTTGTCCAGAACCAGTTGACTTCTTTAGGCAAAGGACTACTTGAAATAGTAGGAAGGGGAAAGGGCTAGAGATCTAGTAGACTGAAGTGGCAGAAAGTATGAGTGATACTTTCTGTTAATATGTATTTTGCTAAATAGTTATTTTCCTAGTCATTGTTTTTGTTTCTTTGGTGAGCTCCTTGAATTTGGCTTGTTTATTTCACTATAATGAACTGTTGCATCTAATTAAGTTTTCATCCTGAAACGGTACTGATTGGGGAGGGGCGGGTGGAAACTGATGTTAAGAGGGAATATTCAAAATATGTAGCAAATGTATCATGCACACCTGTTGAACATTTAGTTCCTGCTGGTTGCAGATATCCTGAGGGTTGGAGGGAAAGACAGAGATCCAAGTGAAGGTACCGAGGCAGTGTATATATAGAGTGTCTGTAGGAAAATCCAGATATCTTTCACAGTATATACAATTACTACTTTTGTCTTTGTAACTAGTATTTACATTATTAAATACTAATTACTTTACCCCACTAGTACGTTTTATATACTGTATACTACCAGCCAATTTGCCATTGACCAACTGTTAGGAAAGTATAGTAAAACTCAGCCATATTGCAACAAGGACTTCAAAATTTGAATTTCAAAGATGCAAGTTTGCATCATTCCATGTTTAGAAAGTAGCAAGCATAGCCTGCTGTAGTGGTGTGGTGCAAAGGACCAGATACATTATATTCAAATTTGCATTTTATGTCAGTGTTTCAGTCCCTGATGGGCCTTGCCTCTGTACTTGCTGCACATTACCAAAATGGATATTGATTAGTCCTGTTCACTCCCATCTTGCATTTCCATGAGGAAGGACTTTGCCAGAGAATCACCTCTGTTCCTTCTGCCTCTCTTTATTCATTATTTCTGTGGGAGGAAGGGTAAAGTATGATTACTGAATTTGGGGGATGTCATTGGTCATGATCATTTAAACCCTTTCCTCTTCTTTTCTTTGAAATATGCTTCACATATGAACTTAAGCACAAAAAAGATTAATTAAGAAGGAGCAGTATGTAGTCTATACATGTGCCTATGGTTTTGTTGCCAAGTCATGTCCGACTCTTGCAACCCCATGATCTGCAGCCTGCTAGGCTCCTCTGCCCATGGGATTTCCCAGGCAAGATACTGGAGTGGGTTTTCATTTTCTTCTTCACATCTGCCTACAGAGTGTGCCAATATAATTACAGGTTTTTGCAGTAATGGAACCATATAATAGTGTTTACTTAGTTTAAAAAAAAAAAAAAAAAACTTTTAACCCTGACTTCAATGAGAAGAAAATCTTCCCACCCCATAGCCACATCTTTGGTAGATCTAAGGAAGCAGTGAGAGCCACAAGGAGATGCTGCTGCTGCTGCTAAGTCGCTTCAGTTGTGTCGATTCTGTGCGACCCCATAGACGGCAGCCTACCAGGCTCCTCCGTCCATGGGATTTTCCAGGCAAGAGTATTGGAGTGGGGTGCCATTGCCTTCTCCACAAGGACATGCACAGATACTCAATTAGATAAGGGCAACTTTCCTACAAAATAGTCAACCAGTCATGTTGTTGTATTGTGTTACTCGCACAGTCATGTCCGACTCTTTGAAGCCCCATGAACTATGGTCTGCTACCCACTCTGTCCATGGAATTTTCCAGGCAAGAATACTGGAGTGGGTTGCAATTTCCTTCTCCAGGGGATCTTCCCAACCCAGGGGTTGAACCTGGGTCTCCTGCATTGCACTCACACTCTTTACTATCTGACCCACCAGGGAAACCCAGGGATATGTTTAAAAGGATATGTTAGAGAAAGTCCAGAATTCAAAATTCTCTTAAAATTCAAATAGAATAAATATAGAAGAGACTGGCTATGACATGAGGGTATCCTATAGAACATTCTCACATGAAATTAGAACTTTGGAGAACAACAAGATGATCTGTAGAACCTGTGGAGAAAAGAGAGAAAATCAATATGAATCAGCTGTTTTTAAGCACTTCTTCTGTGTCAGTCACCATGTTAAATCCTTAGAAGAATTATTTCACATCATCTTTACAAAACTTGTTCTGTTCTACTTTCCATTTTACAGATAAAGGATCTGAGGCACAGTTTCTGGCTTAACTAAGATTACACATTTTGTAAGTGAAGGAATTAATGTTGAAGTCAAGCAATCTAATTCCATAAACTATACATTTCCACCTTCATTAGACTGTCTTTGATTCACATTGCACTAAATTAACGACAGGCCTATTTTTACATATTTCTTAAAATTTAGTCCTCAGTTAAGTATCATCAGAGTTATTCAAGACACTTATTTAAATGGTGGGTTCCTCAGTTTCACTCAAGTCCTTCTGACTTGGAGTATTTAGGTTTTAACAAATTGCCTACTCATTGATGATCCATACTAATGACTGAACAACATTTAAGTGAATTCTGATTTAAGATTCCAATATAGCTAATGAATATACTATAATAATCCTAATGCATATTATTGATATTTTAGGGAATTATTTGCTAAGTATAAACAGAATAGTGCTATCATGACATTGAATTCAGGCAACTTTATATAATTTTAGATTTTACAAGCCCCATGTGTGCAGGCACATAGACACAAAATTCTTTTGAAATCTTTTAAATCATTTTAGTGTAAATTATCCAAGGGGACACAGATTGAGAGCTAAAATATTTTTTACTCCTACTAAAAGATTTCTCCTTTTTCTTTTTGATCCTGCAGGGGAATAAAATAATTACATGTGCAGTTTAATAGGCTGTCTTTTTACACAAAAGGCATATACGAAAGTCATCTATATTTTAGAAACAGAATCCCATATGATGCCTAATGTTTTATAACAAGTGCTTAGGTGACAAATAGGTCAGAAGCTCTACTTGGAAAATAGCAATGGAACAGGAGATATTAGGCGTTTCTGTTTCTAGTAACTGACACTCTCTCTTTTGTTTCTTTTCTTGCAGCTGCTATTTTTGCTTGTAAAAGTCCTATCATCCAAAACAGCCTCAGTAGAGGAAAAGAAGTGAGATGTCTTGAGAGGGAAATCATAACAACCAATCAACTAGTAGATCAAGTGAAAGAAGGAAAGAAAAATATTGTGCTACCACAGTAGGTAGCTACCAACCATATTTTAGTGTCCATTCATATGCAAAGGAAGTAGATGGGGACAAAAATGCCGAAAACACCTCCAGTAACTCCGTCTCTTTCAGAGAGCTACCTAACCAATGGCCTAAGAAAGATATGTTGTTCACTAACATGTGCAATCATCAAGAGTTATTTACACTAAATAATATAAATAAGTTACGCCATCAGACTTTGGAACTTGGTGAATGAATGGTATCAAGTTTCAGAGTAGGCAGTTCTTGCTTTGTTGGGTTGCATATAAAGGTAAAAATGACATGAAAGCTAAATCTCTGCAAAGTTATCGCAATAATCAATAGGGGAAAATACTATGATTCTATGTCTTCTAAATATTTCTATCAAAACATTAAAACTTTCTTACTGATGGCTGTAAATGTATAGGGAAAGAAAAATATAGTAAAACTAGTATGTATTTAGTGCACTGTAATTTTTAAATGAGACTTAAAAGGATTTTATGTTTATAAAATATTATCAAGAGTACTTTGAACAGTATTTGCTTCTTCTCCTGGTATAACACAGTAAGGATATCTTCTCTATGCCTTGGAGGATTGTCATCCTCCATTTTAAGTTTGAAACCACCTTCAAAGTTTTAGGAAACTTTGCACATTCCGTGTCCTGAAATATCTCTGAGTTGCTTTCATTTGAAGTTTTTTTTATATTGTCACATCCTCTCAAAGTCTTTTCCTTACTTTACAATTGTTTTCTTTCATTAGGCCCCTCAGTTCGCCTTCACTAAGTTTCCCTCATTGGTTTTGTAGAATTTCTTGAACTGTGGTGTTGTCAGCAGTCCTAGTCAGATATCTGTTTCTTGTCACTCCATTTAATTTGAATCTCAGTTTCACTTTCAGCATTATCATTTTTCATTTCTTTGTTGTAGTTTCACCTTTACTGGCCAATTCTCTCTTTTGATTATTCATTTTGTGAAATGTCTTGTGAGTATATCTCTGGGAAAAAGGAGGCAGCACTTCTATACTTTTTCGGTGAACTTCAGCACAGTGACCAGTCATTGATAGACTTTGAAAAAGTGATGTGATTGATCATCTATAATCATGATGTGCATCTATTATTTAATAGTGATTTGTGGCCCCAAGAGCAAGCATTGAGTTTTACTTTATGTAATTACTCAGAGCGATTACAACAGGGTAAGTGAAATTTGAGCCTTGCTTTTGGGTGACTTTTTTTTTTTTAACTAAACCATGCTTACTGGCATTTTTGCACACAGAGCTATACAAACATAGGACCATCTGTACTATGCATGTTCCTTGAGAATAGAACTTCACAAATAAATAATTCCTTTAGAAATGTTTATATAAATGTTTAAAATAGGTAGCAAAAGAGGAAAAATGACAATGTTAAAGAAGTGTTCAATTCAGTTCAGTTGCTCAGTCCTGTCCGACTCTCTGCGACCCCACGGACTACAGTATGTCAGGCTTCC
The DNA here is from genome assembly GCF_000754665.1 of Bison bison bison. Taxonomy (NCBI): domain Eukaryota; kingdom Metazoa; phylum Chordata; class Mammalia; order Artiodactyla; family Bovidae; genus Bison; species Bison bison. The sequence goes on along the minus strand of NW_011495072.1, from coordinate 18,613,076 downwards.
CTGTCCATCACCAATTCCCAGAGCTTGCTCAAACTCATGTTTATTGAGGCAGTGACGCCATCCAACCAGCTCATCCTCTGTCGTACCTTTCTCCTCCCACCTTCAACCTTTCCCAACATCAGGGTCTTTTCCAATGAATCAGTCCTTTGCATCAGGTGGCCAAAGTTTTGGAGTTTCAGCTTCAGCATCAGTGCTTCCAATGAATATTTAGGACTGATTTCCGTTAGGATGGACTGGTTTGATCTCCTTGCAGTCCAAGGGACTCTCAAGAGTCTTCTTCAACACCACAATTTGAAAGCATCAATTCTTCAGTGCTCAGCTTTCTTTATAGTCCAACTCTCACATTCATACATGACTACTAGAAAAAACATAGCTTTGACTAGACAGACCTTTGTTGGCAAAGTAAGGGTCATTAAAAAATGAGATAAAAGATATGTTAGAAGAAAAAAGATATGTTAGCATAATATTGTGTAAATTTAAATCATATATATGATAGAGATTTGGGTCTTCATAAACACTCCATTTTTTTAAAAAGTTCAAGTCATCTCCTGAAACTATATTAGAACTTTCCACAATGTTGAAAAACACGTAGCATGCATTCTCAGTGGATGTGGTATTGTCACCAAGGGTGAAAATCTTGGCTTTGAGGGAAGGAAAAAAAAAAAAAAGTTTAGATATTACATATATTTTGGCCCTCCAAAACTCTCAACCTTACATGACAAAATCTCATTTCTTAATACTTTACTAAACTCAATGAGAATTTAAATTAAGTTGAAATTTTCTCCTGGGAAGCAAAATTGAAAAGGTTGAGAAAAATTGATATGTAGTCAACCTTAGAATCTATCAGATTTGTGGGAATGGAGCTGTAGGAAGGGTAAAGTAAATTTTAAAACGCCTAAACCAGACTAAGGACGGCTTCCCTGGTAGCTCAGATGGTAAAAAAAATCTGCCTGTAATGCAGGAGACCCAGGTTCAATCCCTGGGTTGGGAAGATCCCTGGAGAAGGGATTGGCAACCCGCTCCAGTATTCTTGCCTGGAGAATCTCTATGGACAGAGGAGCCTGGCAGGCTGTAGTTCATGGGGTCGCACAGAGTCAGACAGGACTGAGAGACTAAACACTTTCACTTTTCAGACTAAGGAAAAATAAGTCACGAAGGCATTCTTGGTCATCTATTGAGATCCATTCCATATAATCTTGATGGTTAGTACTATTTTTTTGAACCCTAAGTGTTTATGTCATTAATTAATAGAAAAACTAATAGAGACTCTTTGATTAATATGATATGAAGTATACCTTTAGACTTTACCAAACATTGTGGTAAATAATTAAATAATTAATAATTATTATTAATTATTTAATTATTTTAAATAATTAAATCAGCAAATCAGATCAAATATATAAATCCTATTCTGTATAAAGCCTTATGTTGTGGATGATGCAAAGTCCCAATATTTAAGAAATTTAGACCTACACTGAGTAATGTTTGAAAAGTTAAATGGTGTATGAAGACAAACAGATCCCAGTATTACTCAAGATAAATTACTGAATAAATTCTTGATGCATAAGGGCTCTGAGTTCAGGAGAATTCAAAAATTTTTAATTTATCTTGAAGAGACTTGACTTGGGCTTTAAAATATGTATATTATATGGACAAGAATTTTAAAATGGCACAGAAAAAATACTAAAGCAAGCTGACTTTTAAAGGATGTATTTACTTCTCTAAAAAATCACATTGAGTATTTTTTTAAATAACTATTTTAGGAGTACAGGTTATTAAGCAATATTTCTATAAATGTTCCAAGTCATGGCTCTCATAAAATATAAAATAAATATGTGTCAAATATTTTATTTAACTCATTAATTAATAAAGGACGCAGAAAAATATTGTAACTGGTTTTATCAAGAATCCACAGAGTAGACACTTTTATAGGCAATTAGATATCCTGAAATGAATTTTCTTAATAGAAGCAAGCTGATTTTTTCTACAGTGTTTAAAGGAAATCAACTGAACCTCCACAAGAGAGAGATTTTTACATCTCTTTGGACAAGAATTATTTGTATAGCTCTCCATTTTTCTACAAATTAATTTCTGTCTCTCTAGGGATGAAAAATAGCCTAATCAAAACAATGAAAGCAAAGATAATCTGGAAGGTTGACTAGAAATCTGTCCTAAGATTTACAAGGCAATGGGGAAGTTGCCTTTTAAGTTTTTAAAACTTAATCTAAATACAAAGTGATGCACAAACTGATTTGTTAAACTTTTCAAATTAGATGCTGAAATGTATTTTAGAATAAATACTCCCTGATATGCCCTATAAGAGGCAGGACCTAACAACTCCTAGGGAGTATACTTCTAGCTACTTACTGGGTGAATTTAAGTTATGGAATCTGAGATACCAAGACCTAAGAGTAATTAAACAACAATCAATACCTTCAAAACATTTTTAGCTCTTAAAGTACACAATGATTCTGTTAGGTGAACTCATTCTGCTCCTCTGAGAGCACATAGTTGTACAAAACTACTATGTGTTTTTCTGTAAGCAAAACGATTTGGCTGATACACCAATACATTGTGCAATAACATGCCTGTTGCAGGCAGCAACTACCAAAATAAGGTAAAGTGGACTTTGTCAAAATTTAAACTGTTTGTCCTTCAAAGAAACTATTAGGATGGACAAAAGGCAAACCATAGAATGAGAAAAAAAAAAATTCTTTGCAAATCACATAGATGATAGGAGATTAATACCCATAATAAAAACTTAACAAACTGTGGAAAATTCTTCAAGAGATGGGAATACTAGATCACTTTACCTGCCTTCTGAGAAGTCTGTATGCAGGTCAAGAAGCAACAGTTAGAACTGGACATGGAACAAAAGACTGGTTCCAAATTGGGAAAGGAGTACGTCAAGGCTGTATATTCTCACCCTGCTTATTTAACTTACATGCAGAGTACATCATCCAAAATGCTGGATTGGATGAAGCACAAGCTGAATCAAGATTCCTGAGAGAAAAATCAATAACCTCAGATACGCAGATGACACCACCCAAAGATGAACTAAAGAGCCTCTTGATGAAAGTGAAAGAGGAGAGTGAAAAAGCTGGCTTAAAACTCAACATTCAAAAAACTAAGAGCATGGCATCTGGTCCCATCATTTCATGACAAATAGATGGGGAAACAATGGAAATAGTGACAGACTGTTTTTTTGGGCTACAAAATCACTACAGGTGGTGACTGCAGCCATGAAATTAAAAGACTCTTGCTCCTTGGAAGAAAAGCTATGGCCAACCTAGACAGCCTATTAAAAAGCAGAGACATTACCTCTCTGACAAAGGTCTGTCTATTCATTACTTACCTGACAAAGATCTGTCTAGTTAAAGCTATAGTTTTTCTAGTAGTCATGTATGAATGTGAGAATTGGACTATAAAGAAAGTTGAGTGGCAAGAGCTGATGCTTTTGAACTATGGTGTTGGAGAAGACTCTTGAGACTCCCCTGGACTGTAAGGAGATCAAACCAGGCTATCCTAAAGTAAATCAGTCCTGAATATTCATTGGAAGTGTTAGGGGAAGCACACTGATTGAAACCTCCTACCCTTGCCAGGCACCATACTAACTATTTGCCTGAGTTGTTTCATGACAGGAGGTTCTGGTAAGGAACACGGAACTAATAAGCCTCCACCAACTGGAAGAGTTCTGGAAAGGTCAAAAGGAGACACCACATGTCTGACCACCTCTAAGAATCCTCCTCTCTGGCATCCATCTTGGCTGAACAAGGCGTGCACCACCAGGAAGGACTCTGAGCCAGAATGCTTGGCTAAAGACAACCTGGAAACTAACCCCATCACCATAAAACCCAAGACTGTGAGCCAAGCGGCAGAGCTGTTCTCCTGCGTTCCCCCCTTACCCTACTGCTCCCCACCCGGCTGCCCTTTCACAATAAAATCTCTTTCTTTGTCAGCACATGTGTCTTCTCAGATAATTTATTTCTGAGGTTAGACAAGAGCCCAGTTTCAGGCCCTAGAAGGAGTTCCCCTTCCTGCAATAGAAGGACTGATGCTGAAGCTGAAACTCCAAAACTTTGGCCACTTGATGCGAAGAACAGACTCATTGGAAACTACCCTGATGCTGGAAAAGATTGAAAGCAGGAGGAGAAGGGGACGACACAGGATGAGATGGTTGGATGGCATCATTGCCTCGATGGACATGAGTTTGAGCAAACTCTGGGTGTTGGTAGTGGACAGGGAAGCCTGACATGCTGCAGTCCATGGGGTTACAAAGAGTCAGACACTACTGAGTGGCTGAACTGAACAACTTAGCATGAGCAATAAAAACCAATCTGAGCAAAAATGGGCACAGAACCTAAATAATCATTTCTCCAAAGAAGATGTACAATTGGCGAATAAACACATGAAAAGATGCTTAATGTCACTAATTACTAGCAACATGAAAATCAACTATTAATACTATGAAATATCACTTTACATATATTAAGATGATTTATAAAAAAGATAGAAAAGTACAAATATGTGAGGATGTGGTAAATTGGAATCCCATTCATTGCCAGTGGGGATGCAAAATGATGCAGTTATTGTGGAAAACAGAATGACAGTTCATTAAAATCTTAAAAGAATTACCATATGATCCGGCAACTCCAATTATAGGTATGTACCTCAAAGAATTGAGATCAAGATCTCAAGCAGACATTTGATGTTTATAGCACTTCAATGTTTATAACAACCTTGTTTATGATAGCCAAAAGATGAAAACAACCCGAATTTTTTTTTAAAGAAGACAAAATATGCTGAAGCTTTGTGTAGCTCCTAAAGTTTGCCACAGACATGTCACAAAACTTTCTTGATTCTTTATGGTTCGTAGAGCTTAATGTTTGTCCCTTAGTAGTTAGTCAAATGTGACAAAATGTGACGTAAATGTTTAGGCTAATGGGTCAGTATCATGGGTTCATTCTTTAATTAACTTTAATTTTTTGCAAGTCTATGAATTGAGGTTCAGCAAAGAGATGATCATTTATATAATCATGATTGAGCATTTAAGAACATATGTATCTTTCCAAAATGCAAATCTCACCCTTCTAAAAATTCTTTGGTGTCTCTCCATTGACTTCAGACAAAAATATAAATCCTTTAGGATGGCACACAAAGCTTTTAGCATTTTTTAGACAACCTTGCTGTCTGTAATCAACTATCCTAATTGTTAAGTGAAAATAATCAAGTTATATTGATTTACTTCTAACTTTTTCAAAGTACAATGGACTCTCTCACAACAGTTCTCTTATACAAACAGTTCCTTTTGCCCTGAATATCTACCCCCTCACTTCCTTATTTGTTTTCCCATCTCAATATACTTTTTAGCATACTCCCTTCCCCTGCTCCAGGCTAAATCTAGCCCTTCTCTTGATTTCCATTACATCCTAAGCTTGATTCTGCCATTAGCATTTATCACATTAATTCTAATCATGCATCTCTCTCTCTCTTTTCCTCAGTAGACATGAAAACTTTCAGAGCCAGAAATGTATCTCTTACTTCTCTTTCCACAACTTTCAACATAGTACTCAAAATAGACACTAAATGAAAGATGAATGATTAAATGATTTTGCATTTACACCTCACAACAACCCTGCAGGGTAGGTAGATTTTCCTTTTTTGCTTTTGAGGAAACAGATTCAAAAAGAATTAGTGGATACTCTCTGTTACCTAGGATGACATAGCTAATGCATTGCAGGATCACAACTCAGCACACACCCTTTGACTTCAAATAATGCCACCATGCAGATAATTCCTTCAAATATATGCCCAAGAAAAATAGATTTGCATTAATTCCATATTGCCCAATTTTTGCCTTTTGAAGATCATTTGCTACAGGTTGAAAAAAAAAAAAAAAACACTGCTTGTATTTGGTGGATAAAAGCTATACTTGAGAAAAATACGTCATTTATCCCTTATAAACAGCACCAGAAAATCTACCATAACTCTGGCAGAGACATTCTTGCACTCTTATAGTAATGAGTCTTTGTACTAATATACCTGTATCTCCAAAAGTATTAATTTAAATATTAGCTTCTATTTGACTGCTTGTTCAAAGAAAACAACAGGAGAAAATCTATTCTTTTCTTTGATATATTATTGAGCCTTTTAACTAAGAAAGGCTGGGTCCAGGTTAGTCTGTGATGGGGGATGTTACAATATTTTACATAATAGAATAAATTAAATCTTTAAACAAATTTCAGTTTTACTTATTCATTCACTTCTTCAGTTAATCTTTCTATTTATGATACAACTCATAGTAAAAATGGCTAGTATGCACCCTGGTAGTTGTGTTAAAAGTCTTTGCTATAGGGAAGAGAAAAATGTTTCAATTTTCACTTCTTCAGATATTTAGTAAAGCTAGAATTAAAAAACACACACAGACTATAAACTGTCTTACAAAATACATTTTTATTCCTTTGAAGACTGTTTTGAACTTTTAATTGTATTTCTGTTATGTTAAAAAGTTCCAGGAAGCATTATGTATTCATATTTCTCAAATTAAATAAACAATACAATGTCATTATTACCTTAAAGTGTCTCTGCCATGATTACATTGAAAATGCATGCTTTTGTTCTGTAAAATTACAAAGGAATAATAGAGAACTACCAATTCCTATTATAATTTCATTTAATTTGTAGCATAAGATCAAATTCAGTAAGAGTGTATTTTCAGTTTTTAATTAAATTATAATGTCTGTGTTCAGTAAATAAGCCCACACAATTATTTTAGATAATAGCAGAGTAGTGAATATGTAGAAGCTAAAACATTATCTTTAGGAAACTACAACTGTATTGAAAGTAAAACAGTATACATTTGTCAAACGATTTGTAGACTTAAGTATTATGCATCCACAAGTGATAAACCATATTATTACTATGAATAGGGCTTTGCAGAGTGAGAACAACTGAATAGGTAGAAAGACTGAGGGAGGGCCATCCATCGTGCTAGTGTAGGTAATGAAAAAACAAACCAGACATTTTAAAGGTATTTAAGGTGCAAAATAAACCTGCTGGTCACAAAAAAATTGTTTCAGCAGAGATATGTGTGTTTGGGGAGAAGTTGTCTAGAAGAGTGGGATTTTAGGTCTGAAACATAAGATATAATCAAAGTATGGAAGATCATGAGTAGTACACTAAGAAATCTGAAACTTATAGGTAACCATATGTTAGTATGAGGGCAGGAAGGGAAGGAGACTATAGAAGATGAGATGGTTGGAAGGGATCGTCGACTCAATGGACATGAGTTTGAGCACATTCCAGTGAAGAGGAAAAGTTAAAATTTTACATAACCTCCTGCTCCTTCTGCCTCTGTAACTCAGCTTGCTCCTTGCAAAGTCTGGATCACATAGGTCACATAGTCTCAGAAAGTGGGGACTCACAATACTAGGAACTGGAGCTTATCTCACTCACCCTTGTCCTGCTCTTTGTAATTGCCCAGCCCCTGCAAACCCACTTAATCATGCCTGTCCATGTTGAAAACTCTGTAACCCTTTTGTTGGGGGCTTAGAGCTTGGAGTGTTAATTCCTCTGGGCCTGCCAATATAATAAACCTGAGTTCTCCAATTCTCTGAGTGTGGTGCTTGGTTTCTCAAGATCTGGTTTCTGCAACACCAGGAGATAGTGATGGACAGGAAAGCCTGGTGTGCTGCTGTCCATAGGATTACAAAGTATAGGACACAACTTAGCGACTGAGTAACAACAACATATGCCACTAAGCATTTTAGAACAGTTGTAGCTATCTGATAGTTTCTTTAAAAAACTAAGAATAGATATGATTCAACAACCCTACTCCTGGGCCAGAGAAAACCATACTTCAAAAGTATATACATATTCCTCCCCAATGGCTCAGTGGGTTGAGAATCCACCTGCAATGCAGGAGACGAAACAGACATGGGCTCAATCCCTGGATCAAAAAGATCCCCTGGAGGAGGAAAATGGCAACCAGTCCAGTATTCTTGCCTGAAAAGTCCCATAGACAGAGGAACCTGGTAGGCTACGTTCCAAAGCGTCACAAAGAGTCAGACACAACTGAGAGACGGCATGCATGCAATGTTCATTGCAGCACTATTTACAATAGCCAAGACATGGATGTCTATTGACGGATGAATGAATAAAGATGTGGTACATATACACAATGGAATATTATTTAGTCATTAAAAGTGAAATAATGCCATTTTCAGCAACATGTATGGACTTGGAGATTATCATACTAAGTGAAGTAAGTCAGACAGAGAAAGACAAATATGATATGATATGATATGACTTCTATGTGAAATCTAAAAAATTATACAAATGGACTTATGTGCAAAACAGAAACAAAGCAAAGACTTGGAAATGATGGTTACCAAAGGGAGAAGGTAGGTGGGGGGAATGAACTAGCAGATTGAGATTAATGTATACATCCTACTGTTTATGGCTTCCCAGGGGACAGAGTGGTAAAAAATTCGCCTGCCAGTGTAGGAGATGCAAGAGCCATGGGTTTGATCCCTGGGTCAGGAAGATCCCTTGGAATAGAAAATGAAAGCAAACACCATTATTCTTGCCTGGAAAGTTCCATGAACAGAGGAGCCTGGCAGACTAAAGTCCATGGGGTCACAAAGAGTCAAACACCACTGAGCACCACTAGAGAACTCTACTCAATACTCTGTAATAACCTATATTAGAAAAAATATGAAAAAAAGAGGTATGTATATGTTTATAACTGAATCACTTTGCTGTACACCTGAAACTAACACAACATTGTAAGTCAATGATACTTCAATATAAAATAAAATAATTAAAAAGAATATTTTCTATGTGCCAAGTTCTCTTATAAGAACTGTACAAATAATAGTCATTTAATCTTTAACATTTTCATAGAAATTAAATATTAATTTTCTGTAATTTTATGCACTGTGTATTATAAAGAATCTGAAGCATCAGGAGGTTAAATAGCTTATCCAAGATCACTTAGCTCATAAATAGCAGAGCCAGTATTTGAACCACGATGTGGTCATCTCAAATGGTTCATTTTAACAAAAATTCTATATTGCTATGATTAGAGAAATTAGCCCAAGTATGTAAAGCATAAAGACAACTCATTCAGCACTATTTTACAAAACAGAGAAAAGAATATGTACATGTGGAAAAAATAAATGACCTACCAATAGTGACTTGGCCAGTTACTGCTGGATTTACCATAGAGGTAAATTCCTTACTTCAAATTCAATGTTAGTCAGTCCTCCTACAGATGATACTTTATATATTCCAATATTAATATCTGTCTTTCATTACTTATAATAAGGGAATGGGTTGATTTATAATTTTATTGAAGTTCAATTGATTTGCAATATTATTTTTAGGTGTTTGTGCTTAGTCACTCAGTTGTGTCCTACTCTTTGAGACCTCGTGGACTATAGGCCACCAGGCTCCTCTATCCATGGGATTTTCCAGGCAAGAATACTGAAGTGAGTTGCCATTCCCTTCTCCAAGGAATCTTCCTGAACTAGGGATCAAACCCGACTCTCCTGCATTGCAGAGAGATTCTTTTTCATCTGAGCCACCAGTGAAGCCCCTGTTTTGGGTGTGCAACATAGTAATTCAAAGTTTTCATAGATTATACTCCATTTAAAGTTATTTTAAAATATTGGTTATATTCCCTGTTCTGTACAGTAAAGCCTTGTAGCTTATTTTATACATAGTTTTTGTCCTTTTTGGCTACTATCCCTCCTTTTCCCTCCCTGCTCCCCTCTCCCTACTGGTAACAACTAATCTGTTCTCTATATTGGTGAGTCTTTTTGTCTTGTTATATTCATGTGTTTGTTTCATTTTTTAGATTCCACATATAAGTAATAACATGCAGTGTTTGTTTTTCTCTTTCTGACTTATTTCACAAAGCATAATATCTTCAAGGTTCATCATGTTGTTGCAAATGGCAAAATTTCATTCTTTTCATAGTCAAGTGATAAATCTATTGTATGTGTAGTTCACATATTGTTTGAAAATAAAAATAAGATCTAAGGTATCTTTTGAGTTCTGCCAGTGTTTGACCTAAATCATATTAACCAAAGCACTGAAAATAAAAATAAATTTTCCAAAATGTAATGAAAGCAAAGGGTAGACCACAGAAAAAGAACAGTTTAGGGACATATTATATCAAAAAGTCTTGTTTTCGTATATCTAAGGAATAGTAAAATTATGTTGATTGGCCTTTCAGAATTACCATTTTTCATATTTTATTAAACAAATACCTTCTTTAAAATCAGAGTACATAAAGGTTTTCATATGAATATTTTGTAGAATATTAAAATTATAAAAAAAATTTTCCTGTCTTATAAATGGTTATTTATCTATTTTAGGTTGTCCTATTTTTCTTAGTAAATTAAGCCATAATCTTCAACCCATTTATGTTAAATGCCTGTGAATATAGTATGATATATGATCAAATGGACTTTGCAAATATAATTGTAGATCTAATAAGCTGACTTTACAATATAAAGATCATCTTGGATCATAATGTGTTCCTTTAAAAATGAAAGAAGAAGCAGAGGAGTCAGAGAAAGATGTGATGAAGAATAGATGATAAGAGAGATGAGATAAGAGGAAGACTCAACCCATTGTTGCTGGTTTTTAAGATTATGGGGGCCAGAAGTCAAGGACTTGGTATCTAAAAGCTGAGAATGACCCAGTGTACATCCTTCAAGGAAACAGGCACCTCTGTCCTCCAGCTGCATGGAGGACAACAGTCTGCATACATTTGAAAGTAGATGCTTCACCAGAACCACCAACCAGAAAAGCTTAGCCCTGCTTTCATCCTGATTTGAGGCTAGTGAGACACTTTGGGGGCTTCCTAGATGGTGTAGTGGTAAAGAAACCATCTGCCATGTAGGAAATACAAAAACATGGATTCAGTCCCTGGGTTGGGAAGATCCCCTAGAGAAGGAAATGGCAACCCACTCCAGTATTCTTACCTGGGAAATTCCATGGGCCTAGAAGCCTGGTGGGCATACTCCATGGGGTCCCTAAGAGTCGGACATGACTGAGTGACATGTACAAGACACTTTTGAACTTCCAGTCTAAATAACTGTGAGATAATAAATTTATGTTTTATAAATTATAAATTTGTGGTACTTTGTAAATGTGTCAATAGAAAACTAAAGCTATTCCCTCTTCATTGTAGGCATTTATTTGGACTTCTTCAATTACATTCAGGAGAGTTTATATGGAATAACCTTACATTTTCTGGAACTGTATCATAAAATGTAGAGATTATAGAGATTATAAGAAGGCATTAAACATACATTAACTCACATAGTTATTATTTGGTTGTGACAAGAGAAAAGAAATATTGAGGACTCCTGGTAGACCCAGAAAAGTTGCAAAAGATTGGGAAGATCAAATGAGTGTAAAAGTGCTGTGCTAACTTTGGAATGTTAGAGAACTACCAAGAAATATTACGGTGCATCAGAGAAGGTAATGGCACCCCATTCCAGTACTCTTGCCTGGAAAATCCCATGGATGGAGTAGCCTGGTAGGCTGCAGTCCACGGGGTCGCGAAGAGTTGGACACGACTGAGCGACTTCCCTTTCACTTTTCACTTTCATGCATTGGAGAAGGAAATGGCAACCCACTCCAGTGTTCTTGCCCGGAGAATACCCAGAACGGGGGAGCCTGGTGAGCCCATAGGGTCACAGAGTTGGACACAACTGAAGCGACTTAGCAGCAGCAGCATATAGTTAGAAAATCTTCATACTATACAATCTAGGGTTTTCCATTAGCATGAGCAAACATTTATCAAACAGCATATCATATTACATATATAACATTTATAAAGTTTGCAGATTACTTTTCAATGTGTTTAATTTGATCCTCACAGTAATCTAAGCAAGTAGGTATTCTCTTTAAGGGACTAACCATTGTACTGATGACAAAATCAAGATAGAGAGTTCAAGTAACTTATTGTAATACAGGTATAAAAATGAATCTGTAGCTCAACCTGAGTTAAGAACTTCATTTTGAATTTGAGTTTTATATCTCAAAGTTGAATTCAGAACTAAAATTCATTTCTTATATCTCAAAATACACATTTTAATAAGTACCATGGCATTGTGCTATTCTGTTGACACCACTCTTAAGGAGACTTTGTCTGGGAGTTCAATGGATTATATACAAGATTGCTATTTTAATTTAAACTTAAAATTCAAAAGGAAAGATACTTGTATTATCGGTCACACAATTGCCAAGGACATAAATCATTTGATTAGACTTAGATATGCATAACCTGGGTGACAAAGGCCTCAGTTTTATATAAGAAGATGCCTTAAAGAACTGTTTAAAAATAATTTGGAAAATAAAGAGAACAATATCTTTAACATCATTTCCACTCTAATGTGTATATTAATACTTCTTTTCAGGGCATGGTGCCCATCCACATCACGCTTCAGTATAACTTACTTAACTATAAGTTTTACTGAGAGTTCAGATGCAGAGCAACTCAATCAAAATGTTGGTGCTTCACTGAAAATAAATATAGAACATCATCTCTCTGTCAGCTGGAAGCCATTCTGGTCATTTATATATCTTAAGCTACTAGCTGTTTGGGCAAACCTGATTTATGTATTTTCTCACTCTCCTTCAGTTGGTAAAGAATAAGTTTTTCTCACATGCTGTGTTTAGTTAGACAGATACTCTTCTTAAAATATCAAGAAATAAATTATTTGAATCATTGATTTAAGAAACCAAAACTGATCATAGTGTCATCTTATGGTAAGTTACACAGTAGAAAGCAATAGCTAAAAATGGCTGCTTTATGCAGCCAATTTTGCAAACAGCTAATTATTCAAAACATTCTGCCTATTTATATTTGGTATTTTTTCTTATATATGTATTTACAATGGAAAATAAATATAGAAAATCAGTTCAAAAAGGCAGACTGAATATACGTGCTTGTTGCTTCCCTTGCTAGTGACTCTCTTAAATATACAGGGTATGAATTCTTTAAGAATATTGTATAAAGAGGAGTAGAGATATCAAAGACAATTAGATTTCAATGAAATTGTGCAAGAAAAGAGATAAAAAGAGTGTTAATGATAGAAAATATGGGAGAGAAAACTGCAACCTTTCAAGAGAGGGAACCAGAAACATTCTTGTGTTGACTGAGTGAGTTCCTCTGCCTGTTGAAATTCCAGCAGTGGGTGAATACAAAGGGATTAATTAAAGACCTGTATAGAGGATAGCCTACTTCCTATTCCTCTCACATATCCCTGGCCCTCGGAGCAAAGGAACCTGATGATTACCCTCAGGAAAAAGATAAACAGAAAAGAACGGTTCTCTGAAACATTCCAAAAGCATCTTGGGAAAAAGAGAGAAGTTACTGTGAGTGTTGGCAGAGCAATTAACGCCCTCTCACTTTAGCTCTTCACACCCCCACTGCTCTCCCACACTCACAACACAGCCAGCCACACTGTTTCACTCTAGGGGCTGTTACACACACAACCCCCATTTTCCCGTTTCCTGACTATTTTTCAAAATGATTTTTACTTTAATGGAATATTTTATATGTACAAAATAATAAATACAATGCAGATAAATAACGAATGACAAATAATAACTTAAGCTAAAAACTTGCAGTTACATAGATAGACCGTGACTGTGTGCTTTTTCTCACATTCTATTCCTTTTTACCCTAAGAGTAATTACAATTCTGAATTTGACTTGTTATATATCAGTTTTGCAATTGTTTTGCTACCTTAATAGTAAAACCAAGGTATCAGGGATTCTTCTTAACTTTATGTCGTTGACATCAAACTGCATATTTCTTTTGTTACCACCTTTTTCACCCATACATTTTATGTTTTTGAGATTCATCCATACTGCTGCATGGTTCTATAATAATTTCTTTAATATGTTATAGAATACCATTGCATGAATATGCTGTCAAGTTGTCACGTATCACAGACATTTGTATCATTTGAGGTTTTTACTGCAATACTGCTAGTGAATGATTTTGTATGTGTCTCTTGGTGTATTTGTGCAAGTACAAGATAAATGAAATTACTGGCTCTTGTGAAATGAGTACTGTCGACTCTAACTTATACTGTCAAAAATATGCTGATGAATGCTTCATTCATTTATTCAAGTGTTAAATTAATATTTATGAAGCATAAATTATGTGTTAGGCATTATTCTAGGACCTAGGAATAAATCAGTGATAAAAACAAAAGAATTCTTGCTCTTATTGGTACTTATATTCTATTGACCAATAGTACAATATAAATGTTTCTATTATGGAATTTTCTGTTTTTACTTTTTACCAATATGATTTGTATAAAATAGTTCTATATTGTGTGTTTTTTAAATTATTTTAAAAATGGCTTTATTTAGTAATAAGTAACATGCATTAAACTATATATTTTTAAGGATGCATGCTAAGTTGCTTCAATCATGTCCTACTCTTTGTGACCCTACGGACTGTTGCCTCTAGACTCCTCTATCCATGGGATTCTCCAGGCAAGAATACTGGAGTGGGTTGCTGTGTCCTACTCCATGGGATCTTCCCAACCCAGGGATTGAATCCACATCTCTTATGTCTCCTTTATTGGCAGGCAGGTTCTTTACCACTAGTGCCACCCGGGAAACCCATATTTTTAAGGGTACGATTTGATATTTTGACATAAATATATATTCATGATACTATTACCACATACACGATAATGAACATATTCATCACCCCCCCGCCAAATTTTTATCATGATCCTTGGTAATCCCTAAAAGCCATCTCTTATTTCCCTTAATTTTACATACAACTATTGATAAGCTTCACTAAACCTTCTTGTAAATATCCTGATATCTTATGTAGTGGAATCATAGAACATGTACTCTTTTCTCTTTGCATACTTTCACTTGGCTTGATTATTTGAAAATGTATACATGCTGTAACATGCTTGAATAGCTTATTCCTTTATATTGCTGAATAGTGTGCCATTGTATGAATATAACTCTTTGTTTATCCTTTCATTTGTTAATGGACATTTGAGTTACCAGATTTTGTCTATTACCAGGAAAGCATCTATTAACATTTGTGCATGGATCTTTAAATTGACATGTGCTTTTATTTCTCTTAGTAAATACATAAGATGCCTGGATAATGTGGTATGTTTATGGTTAATTTTTAAAAAACTGTGAAACTGTTTTCCAAAATGATTGCTCCATTTTCTATTTCTTTCTGTACTGTATGAAATTTCCAGTTCTCCATATTCTCAGAAACAGTTGGTGTGGTCAGATATTAAACATTTTACACATTTTACTAAGTATGTAGTTCTGTCTCATTACAGTTTTATTTTTAAATTGTGTTTCTCTCATGACTAATAAGGTCAAGAGGCTTTTCATAAACTTGTTATTGTTATTGAGTCACTCAGTTGTGTTTGACTCTTTGCGATCCCATGGACTGTAGCCCATCAGGCTCCTGTGTCCATGAAATTCTCCAGGCAAGAATACTGGAGTTGGTTGCCATTTCCTTCTCTAGGGAATCTTCCTGATCCAGGGATCAAACTGGTGTATCCTGCCTTGGCAGGTGGATTCTTTATTGCTGAGCCACCGGGGAAGTTTGTAATTACAAATATTCTTTGGTGTAGTGTCCAGACCTTTCTCCAAATCTTTAATTGAGGTGGCTATTATTTTATCGTTGAGTTTTGAGTATTCTTTATGTATTCTAGGTACATTTTAAAATCACATAGAAGTTTTAAAACATTTTTTTCTGCTTATTAGCTTATTCAGAAGCTAATAACAGAGCAGATATTTTAGTTTCAATAATATTTAATTTGTAATTTTGTTAAGAACCATGCTTTTTGTATTGCCTTTAAGAAATTTTTGACTTATATTTTCTCCTATTTTTTCTTTTAGAGGCTGTATCATTTTATCCTTAAGTTTGAACCATTTTGAGTTTATTTTTCAGTATGATATGTGGTGTGAATTACAGATCTTACCTTTCTCTCTATATACGCGTGTGTCTGTGTGTATGTATATGTGTATAGATATGCATTTATTCCAGCATCATTTATTTAAAAGACTTTATTATTTTTTCACTGAAATACCTTTGTCAAAAATCAATTATCTGTGTAGGTATGGGTCTATTTCTAGTCATTCTTTTCTATTCTGTTGGTCTTTCTTTGTTCATATACCATGCCATCTGGATTACTGAAACTTTAAAATAAATTTTGAAAACAGTCATTCAACTTTGTGTTTTTCAAATATTTTTGTCAGTTTTATGTCCTTTGTATTTCCCTATGAATTTTAGAACTGTCTTGTAATTATTTTTACAAAGCAGACTGCTGTGAATTTGATTAAGGTGCATTGTACATATAAGATACATTTGGGGATAAATGAAATCTTAATATTATTGAATTAGATTCATGAGTGATATATAGCTTTGCATTTACTTATGTCTTTAAATCTCTCATCAAAATTTTATAAGTACCATTGTACTTTTTTTTTCATGTCACTTGCCATATATATTTCTAAGTATTTCATATTTTGATGGGAATGTAAATGTTGTTTTTGCTAATATTCAGTGCATACTTATTCAGTACTAGTACCTAGATATATGATGGATGTTTCCTTATTGACATTTTATCCAACAACCTTGTTATATGTAGTTACTGGTTCTGGTAGTTCTTTTTTGAAGATTGCATTGGATTTTTATACCTAGACAAAATTCTCCTTTGGGAATAAAGGCGGTTTTGATTCTTCCTTTCCAGTTTGGATGCCTTTTTTCTTTTTCTTACCTGGTTGTGCTAGCAAGTTGTACAGTGTTGCATAAAAGCAGAGAGAATAGGCATTACTTACTTGCTCATGATTTTAGGATGAAAGAATTCAGTCTTTTACTGTTAGGTATGATTTTTAGCTCTAGGATTTTCCTAGATGCCCTTTATAAGACTGAGGAAATTTTCTTCTGTTCCCACTTTTTAAAAATCAGGATTGGAAATTGAATTCTGTAGAATACCTTCTTTTTGTCTATTGAAATGATTAAAAGGGTTTTATTTTAGTTTGTTTAGAGAAAGAACTACATTTATTAATTTTCAAATATTGAACCAATCTTATATACCTGGGATAAACTCCAGTTAGGATATATTTATTATTTAATTCCATGTGTTGCTGCTAAGTTGCTTCAGTCATGTCTGACTCTGTGTGACCCCGTAGACGGCAGCCTACCAGGTTCCTCTGTCCTTGGGATTCTCCAGGCAAGAACGCTGGAGTGGGTTGCCATTTCCTTCTCCAATGCATGAAAGTGAAAAGATACCTGTGGTGGACTCATTTTGATGTTTGGCAAAACTAATACAATATTGTAAAGTTTAAAAATAAAATAAAATTAAAAAAAGAAAAAAAAAGTGAAAGTGAAGTCACTCAGTTGTGTCTGACTCTTTGCAACCCTATGGACTGCAGCCTACCAGGCTTCTCCGTCCATGGGAGTTTCCAGGCAAGAGTACTGGAGTGGGTTGCCATTGTCTTTTCCGAATTCTATCTGTTAAAATTACATGTATAACTTTTGCATCAGTGTTCATGAGGTTTATTATATTACTCTGTAATTTTCTTTTAATGTATTTGGTTTTGATTACTGACCTCAAAGAATGAATTGTGAAATATTCCCTCCTGTTCAGTTTTCTGGAAGTGTATGTATAGATTTGGTATATTTTCTTTCTTAAAAATTTGGCAGAATTTATCAGTGTAGCCCCCTGAGCCTAGTGTTTTCCTTATGTAAAGGTTTTTGACCATAAGTTCAATTTATTTAATAGTCACAGGGCTATCCATGTTATCAGTTTCATCCTGAGTTACTGTGACGGAGATAATTTTATAATATTCAACCCAAGATTTCCACACTAATACCTGTGACTGTTAATATGATGAGGTATCAAGACCATAATTATGCCATGCATGTGTGTGTATGCTCAGTTGCTTTAGTCGTGTCCAACTTTTGGTGACACCATGGACTGTTGCCCACCAGGCTTCTCTGTCGATGGGATTCTCCAGGCAAGAATATTAGAGTGGGATGCCATTTCCTACTCCAGGGGATCTTCCCGATCCAGGGATCAAATATGTGTATCCTGCATCTCCTGCATTGCAGATAGATTCTTTTAGCCACTGAGCTACCTGAGGAGCCCAAATTATGCTATGCTACATGGCAAAAGATTTTACAATTGTAAATTCACTTAATTAAAGTTACTGAATACTTTGAGTTAACTGAAAGAGGACATGGATCTACACTAAACACATCATCATTTTAAAGGCAGAGTGTTTTCTCCAACTGGGAGTAGAAAGGGAAATCAGAGAGATTAAAGCATAAATAGGATTCAAAGTGTGTTGCTGGATCACAGATGCCAGAGGGGGAATGCCCAGGATTGAGAAAACAGCTTCAAGGAGCTAAGAGCTATCCCTGACTGCAGCCAGAAAAGAATGGAGAACCTCATTCTTAAACCTACAAGAAATATATTGTGCTAACAGTAGGAATGAACTTCAAAGTACATTCTTCCCCGGAACTTCCATGTGAGAGCTCTACCTGGCAGCCCACTCCAGTATTCTTGCCTGGAGAAACTTCCATGGACAGAGGAGCCTGGTGGGCTACAATCTGTAGGATCACAAAGGGTCGCAACTAAAACTCACTCACTTGAGCAAATACCTTGAATTTGGCCTTTTGAGTACCTAATCAGAGGACCAGCTAAGTCTGTTTAGATTTCTGATTTCTAATAAATGGTAAGCTAAATTTGGGGTAATTTGTATTGCAACAATAGAAAACCGAGTGCTTTGGAAGTTTGTGTCTTTTCAAGAAATTTGTTGTTAAATGTAGTAGCATAAACTTCATAATATTCTCTGATTATCATTTTATATGTATAGAAATAGTAGTTTTTCAATCCTGATACTGTAATTGTGTCTCCTCTCATTTTTCCTGGTCTGGTTAGAGGTGGCAGACAGCCCATTGATCTACAGCTCCTGGAATACACACCTTTGTGTTATTTTCTCCCATTGAATGTGGGCTGGGCTTAATGACTTCTGTTAATAATGAACAGAGTGTAGCAAATGTGATGAGGCATCAAGTCTAAGATTAGGTTACAAAATTATTCTGGCTTCTGTCCTGGCTCTCTCTTTCTTCCCACTTCTTTGTTTCTTTCTCTTCTTTTCTACCACCTTTTCTCCTGCTCTCTCTCTTTATCAAGCCTTGGGAGAAACAAGATGCTCTATTTGGATAGTTCTATTGTGGGACGTCATTATGGCAAGGGACTGATGTCTTTGACCTACAGCCAGTGCGGATGTGAGGCTTGTCAACAGCAACATGAGAAACTTAAAAGCACATTTTTGCACACAAGTCAAACCCTGAGAAGACTGCAGCATTAGCCGATACCTAGACTGTAGCTTTGTGAGAAACCCTGAGTTAGAAGACCATTGTTAAACTATGCCTGGATTCCTGACCCACAGAAACTAGGAGATAAAAATGTTTCTTGTTTCAAGACATTAAGTTGTGGAGAAATCCATATATATATATATATATATCCACATGTATATATATAAAACTAATACAGATTTTTGTACTGGAAGTAGTGTGATGCTTTATCAAATATCTACATGTGTAGGATAGCTTAGGAAGCTGATAGTGTGTAAAGGTGGGGAAGAATTTTTAGCACAGTGTTAGACAAATCCTAAACTGTTTTTACTAAACAACTTAGTAAAAATATAGAGGTTGAGAGCCTTTCCAGTAAGCACTTAAAAGGAAATGAGAAACATATTCTTAGAAATTGGAGGTAGGGACATACTTGTTATGGAATGGCAGAAGCTTTAAACAATATCTACTTAATGAGCATGAATGGTAGAAAATGTGAGTAATGAGTTGGGTGATACTGCTAAGGATGTTTGTAAGCAAAGAATTGAGGGTGGTGTCGATGTCCACAAGACCACTCAGGCTTGATGATTCACTAAAAGGGCTCACACAACTCAGAAAAAGTTTTTATACTCATAGTTACAATTTATTACATCTAAAGGATTCAGATTAAAATCAGAAAGAAAAGCAAGGATCCAGGAGAAACCATTCACTAGCTTCCATGTGTTCCCTTTCCCAATGGTGTGGCACCTTAGAGTTTAAGAATAACATTTCAGGAAGTATATCTACCCTTGAATCTGATTTATATGGTTAGACTTTGAGTGAAAGTCTCTCAGTCGTGTCCGACTCTTTGCAACCCCATGGACCATACAGTCCATGGAATTCTCCAGGCCAGAATACTGGAGTGGGTAGCCTTTCCCTTCTCCTGGGGATCTTCCCAACCCAGGGATCAAACTCAGGTTTCCTGTATTGCAGGCAGATTCTTTACCAGCTGAGCCACAGGGAGGCCCAAAAGTAATGGAGTGGGTATCATATCCCTTCTCCAGCAGATCTTCCCGACCCAGGAATCAAACAGGGATCTCCTGCATTGCAGGCAGTTTCTTTACCAACTGAGCTATCAGGGAAGAGCCCAAACTGATGACTTTGAACTGATGCTATTATAGGATGAGATTTGGGGATTTATGGAAAGCGAATGTATTTTGTTTGAGGAAGGGATTGAATCATTAAAGGAGAAAGAAAAAACTGTCTTAGACAGTCTATGAAATGGGTCCTAATGATCTTGGTGATGTTCACAACCTTGTGTGATCCCCTTCTCACTCCTATGGGCTGGGTCTGGAAACTTGCTTCTAATTAATAGAAAATGGTACAAGTGATGGGGTATTGCTCTAGAAACCAAATTCCAAATATACTCTGGCTTTCTTCTTGCTCTTTTGCTTTAATGTTCTCTCTGTCTCAGAACCCTGGTGGGAGAAACAAGACTGTGATAAATATAATTCAGAAGTGCTAGGTGCTAAGTTAGCATAAACGAGGGCTACCAATTCCATAATACAGAGTTTCTCAAACTCAACACTATTGACATTTGAGGCCAATTAATTCTTTATAATCTGGAGCTTTTCCATGCATTGTAGGATATTTAGCAGCACCCCTGGTCTTTAACTCCTAAATGCAAGTAGTAGCTAGTAGC
Source organism: Bison bison bison (assembly GCF_000754665.1). Lineage (NCBI taxonomy): Eukaryota > Metazoa > Chordata > Mammalia > Artiodactyla > Bovidae > Bison > Bison bison. The sequence goes on along the minus strand of NW_011495072.1, from coordinate 18,592,005 downwards.
TTTCCAATAGTGACAGTCAAATATGGCTTCAGATTGTGCCACAATTCCCCTAGAGGAAAAAACACTCTTGGTTGAAAGCCAGATGTTCTGTCAGGTGAGTAGAGTTATTTAATACATTAGGAATTGTAATTTACTTAAAGAGACTGCAGGCCTATGAAAGTGAGTGCATCTCATGACATTGGGCAGGCTTTAGCAATATCAGGATCACTTCTAGAATCTTATGATTTCCACACATTCAAATTTTTAGGAGCATTATATTTTGTTTTCTCTGTGTGTGCTTTAGGGTAGACTTGAGAATCATTATATAATTGAATCCTGTTACTATCACATAAAGTGAGCAAGTGTTAAAATAAAAAGAATATTACCTACCTCATATAATATATACTATTGCTTTCTCTCTATGAAACCACTTTTTTACAACTCAGCATTCTGAAAATTAAGTACTATTATAAACCTTTTTGCTCATGCCTATTAAATTTGCCATTGATGCTAAAATTACAATGATTACTTATTGATGGTGTCTAGCATAATTGCAGTGAACAGTTTTGCCTTGGGCAAATTAAGCTGGAAACCCTAGTTATAGTTAAAGTTAAGACTCACAAATGACATTAGAAATAGATATGAAATGACAAAGACCAAGAAAGAAGAAACCCATTGACAAACAGAATAGCAAAGGGCATGTTATAATATAGACTTAGTCAAAATAACAAGTCATTCTGTACTTGAATTCATCCTCCATTAATACTGATTAGTTTTGAAATGTAGTCTTTGAATAATGGCAAGTAGAATATTATATGACTAGCTATATAGACATTTATTTTTAATCAAGAGAATAAGTGAGCTATTGAACTAATTAAGGGCATCTGAGGGTGTTAAATTGTGTCTCTCTGATTTCTCTTGGAAGTATACTAGCATTTAATGACAAACTAATTGATATAATCTATAGCTTGAACTTGTGATTGAACAACAAAGTTGACATTTTCCTCTTGACACAGAGATGCTTATTTATAAGTAGAGATTTTCTACAAAAATTTTCAGACATTTAAAAATTTAATCTTATATGATAATTAAACATTACTTTTTATCAGTGGAAAAAAACAGTGAATGTAGAAAAGTGTAGAAAAGCTAGTGATCATATAAAGACAGAAAAAACCTTACATGCCATTAAAAAACTACAACCTTTAACATTTGGGTGCAATTTATAATACTCGCCTCTAAGTATTTTTTCACATCACACACATTTAGGTATTATAATTTTATACAAGTCATAGTAAGAGCTAATATTTATGACGGATTTCTGTGTGAGGTATGCTATAGTCCCTTTACATGCAATATTTCATTCGTTACTCACAATGGCCCAATGAGGTAAATCATATGATTGTCCTTACTTTCTGGGCTTCCCTGATGGCTCAGACAGTAAAGAACCTGCCTGCAATGGAAGAGAAATTGGTTCAGTCCCTGGGTCGGGAAGATCTCATTGAGAAGGGAATGGCTATCCATCCAGTATTCCTGCCTGTAGACCCCATGGACAGAGGAGCCTGGCAGGTAATAGTCCACGGGGTTGCAAAAGAGTTGGATGCAACTAAGCAGCTAACACATTCACTTTCATCATTTTACAGATAAGGAACCAGAGATATGGAGAAGTTAAGTAACTCACCCGCACAACATCATCAAGCTAACTAGTAGTTAACTGAGATTAGGTTTCCACTCCACAGCCTAAGTGTGGAGGTGCCATGTACATTATATCATGTTACCTGTATGGAAATAACTTCTAAAATCTTTTTTAAATGTTTTTTCATGTTTTTGGTAAATGTATTACTGGAAACCAGTCCATCCTAAAGGAAATCAGTCCTGAATATACATTGGAAGGACTGATGCTAAGGCTGAAACTCCAATACTTTGGTCACCTGATGCAAAGAACTGACTCACTGGAAAAGACCCTGATGCTGGAAAAGATTGAAGGTAGGAGGAGAGGGGGATGACAGAGGATGAGACAGTTGGATGGCATCACCAACTCAATGGATGTGAGTTTGCCTAAGCTTCTGGAGTTGGTGATGTACAGGGAAGCCTGGCATGCTGCAGTCCATGGAGTAGCAAAGAGTTGGACACAACTAAGCGACTGAAATGAACTGAACTGATTACTAGAAATATACAACTTACCTCATAGTAACTCTTTTATTGACTGTTTAGTCTATTTTTAATTTGCCACTAGTACAAATAATATTTCAACAAAATATTGGGCAGAAACATTTTTAGCATATCTTATGGTATTTTAGAATAAACGACTATGGTACATTTAATATGTCAAAGATATAAACATGTTCAGAGACTTAAAAAACATATTGCTTTGCAAACACATATTTTATTGATTTAGGCTCCCACCAGCAAAATGAGGGACTGCCTATTTTTTAGCAGTTGTAGCACTTTAGTGTGATTTGACTAAACTAGAGACTCAATGACAGAGAAGGCAATGGCAACCCACTCCAGTACTCTTGCCTGGAAAATCCCATGGATGGAGGAGCCTGCTAGGCTGCAGTCCATGGGGTCGCTAAGAGTTGGACACGACTGAGCAACTTCACT
>NW_011495072.1:18588708-18589325 GCF_000754665.1 Bison bison bison | reverse complement strand
ATATTGTATTAGTTTTGCCAAATATCGAAATGAATCCGCCACAGGTATACCCGCGTTCCCCATCCTGATTTTAAAGAAAGTGGTAAGTATAATAAGGGTGATTGGAGAGAGTGTTTTACAAATCTAGAAGGAGGAGAAATCCAATTTATTCTGTGTTCACTGAACACCTATTCTGTGTCAAACACAGTGTCAGTGGCTGTAGATGCAAATATAAATAAAACGTGATTCTTTTCTTATAAGAGTTCTTAGTTTATCAGGATTACCTCCTCCTGGGGTGCAGAGAGTGTCAGGAAAGGATTTCTGGAAGAAGTGACATTTTAAGTTGCATCTTAAAGTATAGGTAAATTTTTGACATGGGGAAGAAGGATAGAGCTTTCCAGGGAGAGGCAAAAGCAAGAACATAGCAGCGTCTGTGATCCCTTTTTCTGGTATTATTTTTATTTTTCTGAAAGCTTGGTATGAGAATGACAGAAGGCATAACTTTGTGATATATGCTTTACAACATCTTGTTTTTAAAGCACAAACGATAAGTGTTTTTAGAAAACTATATTCTTTTGAAAACATTTTTGAGTATTTTTATTAATATTAGCACCATTTATATTATTGGCACTGTTAAT
>NW_011495072.1:18577934-18588608 GCF_000754665.1 Bison bison bison | reverse complement strand
CTGAAAGAGATGGGAATAACAGACCACCTGACCTGCCTCTTAAAAACCTGTATGCAGGTCAGGAAGCAACAGTTAGAACTGGACATGGAACAACAGACTGGTTCCAAATAGGAAAAGGAGTATGTCAAGGCTGTATATTGTCACCCTGCTTATTTAACTTATATTCAGATACATCATGAGAAACACTGGGCTGGATGAAGCACAAGCTGGAATCAAGATTGCCAGGAGAAATATCAATAACCTCAGATATGCAGATGATACCACCCTTATGGCAGAAAGTGAAGAAGAACTAAAGGCCCTCTTGATGAAAGTGAAAGAGGAGAACGAAAAAGTTGGAAAAGCTCAACATTCAGAAAACAAAGATCACGGTATCTGGTCCCATCACAAATAGTTGGGGAAACAGTGGAAACAGTGGCTGACTTTATTTTTCTGGGCTCCAAAATCACAGCAGATGGTGATTGCAGCCATGAAATTAAAAGAGGCTTACTCCTTGGAAGGAAAGTTATGACCAACCTAGATAGCATATTAAAAAGCAGAGACATTACTTTGCCAACAAAGGTCCGTCTAGTTAAGGCTATGGTTTTTCCAGTAGCCATGTATGGATGTGAGAGTTGGACTATAAAGAATGCTGAGCACCGAAGAATTGATGCTTTAAACTGCAGTGTTAGAGAAGACTTTTGAGAGTCCTTTGGACTGCAAGGAGATCCAACCAGTCCATCCTAAAGGAGATCAGTCCTGAATGTTCATTGAAAGGACAGATGTTGAAGCTGAAACTCCAATACTTTGGCCACCTGATGCGAAGAACTGACTCATTTGAAAAGACCCTGATGCTGGGAAAGATTGAGGGCAGGAGGAGAAGGGGACAACAGAGGATGAGATGGTTGGATGGCATCACCCACTTGATGGACATGGGTTTGGGTGGACTCCGAGAGTTGGTGATGGACAGGGAAGCCTGGTGTGCTGCAGTTCATGGGGTCGCAAAGAGCCGGACATGACTGAGCAACTGAACTGAACTGAGAGATCTTTCTGTTTCTGCTTTGTGGTGAGAGGGCATGATTTTTCTTTTTCTTTTCCTTGTTTCATCAACTTCAAATTGCCTACAAAAAGTTTAGAAAAGAAAGGACCTACAAACACTCAATTAAGAGTTCTTTCTATTTAAGGGAGTGCCAAGTAAATGAAAAAACTTTAATAAACTCTGATTTTAGAAAATAAATGTTCATGTTAATTTTATTGATCCCACAACTTTCATTACTCTTTGATATATAGTGTGTGATTAGCAAGGACAATTAGCAATTAGTGATGAAGAGTTATGTTGCTTTATGATGTTGTTCTTGACACACACATCTTCATGGAAATGGTGACTAAAGGTGCAGAAAGTAGTAATATTGAAAGGATTATGAGACAATCACAATGGGTAACTTTTGTGTTTCTTTGGAGGATAAAAATTGCTTGTCTCTAATAAACCAGGTTTGATCTTCTACAGATCCCAGACTGTTAGCTTCTGAAGACTGAATGGTTGGTTGCATCCCCCTGATGCATGGGGAACCTGTGGTTGTATTAAGAATGTTTGAAGTGAAGTGAAGTCGCTCAGTTGTGTCCCACTCTTTGCGACCCCATAGACTGTAGCCTACCAGGCTCCTCTGTCCACGGGATTTTCCAGGCAATAGTACTGGAGTGGATTGCCATTTCCTTCTCCAGGGGATCTTCCCAACCCAGGGCTCAAACCCATATCTCCCACATTGTAGACAGACGCTTTACCGTCTGAGCCACCAATTAAATTTTTAGTGTGCTTACTTATTTATTTTCCTATTCTCTTCAAAATCATTTCTGCTGAAAATTACCATCTTTTACTAAAAATAGCAAAATACAAATATATGAAATTTAAATTTTCTGACAATCTCTCCTGGTTGTTCCTTTTTTAGTATGTCAGTTCACCATTGTGTACACTTGATCAAACAGGAAACATCTATCTTTTACAACTTTTTAAGTTACTTAAATTTTAGCCTAAATGTGACTATTTCTACCTGCCAAAACAATAATGTGTTTTGAACTACCTACACTGGTATGTTTTGACTATTAGTACTGGTATGTACATTAATTTATCTGGGGTCAAACTGCATTAATTCAGGAAACCCAGAATGTGACTTTTTTTTAGCATATAAGCATTCAGAAAATTTAATAGGCATTAATATTCAACAAAATACCTTTCTCTACTTGAAAAGTAATATATTTGAGAAGTCTGTTTAATATACCAGGTACCATAAGGTATACAGAAGGTTTTTGTCCTTAAGATTGTATTTATTTTAAAGAATACAGTCGTTATATTTAGAAATACCATTGTTTCAGTTCAGTTCAGTCGCTCAGTCGTGTCCTACTCTTTGCGACCCCATGAATTGCAGCATGCCAGGCCTCCCTGTCCATCACCATCTCCCGGAGTTCACTCAAACTCAAGTCCATCGAGTCCATGATGCCATCAAACCATCTCTCCTCTGTCGTCCCCTTTTCCTCCTGCCCTCAATCCCTCCCAGCATCAGGGTCTTTTCCAATGAATCAACTCTTTACATGAGGTGGCCAAAGTACTGGAGTTTCAGCTTTACCATCATTCCTTCTAAAGAACACCCAGGACTGATCTCCTTTAGAATGGACTGGTTGGATCTCCTTGCAGTCCATGGGACTCTCGAGTCTTCTCCAACACCACAGTTCAAAAGCATCAATTCTTCAGCACTCAGCCTTCTTCACAGTCCAACTCTCACATCCATACGTGACTACTGGAAAAACCATAGCCTTGACTAGATGGACCTTTGTTGGCAAAGTAATGTCTCTGCTTTGTAATATGCTATCTAGGTTGGTCATAACTTTCCTTCCAAGGAGTAAGTGTCTTTTAATTTCATGGCTACAGTCACCATCTGCAGTGATTTTGGAGCCCCCCAAAATAAATTCTGACACTGTTTTCACTGTTTCCCCATCTATTGGCCATGAAGTGAGGGGACTAGATGCCATGATCTCGTTTTCTGAATGTTGAGCTTTAAGCCAACTTTTTCACTCTCCTCTTTCACTTTTATCAAGAGGGCCTTTAGTTCTTCTTCACTTTCTGCCATAAGGGTGGTATCATCTGCATATCTGAGGTTATTGATATTTCTCCTGGCAATCTTGATTCCAGCTTGTGCTTCTTCCAGTCCAGCGTTTCTCATGATGTACTCTGCATATAAGTTAAATAAGCAGGGTGACAATATACAGCCTTGACATACTCCTTTTCCTATTTGGAACCAGTCTGTTGTTCCATGTCCAGTTCTAACTGTTGCTTCCTGACCTGCATACAGGTTTTTAAGAGGCAGGTCAGGTGGTCTGTTATTCCCATCTCTTTCAGAATTTTCCATAGTTTATTGTGATCCACACAGTCAAAGGCTTTGGCATAGTCAATAAAGCAGAAATAGATACTTTTCTGGAACTCTCTGGCTTTTTCGATGATCCAGTGGATGTTGGCAATTTGATCTCTGGTTCCTCTGCCTTTTCTAAAACCAGCTTGAATATTTTACAGTAATTTAATTAAACTAACTAGTTAATATTCCATAAATTTATTGAATTCAAGGTAATCAGTGGACAGGAAAGTATTTATAGCACTCCATTTCCTATATAGATTTAAAGGGATACCTCATGGTGTGTGTTTAAGAGAATAACTGCTGGCTTATTGTGTATTTGCCTAAAAACCAAATAGAATATACTATGCATGCTAATTCATGTCAGTTGTGTCTGACTCTGTGCGACCCCATAGATGGCAGCCCACCAGGCTCCCCTGTCCCTAGGATTCTCCAGGCAAGAACACTGGAGTGGTTGCCATTTCCTTCTCCAATGCATGAAAGTGAAAAGTGAAAGTGAAGTCTCTCAGTCGCGGCCCCATGGACTGCAGCCCACCAGGCTCCTCCATCCACAGGATTTTCCAGGCAAGAGTACTGGAGTGGGGTGCCAGACATAAAAATATAAAAAATTCTCCCAAATAATCTGTGCCTTATGAACTTAATTCATCATTATAAAATAGGACTCTTGGCAAAACGTCCTGATCAGGAATCTTCGTGGAGCTATTGATTTCACTTTTTCTCTGCCCATGAAGAGTTCTTTTTTTGGTGAATGAAAAATTGAATAAGCAGTGCACACCAATACACTACTATATCTAGAAAAAAATGCAAGCTACTTAGACTTATTTGAAATTTAGGTAAAATAATATGTCAGTGTAATATTTCTGGCAGATTAACTATAAAGTGACTTTTTATTACTATCTACATATTTTATATGTTTATATAGCATATATATATAACATAATAAAATATTATATATCTAACATAATGTACTTATATTTGTATTGTATCAAAATTATTAGGCATATCAGAAGAAGAAATAAGGAAATATATAATTTATAATTGTTTCAAATAGAATAAAATGGAAGAAAACATAAATAAATTGATAGTTCTTGTTCATAGATTTTATAGAACCCCTCAAATCCCTCAAATTGTCAAAACAATCTTGAAAAAGAACAAAACTGAAACCATCATGCTCCCTGATTTCAAACTAATTACAAAGTTATAGTAATTAAAACAATATTAAATATTAAAAATAGACACATAGTGGAATAGAACAGAGCCCAGAAATAAACTCATACATATATGTTCAATTATATGTGACAAAAGAAACAGTAATAAACAATCGAGAAATGACAGTCTGTTCAATAAATGGTGTTTGGGAAAATCAGAGAGCCACGTGCAAAAGAATAAAACTTGACCACTGTCTTGCATGATGCGTAACAATAACTAAAATGGACTAAAGAACGTAACACATAAAACCATGAAAATTAGGGAAGTAAACAAAGGCAATCTCCTTGACATAGATCTTGCTGATGATTTCTTGAATCTGACATTAAAGCAAAAGTATCAAAGCCAAAAATAAATAAGTGGAACTACCTTATACTAAAAATCTTTTGAACAGCAAAAGAAATCATCAACAAAATGAAAAGACAGCCTACTGAATGGGAGAAAATATTTTCAAACCATGTAACTGTTAAGGGGCTAATACCCAAATATATAAAGAACTCATACAAATCAATGGCAAAAAGAGAAAAAGACAGACAATCTGAAGATTGAATAGACAGAAGATCTAAATTGAGTAGGCAGAAGATCTGAACAGACATTTTCAAAAGATATCCAGTTTGCCAACAGACACTTGAGAAGATACTCAACATCATTAATCATCAGGGAATTGCAAATCAAAACCACAGTGAGATATTACTTCAAACATGTCATAGGGGCTAGTATCAAAAAGGCAGGAAATAACAAGTGTTGATGAAGATATGGCGAAAAGGAATTTCTTTTGGTTTTTGCACTGTTGGCGGGGAGGTAAATGGGTGCAGCCAGTGTGGAAAACATTATGGAAGTCTCTCAAAAATTAAAAATAAAACTACTATATGAACCAAAAATTCCATTTCTGTGTGTTTGTCCAAAGAAAATAAAAATACTCAAAAAGATATATGCACCTGCATGTTTGATACAGCATTATTTATAATGGCTAAGATATGGAAAAAACCTAAGTGTCTGTTGATGGAAGAGCAGATAAAAAGTTGTAGTATTTATAAAATGGAATATTATTTAGCCATAAAAATAGTGAAATTTTGCCATTTGTGACAAACATGAATGGACTTTGAGAACATTATGCTAAGTGAAGCGAGTTAGATAAGTCAGATGGGAAAAGAAATATCTTATGATTCATATATGTGGAGTCTAAAAGAAAAATAGAAAAAAATATATCAAGTTTAAAGATACAGAGAATGAATTGAAGGTTATCAGAGATGCAAGTGGAGGAGTGAGAAAAAAATGAGTGAAGGGATGAAAGGTAAAAAAGAAAACATAGCATTAAAAAGCAAAACACTAACACAAATTTTGTAAACCTCAAACAACCAAACGGATATTACTAAATCCATTCACAAAAAGTCCTTAATTTTATGTCTTTCTAACAAGTTTGATTAGCTGGTTTCCTAACCCATAATAAATTACTAGTTAAAAAACATTAGGTTTAAATCTTATGTTTTGATTTTATAGTAGCACCTTTGAATATGTGGTCACCTGTCTTTATTGCTGTAATCTACTTTGATATTGAAGCATATTTAAATATGGTGGTGGTGTATCTCACTATGTATAGTGAGTACAATTTGTAGTATTCTAAATTTCTAATAGAACATTTAAAATTAAAATAGAACATCTAAAATTCTAATAGAACATTTCTAAATGTTCTTTATTCACTAGATTTTATTTATATGTTTTGATGTTTGAGGTTTTGAAAGATAAATAGAGTTGTGGTTGGAATTTGACAGTGTATAAGGCTGTAATCTAGAGAATTTAACCAGAAACAAAAATACTAATAAATTATAAACTAGAATAGAAAGAGTATGGTCAGCACATTTTTTGGATTTGCTTTTGTTCACCATTCATTTTGGCAGACTCATAAGTGATATATGTAACCTCAAAACCTCAAAAACCACATACTCAAATTTAATTTGTAATGACAGTCAGTAGAAAAATTAAACTTATCCCAAGTTTAATTTCTTACCTCCAGAAAATCAGCACCTCTCCTATTTCCCCTTAGGACACTAATGAAATAGGGCACATAAGGTATTGTGTGAACTGGTAAACTTTAACATCTATCCGGTTATTTTCTTTTTTGAGTCACTTCCAAACATGTGTCTCTCTAGCTTCTTCTGTATACTGTAGTTTGTTTCAGGCGGTCTTATATTTGTTTCTGCAACAGGAATTTAAAGAAAGGAACTCAGGTTAATGAAGGGTAAGATCATGCCAAATCAATCATTCAGACATTCCACTAGTCATTTCATCATCAATTATTTAATTTAGAATATCCATATCACAAATCAGTTCAGTTCAGTTCAGTCGCTCAGTCGTGTCCGACTCTTTGAGACCCCATGAATCGCAGCACGCCAGGCCTCCCTGTCCATCACCAACTCCCGGAATTCATTCAGACTCACATCCATCGAGTCAGTAATGCCATCTAGCCATCTCACCCTCTGTTGTCCCCTTTTCTCCCTGACCCCAATCCCTCCCAGCATCAGGGTGTTTTCCAATGAGTCAACTCTTCGCATGAGGTGGCCAAAGTACTGGAGCTTCAGCTTTAGCATCATTCCTTCCAAAGAAATCCCAGGGCTGATCTCCTTCAGAACGGACTGGTTGGATCTCCTTGCAGTCCAAGGGACTCTCAAGAGTCTTCTCTAACCCCACAGTTCAAAAGCATCAATTCTTTGGCGCTCAGCCTTCTTCACAGTCCAACTCTCACATCCATACATGACCACTGGAAAATAATTCTTAGTATAATTTTCTGTAAAACAACTGTGATAAGAAATAGCAGACAGTTAAAGCATATATGAATATGTTCCACATGGTCTAGAATGAGAAGAAACACATAAATAAAATGAGAGAAATGGAGGCAAATGGAAACTCTAAAGATGAACAACTAAAATACCTAAAATTAAAAATACACTGGATGGGGACTAACGCACATTAGGCATAGCAGAAAAAAGATTGATGCATTTGAAGACATAGCAATAGAAACTATTCGGACTAAAAAAGGCTGAAAAAAACCTGGCTATAAGTAAATCATGGGAAAATGTGAATCGAAAAGCAGAGAAAACCACTGTGATAAGCATTGGGCTCTTCCTACATGCCAGGTCCTGTGATCAGCATTTCACATAACATTTCATTTACCACTAGGAGGTGGGTACTGCATTTGTCCCTGTTTTTATGCGAGGAAGACAAGAAATCATAACAATGAATTTAAGCAAATTTTAATTATAAAACAAATTTTATTTATAAAACACTAAAATTTTCCAAGATGTTTATTTTCAGGTTATAAATTCAAGCATCTTAAGTCTACTGATGATCAAAATAGAACTGGATGATAAGCTGGATAATTATTATTAATTATAGACATTAACAGTTTTATTTAACCTTATATAATTAGTTGAACCAAGGATAGAGATAAAATTTCTTACCCCGTTCTTATTTGTTGTTCCATTTCTATGAATCCTTCTATGGTCACACCAGGTCAAACAGTTTTGGATAAGGTAAAGCTTTAAAGATGAAGTTGGAAAAACTAGATTTTAAAACACCAACCAGAATTCCACAAGTGGAAGAAGGTTTATAAGGCAGAGAGAACACTTGAGGAAAGGCCCAAGCAATGAAGCCCTCCAGATGTGTGTAAGAAGCAACAGATAATATATGTTGACTGAAGCAGAGATTTCACAGGGGGACTTATTACAAGAAAGCCAGAAAAATATGTTCAAACTAAATCACTGAAAACTTCAGATGCCACAGGATTTAATATAGAAGCATGCGTGTGCTGTGTGCTCAATCCCTCGGTCATGTGTGATTCTTTGCAACCTCATAGACTGTACCCCGACCCTAACCCTGAAGGCTCCTCTGTCCGTGGGGTTCTCCAGCCAAGAATATTGAAGTGGGCTGCCATTTCCTCCTCCAGGGGATCTTCCCGACCCACGGATCGAACGCACATCTCTTATGTCACCTGCGTTTCAGGTGGAATCTTCACCACCTATGTGGGTTTGGGAAACCCGTATAGAAGCATAGACATTTAAATATCAGCTATCTGAAGTCTGGCACTTAGCATATGAGGTCATCTCCACCCTTAATATCACCCCAACAATTACCCTTAACACAGAGAGATAACTGAGTTTAGTTAGGAAGATTTTTATATATGTCTGGTAGATCTGATGAGCGAATAAAAGGAAATGCACTTTCTCTTTTAGAGTGTAAAAAGCCCAACTATTTTACCTGTAAACCAGAAAGAGTGGGGAACATGACCCAGGCAGGATAGACAAGCACAAAAGAGGAGCTTAAGAGATGTGAGGCCATTAATAACATCAAGGGAAGCTGTGTTAGCCTCAGCATTGATTAGAAGCTGCTGGAGGCCACCAGCAGAGGCTGTGCTTGCAGCAGAGAAGAGACAGTGTTGCGAAGGGACAGACATAGAAGAGATGTGGCAAAAAATAGTCACCTACTGTTCATTCATTTTAAAATTCTCCATTGAACTATTAAGTCTGAAATATAGAAGTGGTATGGAGTATCGGTTTTTCTGTTTCATGAAAACATGACAGGAAATGGTCTCTTCCCTGGTTTCTATCCAAACTCCAAAAGAGAAAGTCATATTTAGGAAAGAAGTTTTAGACCTATGAAATTTAATACTCTTGAAAAAATGAAAGTGTCAATTGCTCAGTTGTGTCCGACTTTTTGCGACCCTGATCCTGACCCCGTGGACGGTAGCCTGCCAGGGTCCTCTGTTCATGGAATTCTCCAAGCAAGAATATTGGAGTGAGTAGCCATTCCCTTCTCCAGGGGATCTTTCTGAGCCAGAGATTGAACCTGGGTCTCCTACATTGCAGTCAAATTCTTTACTGTCTGAGCCACTAGGGAAGCCCCTTTAAAATCTTAGACGTGTGCAATTTAATCTCTGGTTCTTGCATCAGTATGACCATTGACAGGCTACATTACCAACCACATTAACTTGGTTCCAAAGCAAAATTTCTTTCATTATAGCTGTAATTTTATGCTCTTGGATATTCTTTTCTGTAGCAACAGCTGTCCGGTGGACCCCTATTATTTTGTCCTTTTGTTTTCCTCAAGAAAACGTCCACTGCTGCTCAGTATTGAAGCAAGAATATTTAACAATATTAGCAAGTTTTCTTTACCTTTTCTTCTTACTCAATTCTCCACAAAGAAGTGATAATGGATTAATAAATTGGCAAAATGTACCAGTTTTTTTGTTATGCCTTATTCTTATGGACAGGGATTAAAGGGGATTCCTCTTTTGTAGTTTTTTCCTCTTTTCTCCTGCAAAGGAGCTTGTATGTCTTCTTTCCTTGGGTTGTCAAACTCAACCAACCAGTTTGTGCTACTGCAGATAATGACTATATTTGTCTAGCTGCTATTCTTTCTCTCTGGGTAAGATAATCACATCAAAACAGTATCAGAAAGATTATTTAAGATACCAAGATAACAGATTCCATCTGTATGCTATCATGCTCTTTAAACTTCCATTTTCAATTCAGTTCAGTTCAGTCACTCAATCATGTCCAACTCTTTGCGACCCCATGAATTGCAGCACGCCAGGCCTCCCTGTCCATCACCATCTCCCGGAATTCATTCAGACTCACATCCATCGAGTCAGTAATGCCATCTAGCCATCTCATCCTCTGTTGTCCCCTTCTCCCCCTGCCCCCAATCCCTCCCAGCATCAGGGTCTTTTCCAATGAGTCAACTCTTCGCATGAGGTGGCCAAAGTACTGGAGCTTCAGCTTTAGCATCATTCCTTCTAAAGAACACCCAGGACTGATCTCCTTTTGAATGGACTGGTTGGATATCCTTGCAGTGCAAGGGACTCTCCAGAGTTTTCTCCAACACCACAGTTCAAAACCATCAATTCTTCAGTGCTCAGCTTTCTTCACAGTCCAACTCTCACATCCATACATGACTACTGGAAAAACCATAGCCTTGACTAGATGGACCTTTGTTGGCAAAGTAATGTCTCTGCTTTTGAATATGCTATCTAGGTTGGTCATAACTTTCCTTCCAAGGAGTAAGCGTCTTTTAATTTCATGGCTGCAATCACTAA
>NW_011495072.1:18568038-18577561 GCF_000754665.1 Bison bison bison | reverse complement strand
ATAAAGGACAGAAATGGTACAGATCTAACAGAAGCAGAAGATATTAAGAAGAGGTGGCAAGAATACACAGAACTGTACAAAAAAGATCTTCACAACCAACATAATCACGATGGTGTGATCACTCACCTAGAGCCAGACATCCTGGAATGTGAAGTCAAGTGGGCCTTAGAAAGCATCACTGCGAACAAAGCTAGTGGAGGTGATGGAATTCCAGTTGAGCTATTTTAAATCCTGAAAGATGATGCTGTGAAAGTGCTGCCCTCAATATGCCAGCAAATTTGGAAAACTCAGCAGTGGCCACAGGACTGGAAAAGGTCAGTTTTCATTCCAATCCCAAAGAAAGGCAATGCCAAAGAATGCTCAAACTTCCATTTTAGTTGTATTCAATTCACTACTGTATACTTGCTGCAAAAGTTTGAGGGGGAATTTATCATGTCATTCAACTAGAATCTCCTATATAAAGCTCTCCTCGAGACTGGTTTAGAATTCTACTTGAAGAAAGTCAATGTTGTCACAAGCAAATGGTGCACGGCTTCAATCTCTTTTATACACAGAACATTATACCAAATTGTGTTTCTTTTCTTGCTCCCAAAAAAGGATAGATTCAAACTTGAAACTGACCACAGCAACTATGTTGATACATGTTTTAGTAATGCAGTAGTCCCCAGCTTTCCATGGCTTTGTTTTTACACATTACTTTGTCATTTCATTGTTTGTATTGTTGATGTTAGTAATCTCAAATCCTTTGTTTGGAGAGGCAGAGTGGATACAAATGTGGCTACAATTCAAGTTATATCAAATGAGAACCCACTCAGTGCTTTTCATTGTCCTCCTGCTGCTGCTGCTGCTAAGTTGCTTCAGTTGTGTCCGATTCTGTTGTGACCCCATAGACGGCAGCCCACCAGGCTCCCCTGTCATTGTCCCAGCCACTAGCAAATCAAAATACGGAAGTGTTGACACTGATATTAGAGAACTCATATTTAAATGAAAAATATAGATAGGCCTGAGGAATTACTAATTATAAGGCATTATTATAAAGTTATGTACAAAGTTGAATGGGAGAAATTGAAAGTACCTTATAACTTAGATTGGGAGAGTTTTCTTAGGAATAAAGACATTTTATTTGATGAATAATAGTTTTATAGGTACAGAACACAGAAATATGTCTTTTCTTAAAGAAAAACCTGTAGAGATAGAGAGAGAGATTTATTTGTTGAAAGTATATGATGTTATAAGGAAAATGAGTATAATTGTAAGTCTACACTGTCTGATGGTGTAAGACAATATTGTAAACTGCAGCCCACAGAGCCTAAAATATTCATTATTTAATATTTACAGGACAAGTCTGTGATACTCTGGTATAGGGTATAGTTTGGTAGGAGTTCAACAGGGGTAGAAAGTGAAGCCAGAGATTTTTTTGAAAAAGTCTGATATGCTAAGAAGTTTGAACTTTAGCCTAAGAGAATGGTATGTAATGTGGTGGCTTTGTGATGTGTCACTTTGGCTAGAGTGAAACCCATAGCCCAGAATTTCCTTCTCTAAGTATTTCCAGTTAGGGTAGACCATAACAGAGAATTCTGTGCTACGTATGGAGGTGAGAAGTAAAGCAATAGGCATTTTCTAGTGGGCATGTGTTGTCTCCAATCTGGTGGCTAATTCTGTTAGTATCAGGGCAGCAGTCTTGTATCTGTTTAGCCTTCCCCTGAATTCTCCTTCAGTTTCTGTGACTCTTGAGACAGGAGAATGATTAGCTGCACTATGAAGAAACCTTTTATTTCTGAAGTTATGTTAAAAGTCAAAACCAAGGAATGAGTATTACCTAGTGTCAGGCATACAAAAATGTTTTCCTCGGATGATGAAATATATGGACATTGGATCAAGGTTTCCTTAAGAAATTTTACCACAGATTCTCAAAATGGTATTACCACTCCTTCATAACAAAGTCAGGTATGTTTCAAATGATCTAAAATGATAAGTTCAGGTTTGTTTTCTGTGTATTGGTGTATAAATCAGATGTTGTTTTTAAATTATGCTACAGAGTTCAAGAATATTGGAGAAAGTCATTTGAGGAGAAACAGCTTTGGCCTTTGATTCTCTACCTAAACCTGTGAATATGCACACACACACATACTCACACAAAACTGTGCTGTGAAATTTAGGAATTTGTGCAAGTATTCATCCTTGCAAGCAACATTGTGAAGACAAAATTTACCAAGAAAAAAATAAAAAAAGATTTAAGAAAAGATTGATATCTTTCCATAAGGAATCGAGTTCCAGTTTCCATTATAGTTACTATACTTTTAACCCCATGTACAATACCATTTCCAGCTGAACCATTATATAAACTCGGCTGGAGTGTACAAGAATAACTAACAACTATAATGAAGATATTGAATCATAAAGTAAAAGCTATCTCATGTTATTTGGACTCATTTTAGGAAGGAAAGGAAATGTATAGTGGATTTAACAATGCTTTCACCTCAGTGTCTCAAGTGAGTCTGTTATTAATGAAGAATTTTGTATTGCCAAGATTTTACTTTATATTTTACTTAATAACTTAATTCATATCTAGTCACTGTATACCAAATCATTAGCTTCAGATTGGTTCCTGTCCTTATCATAGCTGGGAGTAGAATCTTCCCTGAAACCTTTTAGCATTGTACATACATCTCCTTAATGGCATATGCTGATTTAATCCTGAAGTTTTAATAACTTGTTTAATTACTTAAAACTCTCAGATATTTAAAGATGTTTCTGTTTTTTGTATGTATATTTAAAGAGTACTTTGTTAATACATTATGCACATTTTGTTGAAGAAAAATATTTATTAAATACTTTTTACTCTCGAGTCATTATAATAAAATATTTTGATATTTGATAGCTTTATGTTGAGTCATAAATTCTTTATGTATAATATATAGGAAATGCATATTAAATTCATAGACTTTGAAAGTTTCCAAATTTTGCCCAATTACAGTAGCCTATATATTTAGTCCTATTTTAATATAATCAATATTTTCCTTTTTCACAATTATAGATGAATCTGAGTGATGATGTTATAAATTTAGACTCAGAATTCTACCAAAAATTGGAACTTTCAGCATGCATTGGAATTAAGTTTTTATCTTAACAAATATTTAACACCACAGAATTAATTTTAGTAGACTGAGACATTTGCTCAGTTTTAATGTCTCAGTGGAGTTAAATCTCTAAATCAATTACTAATAATTGAGATACAAATGTTCTACTTAAAATGCAGTAATCAAAGTGCTCTTTCAATTCCTCAAGGATTCAATTTTAGTGATGTTATTTCAAGACATTTGATATTAGTCATTATTTCTTTTCATATTTACAGTCTTTTCCCACTGGACATTCACTCTGTGGAATTCTTAAAATAATTGAAAATTATAAACCCAGAGTAACGACATTTACCATTTTTCATTTCTATAGAGTTTCAGTGTGGTGAAGCTAGACAGTTTTTCCTGTAATTCTTCATGCTTAAGGATACTGACCAAAAGTTAGAGTTCCTTGAGAGATTAGTGGGAGCATTATGCCTAGATGAATTTCACGAGTAAAAGAGTACAACCTTTAGACATTTTATTTTCCAGAAATAGAATTACTTCTTTCCTACCCTCCTGCCAAACCAACAAATTAAGTAGCTGGGATTCCCAGAGTACATCTCTTTTCCTTCAAGATGATTGCTCATTTAGGTGTTATTTTTCACTAAAGGATAACATCTATTGGTTAAAGTATGAAGCATGAGGCGTTTTTTTATGTTGATAAAACAGTATGACTACCGGTATTAAGGACTTAACAACCACATAGCTTCTTGAAGATTCCAATAGCCATGGAGATGCTCATTGGTTTGGATAATTTGGATTGTGAAGATGGTGATTTCATTCACAATTCTTAGGGTTTCATGCTTCAATTTTTGTAACTTCAAAATAATTGTAAAGTCTTCCTACTACTGCTAAGATTGAGGTCACTTAATCTATACTTCAAATTTCATTTCTTCCAAAATCTTGTGGTTTAGCGGAAAAAAAAAATATATATATATGAAGTGTTCTAACTCAATGGTATATGACTCAGAATAGTCATTCCTGTCACATTTCCAGAAATGCTCTTTGAAAAGGAAGTGTGGTATAAGACAGCAAAACATCTGACTTGGAGATCAGTAGACATATTTTTCAAATATCAGTTCTTCAGTATTGGTTCCCTTGTATATTACACTTAACTTCTCTTCAACCTGTTTCCTCATCTACACGATGATGATATCAGTTGTTCAGGGGGTAAATTAAAAACAATAAATGTAATACAACTTCTTTCCCATTTCAGTCCTTTGAATTGTTCAAGTCTGTGATCTTAGATCCCACATAAAATCTCTCAACAAATGATTCTGTGTCTACCTTCCAAATATTCATTATTGATAACTTCTTACTCTCTCCATCACTACCATTTTGGATCAAGAGCTTATTTATCTCACTAGATTGCTGTGATAGCCTCAATGTATTTTCATGCTTCAGCTCTTTCCCCTTATATAGTCTGTTCTCTAGACAGCTGGCAAGGCTATTATAATTTTAAAAAGTCAAGACATGACAATCTCCTCACAAAATCCTCCAAAGGCTCTTCTGCCTCAGGGCCAAACTCCTTAAAACATACCTCAAAGCCCTAAAGAATCTCTTGATGAGGGTGAAAAAGGAGAGTGAGAAAACTGGCTTGAAACTCAACCTTAAAAAAAGACTGAAATCATGTCATCCAGTCCCATCACTTCATGGCAAATAGAAGGAGGCTCCAGTTATTTTTTCTTAGCTCCAAAATCACTACAGACAGTAACTGCAACCATGAAATTAAAAGACAGTTGCTCCTTTGAAGGAAAGCTATGACAAACCTAGACAGCATATTAAACAGCAGAGACATCATTTTGCTGACAAAGGTCCATATAGTCAGAGCTATTGTTTTTCCAGTAGTTGTGTATGGATGTGAGTTGGATCATAAAGAAGGCTCAAAGTGAAAAGTGAAGGCACTTGGTTGTGTCCAACTCTTCCAACTCATGGACTGTAGCCTGCCAGGTTCCTCCATCCATGGGATTTTCCAGGCAAGAATACTGGAGTGGGTTGCCATTTCCTTCTCCAGGAGCTCTTCCTGACCCAGGGATCGAACTCAGGTCTCCCACACTGCAGGCAGACTCTTTAACATCTGAGCCACCAGGGAAGCCCAAAGAAGGCTGAGTGCCAAACAACTGATGCTTTCAAATAATGGTACTGGAGAAGACTCTTGAGAGTCCTTGGACTTCAAGGAGACTTCCAGTAAACCAGTCAATCCTAAAGGAAATCAACCCTGAATATTCACTGTAAGGACTGATGCTGAAGCCGAAGCTCCAATACTTTGGCCACCTGGTGCAAAGAGCTGACTTATTGGAAAAGACCTTGATGCTGGGAAAGATTGAGGGCAGGAGGAGAAGGGGATAACAGAGGATGAGGTGAATCACTAATCAGATGTATGGCAATAAGAAACTTACTGGGGTTAAGTGAAATGTTGAAAAACCCTAGAACGTACACTGACTTTTCAATTCCTAGTATTCTCACCTTTGATGGATTGGGATGAAGAAAAAAATAGAAAGTAAGGCATTATGTTACACTGTGACTATAACCGTGACCCCATAGACTGTAGCCCACCAGGCTTCTCTGTCCATGAAATTTTTCAGGCAGAAATACTGGAATGGGTTGCCATTTCCTCCTCCAGGGTATCTTCCTAACCCAGTGATCAAACCCGTTTCTCCTGCATTGGCTTGTGGATTATTTACTAGCACTACCTAGGAAGCCCATTATATCATTCATTCATTGATGGACTGGGGTGAAAGAAAAATAGAAAGTAAGGCATTATGTTATATTTTTACCTGTGATTCTTGGGATATATAGAGGCAATAAATATTACATATTAATAGATTATGGAGATACTGGCATTGGGATCTTTGAAAACATAACATCGTGGGTGAAATCTCATAAGCATCAACTGAAAAGTAGAAGGTTGCTATGGAAGTTTAAGGAAAGGTTCCTCTCCTCTAGTCTCAAGACAGAATCTGTTGAAAATCAAGTCAGGATCTATGTATAAGGGAGGTAAAATTGCAAAAGAGATAAATCCACAGCCTTGAAAGTGTCATTTTTTCCCTTGTATTTCCTCTTCTTAGTTAAGACCTTGATTGGAAGAATAAGATTTTGAGATCAGACAGTTTGATAAATGAGATCAGACAGTTTGATAAATGATTCCGTGGAACTCAGACCACTAATTTTCCCTCAACTTTCCATGTGTTGAAAAAAGATCTCTGCTCATTCTCAAAAGAGAGAAATCTCCCCTGCCTAGAGATTTTTTTTTTAAGACTTCAACTGAAGCAGACACTATTCATCCTAGAAGAGGCAGCAATAAAATTTGACTACTACTTCAGATTTGGGTTTGTCTTCCTTTCCCACAGTGTGTTCTCCATTCTGACCAACAGAGTTTACCAAATGCCTAATCTTTTATGCATTAATCCTACACAACACTGCCTTCCAATTAGATACCTATTTTAAAACAACAAAAAAAGCAAACTGTCAAGCAGTGGGTTTATGACCCTGGGATATATAGGTGTTAACACATATTTCATCAATTGCAAGTAGCTGGTTTAATATAACATGTAGCTTTTTTGAATAACATGGAATACTTAGCTAACATGCCTTAAAGGGATTCACATCTATTGAAGTTGGGAGCTGATATTCAGAGTGTGGTAAATATGCTAAAATGGCTATTGATACATAATGTTTTATCTCCAGTGCTAGAATATGTAAATCCAGGAACCAAGAGATGGAAGTACCCCAGTGATCAACTTTCAGAATCTGTACTTTCTGTCTTCACTTCTTTAGATTCTGTTATAGTAAACATCCTGATTCCTTGTGATGGATAGAGTGCTTCTGCTTAGGGAATGCTATTTGTTCCTAGAAAATTAAGACTATTTCCAATTTATTTTGGCCTTTTCCTTCCAGCAGACCAGCAAGCAAAGAAAAAAATAACCGAACTGCCAAACTGAACTGTAATTGACTCCAAATAAAATGAGGAGCTAGGATTGCTCTTAAACAATGGAGGAGGAATATCCTAGAATATGATTTCTCATCAAAGTTTCTTGAGGCTTTTGGGGTTAGTTATAAATTTGAATATATGTTACAGCAGCTGTAGGCTGACAAGGGCAATGCAATGAAGAGTGCATCCCTTTTGGGAATTTGGGTCTCAGAGTAGCCAAATGTATCTGAAGGTGAGATAAATCTAGAATAATGCTGAAAGATATATTTAATCAGTATTAAAATGACCTATGGATCAGTGGCTACATTGTTGATTGACTGTAGCTTATTTTTATAGCCTTCTTGCCTTAGGACTTTGCAGAGATTTCAGTAGACCATCAACTGTATAGTCACTCTGTTTTGGATTGGATTTCAGGGAAGAAACAAGTGGAACAGCATGGTGCAAGAAGTGATTTGTATTATATAACTCTCATGCACAACTTCATATCTAATTGTCTTCATTTGTTCACTTCCAGCCATGGCTGTTGTGAAGCCAGTCTATACATACTCTGTTGTTATTGTTCAGTTGCTCAATTGTGTCTCTTTGTGACCCCATTAGATTGCAGCACTCCAGGCTTCCCTGTTCATCACTATCTCCTGAAGCTTGCTCAAACTCATGTGCATTGAGTCAGTGATGCCATCCAACCGTCTTGTCTCCTGTTGTCCTTTTCTCCTGCTGTTCTCTATCTTTCCCAGCATCAGGGTCTTTTCAAATGAGTCAGCTCTTCACATCAGGTGGCCAAAGTAATGGAGCTTCAGCTACAGCATCAGTCCTTCCAATGAATATTCAAGATTTCCTTTAGGATTGACTGGTTTGATCTCCTTGCAGTCCAAGAGACTCTCAAAAGACTTCTCTAACACCATAGTTTGAAAGCATCAATTCTTCAGTGTTCAACCTTCTTTCTGGTCCAACTCTAATATCCATACATGACTACTGGAAAAATCATAGCTTTGACTATACAGACCTTTTTTTGGTAAAGTAATGCCTCTGCTTTTTAATATGCTCTCTAGGTTTGTCTATGGGGTCACACAGAGTCAGACACAACTGAAGCGACTTAGCAGCAGCAGCAGGTTTGTCATAGCTTTTCTTCCATACACACATACTCTGAGAGTATCTCAAATCAGTTACTTAGCTTCTTGTTCTTTACTGATGTCATACGCAGAGACCACAGGTAGTGGTGGCCACAGTGTGGATGCTACAGGGAATTTCTTGGTGTTCATTTTGGTAGTGTGGGGGAGTTAATGCTGTGGGGAGTAAACTTATGGTCAACAGGCCATGGGAACCCTTGAAAAAATGTCTTCCTCATTGTTATCCCCTTAACGGATTGTTTTGAATGAACTTCATAGAGCTTTTTAGGAGGACCCATGGGATGGAACAACCCCTTCTAGCAGTTGTGAACTCAATTACATATAGTGATATAGGTTTACCCTCATTCTTGATTTGCATCCAATGTTTCCTATGTTACTCACTTGCCTTTTATTTAAGTCTTGATTTCTGAGTTTGATTCATTGCAAATCATGTAACCCTTTAGAATGTAAGTTCCATATGGTTAGTGATTTTTGTCCATTGTTCATTGCTCTGTCTCCAGGTCCTAATAGTGATAAACCTGCCAGAGTGCATGCTTTCATTAAACATTTATTAAACCAATATATTAGACAGTGCTCCTCTTGGGCACTTCATTTCAGTACTGCCCAACTGTCACCGTTTCGGTGTGCTTTAGAAATTTGCACATGCAACTGCCCTTGGCCTATTGAAGCTATTGTTCACATGCACAAGAGCTGTAAGGTGCTCAAACTACTGCACAATTGCACTCATCTCACACGCTAGTAAACTAATGCTCAAAATTCTCCAAGCCAGGCTTCAACAATAAGTGAACCGTGAACTTCCTGATGTTCAAGCTGGTTTTGGTAAAGGCAGAGGAACGAGAGATCAAATTGCCAGCATCTGCTGGATCATCGAAGAAGCAAGAGAGTTCCAGAAAACATCTATTTCTGCTTTATTGACTATGCCAAAGCCTTTGACTGTGTGGATCACAATAAACTGTGGGAAATTCTGTAAGAGATGGGAATACCAGACCACCTGACCTGCCTCTTGAGAAATCTGTATGCAGGTCAGGAAGCAACAGTTAGAACTGGACATGGAACAACAGACTGGTTCCAAATAGGAAAAGGAGTACGTCAAGGCTGTATATTGTCACCCTGCTTATTTAACTTATATGCAGAGTACATCATGAGAAACGCTGGGCTGGAGGAAGCATAAGCTGGAATCAAGATTGCTGGGAGAAATATCAATAACCTCAGATATGAAGATGACACCACCCTTATGGCAGAAAGTGAAGAAGAACTAAAAAGCCTCTTGATGAAAGTGAAAGAAGAGAGCAAAAATGTTGGCTTAAAGCTCAACATTCAGAAAACGAAGATCATGGCATCTGGTC
>NW_011495072.1:18566832-18567069 GCF_000754665.1 Bison bison bison | reverse complement strand
GCTGGTGCATTGGGATGACCCAGAGGGAGGGTATGGGGAGGGAGTGGGTAGGGGGTTCAGGATGGGGAACACAGGTATACCTGTGGCAGATTCATTTTGATATTTGGCAAAACTAATACAATATT
This sequence comes from Bison bison bison, assembly GCF_000754665.1. Classification (NCBI taxonomy): domain Eukaryota; kingdom Metazoa; phylum Chordata; class Mammalia; order Artiodactyla; family Bovidae; genus Bison; species Bison bison. Next base: position 18,566,944 of record NW_011495072.1, on the reverse strand, counting down.
GTAAAGTTTAAAAAAAAATAAAAATAAAAAGCAGAGACATTACTTTGCCAACAAAGGTCCATCTAGTCAAGGCTATGGTTTTTCCTATGGTCATGTATGGATGTGAGAGTTG
>NW_011495072.1:18562053-18566732 GCF_000754665.1 Bison bison bison | reverse complement strand
GGCCTGGCCTGCTGCGATTCATGGGGTTGCAAGGATTTGGACATGACTGAGCGACTGAACTGAACTGAACTGATATGTACATAATTATAAAATGTTTACGTGCATCTGTGCTAAGTCGTTTCCGTCATGTCTGACTCTGTGCAACCCTATGGACTGCAGCCTGCCACGCTTCTCTGTCCATAGAGTTCTCCAGGCAAGAATACTAGAGTGGGTTGCCATGCCCTCTTCCTGGGAATCTTCCCAACCCAGGGATCAAACCCTCCTCTATTAAGTCTACTTGCATTGGCAGGTGGGGTCTTTACCACTATCGCCACCTGGGAAGCCCCTAAAATATATGATATATATGTACTTTTATTATGTTCTGTTAAATAGTGATCAAAATACTTAATCTTAATAAAATAAGAAAATAATAGTTATATTAGTTAATAACATTATTCTAACACTATAAAATGTATGAACTGTACTCAGAGACTTTATCTTATTTTATCTTCATAGCAACTAGGAATTTAGTATTACTAATAACTAATCAAAGGGAATGAGACAGGAATATACATAGGTTACTGGGCTTTGAGACCCCTTGAAATAGGTCACGTATCATTGTTTCCATAATGATATCTTTTTGTGTTTACTTCAAAGTTGTTATGTTTCCAAAATAGATTCTCTCATTTGTTCATACAATAATCCTAGGAGATATGTAAAATTAACTATGTCTTATATTGAAGAAATGTAAGCTCAGAAAAAAATGACTTGAATAATGTTAGTAAGGAAAAGACTAACTACTGTGTAAAAAATAATTTTTGTAGCCATCAGAGCTTATTCACATTCACTCAGCCACTAAGCTCTTCTTTTTTTTCTACTCAGTTTTCACATATAAGTGTACGTTTAGTTATTTTACCTATATTTCCTGCTCAACATTATCTCATAGAATTGACTAGGCCAATTGAGCAGAGACATTTATATGCATACGGCAAATTTTGTAAAATATACTTTAAGTAATACTTAAATACCATTTCTCTTGTCTTATAGTACTTTTCATTTTTATAAAGCATTTATTCATTTTCATCTTTATGTTATGAAAAAAATTAAAGACATAGAAATGTGAAAGATTTTGACAAGTACTTGTTCTTAATTCTACAGTTAACATTTTTGCCATACCTGTGTATTGCATATCTTTCCATCTCATTTCTCTTCTAATATATCAGTTCATCCTTCTTGAGCAGTTTTAATTTGTATTTTAAAATGTTTTCTCTATAAACCTAATTTTTTTTCATCTGGCATTGGTCTCTATTGCATTGTTTTTTGTTTATTTTTCTCTTAAGAAATGGGTCATATTTTCTTCTTTCTGTGGTATGTAACTGTGGATTTTGCCTTGGACATTTTGAATTCTGTGTTGTAGGAAGTATGAATTAAGCTCAGTTCAGTTCAGTCACTCAGTCATGTACAACTCTTTGCGACCCCATGGACTACAGCACATCAGGCCTCCCTGTCCATCACCAACTCCCACAGTCCACTCAAACTCATGTCCACTGAGTCGGTGAAGCCATCCAACCATCTCATCCTCTGTTGTCCCCTTCTCCTCCCGCCTTCAATCTTTGCCAGCATCAAGGTATTTTCCAGTGAATCAGTTCTTCACATCAGATGGCCAAAGAATTGGAGCTTCAGAATCATTATCAGTCATTCCATGAATATTCAGGATTGATTTCCTTTAGGATTGACTGGTTGAATCTCCTTGCAGTCCAAGGGACTCTCAAGCGTCTTCTCCAACACCACAGTTCAAAAGCATCAATTCTTCAGTGCTCAGCTTTCTTTATAGTCCAACTCTCACGTCCATATATGACTACTGGAAAAACCATAGCTTTGACTAGACGGACCTTTGTTGACAAAGTAATGTCTCTGCTTTTCAATAAGCTGTCTAGGTTGGTCATAACTTGCCTTCCAAGGAGTAAGCATCTTTTAATTTCATGGCTACAATCACCATCTGCAGTGATTTTGGAGCCCCCAAAAATAAAGTCTGTCACTTTTAACTGTTTACCCATGTATTTACCATGAAGTAATGAGACCAGATGCCATGATCTTAGGTTTTTGAATATTGAGTTTGAAGCCAACTTTTTCACTCTCCTTTTCACTTTCAAGAGGCCCTGTAGTTCTTCTTCGCTTTCTGCCATAAGGGTGGTGTCATCTGCATATCTGAGGTTATTGATATTTCTCCCAGCAATCTTGATTCCAGCTTGTGCTTCATACAGTTCAGCATTTCTCATTATGTGCTCTGCATATAAGTTAAATAAGCATGGTGACAATATACTCAAGAGTGAACAAGAGTGAAGTAAGTTAGGCTCAGCCAAAGAGTAATTTTTAAAATAGCATTTATCTTCTATAAACCAAACTACATTCTTTGATTGAGTTGTCTGCTTGGAGTATTCCCTGTGCTTATCTGGTGCAAAGATTGATCAGATGTTTAGCTATTGCCCTAATTGGAGCTTTCTTTTTCTGGCATCTTCTTTTCAAGAATTTGCATCTTTACCTTCTAGTGGCCATAGTAGCTTGAACACTATCCTTTAATTTGCAAGACAGTGTGACTTTGTGTTTTCCATCAAAGTTTTAGCCAACCCACATGGTTCAGACTTTGGGGGTGTGAGGTGGTGGGACATTTGGCTAAATGTGATAAAAAATGTGAAATTCTCAAGCTCTATTATCATCAATCTCAGCCTCTCTTCAATTCTGACTGTGTTTATTTACCCTCTATTGCATTCAAGTAGCTGTTGTGGCTTTTGGGAATTTTTTTCTAAATATTTTCCATGATTTATAGTTATTATTTGCTGCATAGTTGTTCTTTTAGCAGTTATTTGTCCATGGTAGGAGAAGAACTCCCATGGTTACCTTTTAACTCATTACATTTCTATGATTGAAAACCTTTTTGTTTTTATGAGATTTATAACAAAAGATATTAAAGATCTATTTAAGTCATGTAGCTTATTATACATAAAGATTTTGACTGTTTATGTTTCCACTTATGCTGGGCCTTCTCTACCCAATGAAAATATTTGGTCCACATTTATGATAATCCAAAGGCTAAATTAAGAACTATTCTCATATTTAATCTGTGGTCTATGGGAAATGCCAATTAAAGTATTCATAAAAACAGGCAAAAGAAAGCTTGCATATCCTCCTGCCAGAGTAAGCACTGTAAAATCGGACTGAGCGAGAATATCGAAAGATTGATCATTCAGCAGATGGCTGCAGTAGTAACAAAAAACAGGATTCTCTACTTGAACCAAGTGACTTTTTGCCCACGCCACACTCTTTCTTGAGGCTTCCTTAGTGGCTCATATGGTAAAGAATTTGCCTGCAATGCGGGAGACCCAGGTTTGATCCCTGGGTCAGGAAGATCCCCTGGAGAAGGAAATGGCAACCCACTCCAATATTCTTGCTGGAGAATTCCATGGACAGAGGAACCTGGAAGACTACAGTCTATGCAGTCACAAAGAATCAGACATAACTGAGTGACTAACACTTCCACTTTTCACTTTTTTGCTTAAATAAATTATATTAACTTTTCCACAGTCAAGAAATCTTTTATCAGGATGGTCATTTAAAATATTATTGTCAACTAGGTCAAAGAGGTCACTGATCTGTTAATAATCTCACATATTGCCATGAAAGGATCATTGTTCAGCCGTGTCCAGCTCTTTGCGACCCCATGAACTATACAGTCCATGGAATTCTCCAGGCCAGAATACTGGAGTGGGTAGCCTTTCCCTTCTCCAGGGGAACTTCCCAACCCAAGGATTGAACCCAGGTCTCCCACATTGCAGGTTGACTCTTTACCAGCTAAACCACAATGGAAGCCCATTGCCATGAAACTCATTCTTATATTTGCTATAGCTCTCTCTCCCCCATTTAAGACACAACTAAACGGCAGAGAAATAGGAGGTTGGTTTTTTTTTTAAGTCTATCCCTATTACTTATTCTTTCTGCTAACATTTTTTAGCCAGAATAATAGTGCTATCTTGACATTTCTCTCTAAAGTTAAACAACTTTCTCACTTCAATTATGCACAAAAAGTATATTTTCATCATTTTAATGTAGTGTTATTTATTGTGCTTTATAGTAGTTTATTTACATAATAACAGTTCAGTGTTTTAACATATACAATATCTGAGGAATTATAAACCAACGAAAAAGGTCTATGCTGGCAAACCAGTTTAGTTCAGTCCAGTTGCTCAGTCATGTTCGATTCTTTGCGACCCCACGGACTGCAGCACGCCAGGCCTCCTGGTCCATCACCAACTGTGGAGTTTAATCTAACTCATGTCTATTGAGCCAATGATGCCATCTAAACATCTCTTCCTCTGTCATCCCCTTCTCCTCCTGCCCTCAATCTTTCCCAGAATCAAGGTCTTCTCCAATGAGTCAGTTCCAGCTTCAACTTCAGTCCTTCCAATGAACACCCAGGACTGATCTCCTTTAGGATGGACTGGTTGGATCTCCTTGCAGTCCAAGGGACTCTCAAGAGTCTTCTCCAACACCACAGTTCAAAAGCATCAATTCTTCCATGCTCAGCTTTCTTTATAGTCCAACTCTCACATCCATACATGACCACTAGAAAAGCCATAGCCTTGACTAGATGGACCTTTGTTGGCAAAGTAATGTCTCTGCTTTTCAATATGCTGTTTAGGTTG
>NW_011495072.1:18560828-18561784 GCF_000754665.1 Bison bison bison | reverse complement strand
AGATACAGCCTTGACATACTCCTTTTCCTATTTGGAACCAGTCTGTTGTTCCATGTCCAGTTTAACTGGTGCTTCCTGACCTGCATATAGGTTTCTCAGGAGGCAGATCAGGTGGTCTGGTATTCCCATCTCTTAAAGAATTTTCCACAGTTTGTTGTGATCCACACAGTCAAAGGCTTTGGCATAGTCAATAAAGCAGAAATAGATGTTTTTTGGAACTCTCTTGCTTTTTCGATGATCCAGCAGATGTTGGTAATTTGATCTCTGGTTCGTCTGCCTTTTCTAAAACCAGCTTGAACATCTGGGATTTCTCATGTATTATTGAAGCCTGGCTTGGAGAATTTTGAGTATTTCTTTACTAGTGTGTGAGATGAGTGCATCTGTGTGATAGTTTGAGCATTCTTTGGCATTGCCTTTCTTGGGGATTGGAATGAAAACGGACCTTTTCCAGTCCTGTGGCCACTGCTGAGTTTCCAAATTTGCTGGCATATTGAGGGCGGCACTTTCACAGCATCATCTTTTAGGATTTGAAATAGCTCAACTGGAATTCCATCACCTCAGCTAGCTTTGTTCATAGTGATGCTTTCTAAGGCCTTCTTGACTTTACATTCCAGGATGTCTGGCTCTAGGTGAGTGATCACACCATCGTGATTATCTTGGTTGTGAAGCTCTTTTTTTGTACAGTTCTCCTGTGTATTCTTGCCACCTCTTCTTAATATCTTCTGCTTCTGTTAGGTCCATACCATTTCTGTCCTTTATTGAGCCCATCTTTTCATGAAATGTTCCTGTGGTATTTCTAATTTTCTTGAAGAAAATTAGTCTTTCCCATGCTATTGTTTTACTCTATTTCTTTGCACTGATCACTGAGGAAGGCTTTCTTATCTCTCTCTCCTTGCTATTCTTTGGAACTCGGCATTCAAACCAGTATATCTTTCTTTTTCTCCTTTGCTTTTCTC
>NW_011495072.1:18556520-18560310 GCF_000754665.1 Bison bison bison | reverse complement strand
AATGACAAAAGCTAAACTGCAGAAAACACTTTTTGTCCTGTCACCAGTTCACTCATCAAATGTCAGTCCCTTCTCAGGAGCTCATGTCTGATCAACAAAGCCCTAAATAAATTACAGGTGCATATGTCTGTCATATTGAGCATCAGCTTGTCTCAGTTCTATGACTGACTAGCTTGGAGCAAAGCATTCTATTTCTGCTAAAACACTGAGTGACATGAAGCTTCTGAAAAAAAAAAATAAAGAATTACATAACATAACCCAGATGAGAACAGTGATTTGCATATCCAGATTTTAGTGAAAACGGTGCTAGTACTTTGTTATTTAGAGTTCACTTTACTATTGAATGTTGCAATATATGGTCACACCATACTTTGGAGAAAAATGTGGATTTTGTGCTCAGATTCCCTACAAATTACACTCTGATCTTGGAAATAGAAGTATCTTTAAGCTTGGTCATGTTTTGCACGTTATACTATGTCAAGAAGTAAAGTTTACAGCAAATTCCCATTGGCTATCTATGTTACTCTTTCCATATATCTCACCCTCTCTTTCCCTCTCCCCATGTCCATAAGTCTATTTTCTGTGTCTGTTTAAATTCTCAGGAAACTCAAACAGGGGCTCTGTATCAACCGAGAGGGGTAGGATGGGGAGGGAGATGTGAATGGAGTTTCAAAAAGGAGTGTATATATATACCTATGGCTGATTCATGTTGAGGTTTGACAGAAAACAGCAAAATTCTGTGATGCAATTATCCTTCGATAAAAAATAAATTAATTAAAAAAATGAAGTAAGGTTTTCTGTATTAAGGACTCTTAACTCCTTCTATACTTATAAATATTTTAGTCTCAATTGTACTAGAAATTACCTATCTTACTATACACAGTAAGGTATATATCTAAAATTTTTCCAATAGTTAAGTTTTGGAAGGCATTTTCAAATGATGTATTTTTATGGGACACTTAAAATATACATAGGCATGACAGATATTTTTTACCTGCGCTGAGAGAATTTCTAAATGAAGCAAATGAAATCATGGTTTTGAAAGATGTTATCTTTGTATCATATATGATCTTATTATCTATTTCCTTGAGTTGGTTAAAATCTGAAAATTCTCTTCTTAAATATGTAGAAAACTTGTAGGTAATATAGAAACAACAACTGTAGAAAATATGTTTAGCTTTTAAGCATTATGATTAAAGTGTTGCAAAATAGTAACTGGGCCCACTAGTCATCTGTGTAAGCTAATTAACCACTTGGAAGTAAGGGCATCTTTTGCTCTCAAATTCCCTCTTATTAACATTTGAGAAAATATAGAAAATATATTTTTATTTTGGTTAAAAGAAACAGAAGCAAGGAACTCAGAAGCTAGGTCATGCTGTGTTGATGTCAAGCAATGTCAGATGTCTGAATTAATATATATTCTATTTGGAAGCAGTGTGGGTATATTAGTACAAAATAATAGACGGCTCTACTTTTATATTTCATATTCGATGTGGAATTTGCTGCAAACCATAGTAATTCTGTAGAGAAGGCATTGTGCTCTTAAATTATATAAAATTTTCGTTGCTTGTCTTGGCTAATATTTCTTTTGCTCTCAAAATACTATCAGCTTAAAAACAAGAAGGAACTCTGCACATTTCTTCCACTGTTGAAACTGAACATCATCTCAACCAAGGGCTATAATCGTCCTTGTTCTAGTATGATTCCTCAGGTAACTGTAATTGAAAGGAGTAAAATATGCAAAGAAAATCATTAAAAGGAAGCATCTTTCAGAACTGCAGTTAAATTGGATTGGTTGTGTGAAATAAATTAAGAGCAAAGTAAATTAAAATCAGTATAAAATAGGGGAGACACAACAGAATGCAAATCATACAATCAAAAAGAAACACTCTGGACCCTTTTGTTACATGTATTTTTCCTAGTGATTTGCCCTTGGAACATTTCAGCACCATTGACAGTGAGTAGATTTTAAGGAACAAACCTATGCCAGTTTCCTCTTTGTAGAATGCCTGCAGAGATGGCAACCCAGGTGCACTATTATTGTAAATGCTTCCTTTAGACTAAGAATTGGTTTATCTTTGCTGGAGCAAGCTTCATTCATTATTCAACACTCTTCTTGAATGCCTGACCTACACTAAAGATGGAGATAGGAGCAGAGAACAATGTCTTAAAGACGTTTCTACACCAGCAAACTTTTCTACAACCTGACTCAAGGGTTTTGTTTGTGTATAAAAGCATTCTATTTTAGATGAATAGTCTCTCCTGTCTTATTTTTATTTTTTGTGATAAATCCAACATATTCTTCATGGGAATATTTATTGATATTTTTCCCTCATGTTGTCAACCTTAGAAGTTGTAAACTGTAATGTTTCTAACTGGAACTGGTAGATGTTGGGACTATAATTTATGAATTGCTCTAAGCTCTACTCCCTTTTGTGTAACACAAGAAATACTGACAATAGTATTAATTTTATTATTTTAAGAAGTCATTTTATTAAAATAGACCAGCAACCATATGACAAGTGTTTGTTCTGTCTTCCAACAGAATTGTCATTAAAAAAACTTATACTTTCTTATAGTATTATAAAGAGACATTTCTGGATTATTGAATTTCAGAATTGATTTTCAAGTCTATGTTGTCTTTTTCTTTCTATATCATGTTTTATATATATAACTTTGTATAACAGAGGTGTGCCATGATGGTCTCTGGCATGATTATAAATGATATTTTATTGCATTACTTCTGTAGAAATGTCAGAATGGTTCTGAAAGCATGTGATCCTGGACACATGTAATGTTAGCAATAATGGAACCATTTTTAGCTTCATTATTTAGGTATATGTGGATTTAGGTCAATAGCGACATATTTTGGAAAATTATTTCCTCCAGCTCTAATAGTATCAAGTGCATTAATTGTATTTGTTAGAGAATGTTTATCTCTGTGCACCATTACATGGTTCTTCTCAGACAGTGTTGTAAAGACCTCCCCATTAATAAAGGGCACTAATGGCCCTGAGAACACACTTTTAAATGTGTTGATTAAATATTTACTATTGTATGAAGTTTTATGATTTCAGTTCAAAGAAAATATTTATATTTATCTTCAAAGGAGTGCAGTATACACCAACTTTGTATGATTATACTGTCAAATCATAACAGGTCAAATTTTGGATATATATTGAATGTAAGCTTTTAGATTAAACCAGTTCATTTATTATAATAAAGCAGTCAGTATGAATCTGGTTATTATCCACTTGGTGCCTCAAAAACCTGAGACTCTTAAAATGAGATCATTTGCAATGGCTATGAAAATTCAATTTATATTCATATAATGAGTAACAGCACTCAACAGTGTTATTTATATTAAAGATATGTCACCAGACAAGTGTAAAACTATTTTTGTATTTATTGTTCGTCTCTCTATTGAAGTTAATTTTGTTTTAAAATACCGTGAAGGCTACTTGAAGAGAATTCTTCTTGTTCTCTTTATACACATTCAATGAAAATATGCATATAACCCACATAAAGATCAGTTCAGTTCAGTTCAGTCACTCAGTCGTGTCCAACTCTTTGTGACCCCATGGACTGCAGCACACCAGGCCTTCCTATCCATCAACAACTGCCAAAGTTTACCCAAACTCATGTCCATTGAGTCAATGATACCATCCAACTATCTCATCCTCTGTTGTCCCCTTCTCCTCCTACCCTCAATCTTTCCCAGCATCAGGATCTTTTCAAATGAGTCAGCTCTTTGCATCAGGTGGCCAAAGTATTGGAATTTCAGCTTCAA
>NW_011495072.1:18549065-18555319 GCF_000754665.1 Bison bison bison | reverse complement strand
TCTAGGTTGGTCATAACTTTCCTTCCAAGGAGTAAATGTCTTTTAATTTAATGGCTGCAGTCACCATCTTCAGTGATTTTGGAGCCCCCCAAAATAAAGTAACATAGGGTTACCTAAGAGAAAAAGCTCGGAGAAGGCAATGGCACCCCATGCCAGTACTCTCACCTGGAAAATCCGATGGATGGAGGAGCCTGATGGGCTGCAGTCCATGGGGTTGCTAAGAGTTGGACACGACTGAGCGAATTCACTTTCACTTTTCACTTTCATGATTGGAGAAGGAAATGGCAACCCACTCCAGTGTTCTTGCCTGGAGAATCCCAGGGCCAGAGGAGCCTGGTGGGTTGCCGTCTATGGGGTCACACAGAGTCGGACACAATTGATGTGACTTAGCAGCAGCAGCAGCAAGAGAAAAAGCTCAGGAATATTGTATTTCTATTATTAAAGATCTCTTTCTTATTAATTGAATTTTCTTTGGTAAAAATGTTCCAACCACTGCTAAAATAGTCAGACTTTCAGATTTATGAGCTGTGTTTATGTGAGTAGTGTCTTAAAGATAAAGCATCTTGATAAATTGCCAGATAACTCTTCCATTCTCCTTTCAAGCCATCTTAATCCAGCACATTAAATTATTTTTAGTTAAGTCATCATGTTACCATGAATCTTTCTTTTTTATGAAATAAGGGAAAAATTCTGAGATCTTCTTAATGGACAGACATGAGAAAGTGTGTAGGTAGGAGATAGTGCAGACACTGCTTTATAATTTTTGACCACAAACAGGTAGAAAGAAAGAAAAAGTTTATCATTTATTTTTGAAGCACAGCCTCCAATTTTTAAAGAGGTTCCAACATGATGGTCCTTTATTAATGACTGCAAATGTAATTCCATCAGGTTCAACCCAAGCAGAAACTTTTTTTAAAGATCTGCCAGCAAATTCAACTTCATAGGTGAGGGATAAGATAGGTTCTCTAATTGATATTATTACTCTCCAGTTAAAATGACAATTAGATTAAACCAAATCAAATAAAAAATCAAACACAAAACTTTTAGCTTGATGGTGTATGATCAATAAGATAATCTGTGCTGCTGTGAAATTATCACAGACAAATTTTAGAATAATAAAGTAAAATAAAGGATTGGGGTTCCTGAACTAGAAAAATGCTCTAAGTTAATTTCTGAAATTAAAAAAAAAGTAGGGAGAAAATGGCAGTTCTTTTTTATTCATTGTTTGGAACAGTGTCTGTTCTTTGAGAAAATAAGAGAGTAAGTATGGGAGAGAAAAAATAAAAATGCCATCAATTTTAAGCTAAGCTCTAAATTTTGCAAATGTATTAGGCACTAAAGAAGGTAGTATAGGGAAAAAAAGCCTCAATTTGGAAATAAGGAAAAAAAAATATAGCATGCCTTCAGTATCTTATGGGACAACAACTGTAACAAGGATTGTCTAGGGATTGTGTTAATACTAATTTCTTTGTTACTACTGTTCAAACATCCCATATGTAATAGAGTTCTTTGCTGAATAATAGTGGTGAGAGTGGGCACCCTTGTCTTGTTTCTGATTTTAGAGGAAATGCTTTCAGTTGTTCACCATTGAGAAGAATGTTTTCTGGGGGTTCGTTGTATATGGTCTTCACTATATTGAAGTTTATTCCTTCTATGCCTGCTTTCTGGAGAGTTTTCATCATAAATGCGTGTTGAATTTTGTTGAAGGCTTTCTCTGCGTTTATTGAGATGATCATATGGTTTTTATCTTTCAACTTGTTAATATGGTGTATCATATTGATTGATTTGTGTATATTGAAGAATCTTTGCATTCCTGGGATAAAGCCAACTTGATCATGATGTATGGTCTTTTAAATTTGTTACTGGGTTCGGTTTGCTAGAATTTTGTTGAGGATTTCTGCATCTATGTTCATCAGTGGTACTGGCCTGTAATTTTCTTTTTTTTTTTGGTGGCATCTTTGTCTGGTATTGGTGTCATGGTGATGGTGGCCTCATAGTATGAGTTTGGGAGTTTTCCTTCATCTGCAATTTTCTGAAAGAGTGTGAGCAAGATAGGTGTTAGCTCTTCTCTAAACTTTTAGTAAAATTTACCTGTGAAGCCATCTGGTCCTGGACTTTTGTTTGTTGGAAGTTTTTTGATTATGGTTTTGATTTTCATTCTTGTGATTGATCTGTCCTTTTCTTATTTCTTCCTGGCTCAGTTTTGGAAGGTTATACTTTTGTAAGAATGTGTCCCTTTCTTCCAATTTTTCCATTTTATTGGCATATAATTGCTCATGTGCTTAGTCACTCAGTCGTGTCTGACTCTTTGCAACCCCAGGGACTAAAGCCCACCAGGCTCCTCTGTCCATGGGATTCTCCAGGCAAGGATACTGGAGTGGTAGCCATTATCTTCTCCAATAGTTGCTTACAGTATTCTCTTATGATCCTTTGTATTTCTGTATTGTTTCCTCTTTTCCATTTCTAATTGGCTAAAGGTTTGTCAGTTGTGCTTATCTTCTCAGAAAACCAACTTTTGTTTTGTTGTTGTTGCTATAGTTTCTTTTATTTCTTTTTCATTTGTTTCTTCTCTAATCTTTATGATTTCTTTCCTTCTACTAACTCTGGGTTTTTTTTTGTTGTTGTTCTTTTTCCAGTTGCTTTACTTGTAATATTAGGTGTTTATTTGATGTCTCTCTTATTTCTTGAGGTAGGCTTGTATTGCTATGAAATTCCCTTTCAGCACTATTTTTACTGCAACCCGTAGATTTTGAGTTGCCATATTTTCATTGTCATTTGTTTCTATTTTGATTTCCTTTTTGTTTTCTTCAGTGATCTGTTGTTTATTTAGAAGCATGTTGTTTAGCTTCCATGTGTTTGTGTTTTTTATAATTTTTACTGTAGTTGACAAATAATCTTAGATTGTTGGGATCAGAAAAGATGCTTGACATGATTTCAGTGTTTTTTTATTCCCCCTTTAATTTACCAAGACTTGATTTGTGGCCCAGGATATGATCTGTCCTGGAGAATGTTCCATGTGCACTTGAGAAAAAAGTGAAATATATTGTTTTCGGATGAAATGTCCTGTAGATATCAACTAGGTCCAACTGGTCCAATGTATTGCTTAAATCCTGTGTTTTCTTATTAATTTTATGTCTGGATGATCTGTCATTTGGTGTGAATAGGGTATTAATGTTGTGTTGTGTGCTTAGCTGCTCAGTCATGTCCGACTCTGCAACCTCAGCCAGGGTCCTCTGTCCTTAGGGATTCTCCAGGCAAGAATACTGGAGCGGGTTGCAGTGCCCTCCTCCAAGGGATCTCTTCCCAACCCAGGGATCGGACCCAGGTCTCCCGCATTGCAGATGAATTCTTTACCATCTGAACCACCAGGGATCCTACTATTATTGTGTTACTGTCAATTTCTCCTTTACTAGTTGTTATCATTAGCCTTATGTATTGAGGTGCTCCTATATTAGGTACATATATTTTTATAATTGTTGTATCTTCTTCTTGGATTTATCCTTTGATTGTTATGTAGTGTCCTCCTTTGTCTTTTACAATAGTGTTTATTTTAAAGTCTATTTCATCTGATGTGAGTCTTGCTGCTCCCGCTTTCTTTTCTCCATTTACACAGGATATCTTTCCAGCTCCTCTCTTTCAGTCCATGTGTGTCCCTAGGCTTGAAGGGGGTTTTTGCAGACGATATATATAGGGGTCTAATTTTTGTATACATTCAACCAATCTATGTCTTTTGGTTGGAGCATTTAGAGTCCCATACAGGATGAACCTAAGGAGAAACATGCCAATACATATATTAATCAAACTAACAAACATTAAATACAAATGATAAATATTAAAAACAGCAAGGTAAAAGCAACAAATAACATACAAGGGGATTCCCATAAGGCAAACAGTTGATGGTTCAACAGAAACTCTGCGGGCCAGAAGGGAATAGCAGGATATACTTAAAGTGATGAAAGGGAAAATCTACCACCAAGATTACCGTATGCAGCAAGGATCTCATTCAGATTCCAAGGAGAAATTAACAGCTTTACAGGCAAGCAAAAGCGTAGAGAATTCAGCACTACCAAACTAGCTCTTTAACAAATGCTAAAGGAACTCCTCTAGACAGGAAACAGAAAAAGCCTATAAAAACAAACACAAAGCAACATAGTAAGTGGTAACAAGATCATACTTATCAGTAATTACCTTAAATGTAAATGGGCTAATGGAGTTCCTTGTTAATTTACAGAATTTTGTCCAGTAGAGATGCACACAATTTCTGTCCAGTGTTACAGGTAACTTCAAATATTTATGGCCTGTTGTATTTTAAACATGTTGATATGTAGCTCTGCAATCCTATCCTAACATTTTCCTTTTTACTGCCTTTGAATATCCTATCTTCTTAAATGCTTGAACTGGTCACAACATATTTTTGGTTCTCTCATTAATTAATGAGGTAAAGCAATCTAAGAGACGAAGAGCAAAGCAAAAAAGTTAAAGCATCTTTCTTATCAAATAGAAAATATTCTGATTAGGAATACTTATCTATCCAGTATAACCTCATGAAACATCATCTTCCAAACCTAGAGTGATTCCATATGGCTCGTTTGATAAATAAAGAAATATTTTTAAAAAAGACAACAAAAAGTTAAGTGTTTAATTCAAGAAATTTAAATGAAAAAAGCTATTTTTTTTTTTTTTACATTTCTCATCTTTTTCTCTGGAAGAGTTGTATATTTTCTCAAAATTCTTTGAGTAAGAATTAATATATTAATAATAAAGCCACATCTCAAAGAAAAGAATATCTAGAATTCATATATACAAGGAATTGTATTTAAGAATACTTGAACATGAACTAAATCTGAATATATATGGAGAATTATCTTTGTGGTGTGTAGGACAGAGGTGACATACATTAATAATAGCAAGAATTCAAAAGCATGTTTTTACATGTCGAAATCAATAGCTTTACCTATGATTATGGATAATTTTACATAATTTCTAATGTTATCAAGTTTGCTTGACTTCAAACATAGTCAAATAAATAAAAACTTGCTGTACTCTCTAAAGGAAAACATTTTTGCATAGGAAATGTGATTTAAAAATACCAGTCCAAAAAAAGCAAAAAGATCAATTATGTTTAGAGCAACAAAAGATAAGAAAGTGTTTCTGAAATAACTTTTTTTTTTTTTTTTGGAAAGCATGCAGAATTTAGTTTTCTAAGCATACTGTATTATTCTAAAGAGAATGCTCTGGAACACCCCTTACACAAAAACTGCTTTCAATCAACCTAAAGTGGCAGAAACCTTAGTCATTGGAGCATCCCTTGATTGTTTCATTAAAATTCATTTTCCACACAGCAAAGGCATTAAAATGCAAATATTTTTTCCTTAGTTTAATAATTGTTATAATCATTTATAAGATTGAATAGACCAGAAATTTAAAAATAACCTCAAGATTAAAAGATAAATTATTTTTGTAAGAGCAATTCTATTGACATTGAAATGCCCTAGATGAAGGAAAATGGTTTTCAGGAGCATAGTCATTTTTTCTCTAGCATCTCTGTAAAAACCCATGTATTCTTCAAAATTCAGGTCAAATACTACTTAAAAATTTCTCTGATTTCTCCTCTTCTAGTACAGAAGGAAGAAATGCATCACAGATATTCCTCCAATAAAATATTTTTCAGCAGTTAAAAACATACTAGGACTACATGAATGAACATGAGTAAATTATAAAGTCAGAAGGTGAGGTAAATATGGTAAGGCACACATTTGTCACAACAATCCTTATTATCCCCATTTTACAGATGATTGAAGTTCAGAGTAAATGATTTTTAAGGTTATTCTGTATTTTAATTTATCTCATATCAAAGCACAAGCAAACATGTAGGAATGTGTCATTATCATTCAGATAATATGTTTTTTATATTGGATTAAGGAAGGATTTCTTTTAAAATATAAATGTATAAGAAGAGAAATGAAAAGAAAAACAAAAATTGGAAAAGCTAGTCTTCTTACTAGTTGGTGGGATGCATATCAAAGTAGTGGGACACTATTTCCCAGTCTTCAGATTTCCAGAAATTATTAAGCCTGATGACATCAAGTGTTGGCTTCAAGTGAGAACAGGAACTCCAGTGCATTGTTAGGGTATCAATTGTCAGCAATACGTGAACCGTGAACTTCCTGATGTTCAAGCTGGTTTTAGAAAAGGCAGAGGAACCAGAGATCAAATTGCCAACATCTGCTGGATCATGGAAAAAACAAGAGAGT
>NW_011495072.1:18514805-18548413 GCF_000754665.1 Bison bison bison | reverse complement strand
TTCTGAAGGAGATCAATCCTGGGATTTCTTTGGAAGGAATGATGCTAAAGCTGAAACTCCAGTACTTTGGCCACCTGATGCGAAGAGTTGTTGACTCATTGGAAAAGACTCTGATGCTGGGAGGGATTGGGGGCAAGAGGAGAAGGGGACGACAAAGGATGAGATGGCTGGATGGCATCACTGACTCGATGGCTGTGAGTCTGGGTGAACTCCAGGAGTTGGTGATGGACAGGGAGGCCTGGCGTGCTGCAGTTCATGGGGTTCCAAAGAGTCAGACACGACTGAGTGACTGATCTGATTTGATCAATTGTCACAACCATATCAGAAATTAATTGGATCATAGCTAGTATAATTGAAGCTTATATAACCAGTAACACAGAAAGTCTGTTTATTTATGATAGAAACTCTTACACTTATGGCCAGGGTGATGGGTGAAATAAGGTAACTTCTATAAGTCTTTGTCCCAGAGTAGAAAAACAGAGACAAGTAAATGTCATTTTATAGGTAAAGTAGGTGATATTTGATTTAATCATTCAATTCAACTAGGTATCCAACTGCATAATCAACTTTAGTGCAGAAGTTTAAGTAAACAAATTTCATCTACATATGTCAGTATAAAGCAATCTAAACATATAGTTTAAAAATGGACTTTCAAATGTTTATAGACAATATTACATGATTAACTATAATTTATAATTATCAACTAAAGTTCAAAAATTGCATGTATCAAAACTTTGTGTATAAAAGTAAATGACAGCAATACAAAATAAAACTTTCCTTTGTTTTATGTCTTAGCTCTTGTCCTAATGATCCTTTTTTAAGAATAATATGAATTTCTTAGTTATGTATGTTTTCTTTGTGTAGTCTTTGTTATATTTGTCTTATATTAATTATTGAGTACAATCTGATTTTTTAAATATGTATTGGTACATATGAGTTACTTACATCTATTGATTGAGTGAGATAGTAATAGAACAATGAGAAATTGTCAATTCTGAGTAGTTAAATTTAAATAGAGATAAAAGGACACTCTAATTTATCATGTGGGGATGTGAAAAAATGAGGAGTCAATGAAGATCCAAAATTTTTTCTTAAGTAATTTGTGTTAAAGTTGGGACTATTTACTAAAAATAGAAACACACTCAGGTAAAAATAGGTGTCTTCAGGACAGTCAATTGGTTTTGCATGTCAAAGTGTGAAGGCCACTAGACTTCCAATGAAGTTGTCCTGGAGGCTGTCAGATATACAAGTCTGGAATTGAGCATGAGGGTTTCATGTAGATACAAATCTTAAAGTCATGATCATTTATTTGATATTTAAAGTCACAAGATGGGTTTATTCACCCAGCAGATGATTGTGGTTTTGAAAGGGAAAATGTTTAAAGAAGAAAGTGAAAAGTGAAAGTGAAGTCACTCAGTCATGTCTGACTCATTGCGATCCCATGGACTGTGGTCTACAGGGCTTCTCTGTCCATGGGATTTTCCAGGCAAGAGTACTGGAGTGGGGTGCCATCCTTCTCCAGGGGATCTTCCCAACCAAGGGATTGAATCTGGGTCTCCCGCATTGCAGGCAGACGCTTTACCCTCTGAGCCACCAGGGAAGAGAGAGCTGTGATAGTAAGAAAAGCAGAAAAGTTTAATATCTCAGAAGTCAAGTGAAGGAAATGTTTCCAACAAGAGTGATTATGATTAATTTATTCAAATGATGCTGAGAAGATGAATAATTGAATATTAGATTGAGTAACATGGAGGTTATTGGTGACAATGAGTAGAGGAGAATGTTATACAGATAAAGTCCTGATTGAAAGTAGAAAGTGCTCTGGAAAACACCTTTGAAATTTCTCCCTTTTGGATTATAACTCCTGTAAATTTAGATAGAGAAAATTCAGCTGTCCCTTTTAACTTTACCATCAGAGATGTCTTTGTGAATTCTAAGAAGAAATTTTCTGCCATTTTGTCCAATCCTAGTATTCTATCTAGATGCCTCTCCAGAGGATCTTTCTTTTTTTTTTTAATATATTTCATATTATTGTTAGCTTGGGGAGGAACATACTTTTCTACTTGGCAACTATCATTCTCTTTTCATTGAATATATCTAAATGGACAGCATGAAAAGGCAAAAAGATATAACACTGAAAGATGAACGCCCCAGGGGGGTAGGTCCCTGATACGCTACTGGAGAAGAATGGAAAAATAGCTCCAGAAGAAATGAAGAGGCTGAGCCAAAGTGGAAATAATGCCCAGTTGTGAATGTGTCTGGTGGTGAAAGTAAAGTCCGATGCTGTAAAGAACAATATTGCATAAGAACCTGGAATGTTAGGTCCATGAATCAAGGTAAATTGGAAGTGGTCAGACAATAGATGGCAAGAGTGAACATTGACATTTTATGAATCAGTGAACTAAAATTGACTGAAATGGGTGAATTTAGTTCAGATGACCATTATATCTACTACTGTGGGCAAGAATCTATTAGAAGATATGGAGTAGCCCTCATAGTCAACAAGAGTCCAAAATGCTGTACTTGGGTGCAGTCTCAAAAATGACAGAATGATCTCTGTTTCTCTGTTTGTTTCTGAGGGAAACCATTCAATATCAGAGTAATCCAAGTCTATGTCCTAACCACTAATGCTGAATAAGCTGAAGTTGAATGGTTTTATGAGGACCTACAAGATTTTCTAGACCTAACACCAAAAAAAGATGTCCTTTTCATCCTAGGAGACTGGAATGCAAAAGAAGGAAGTCAAGAGATACCTGGAGTAAGAGGCAAGTTTGGCCTTGGAGTATAAAATGAAGCAGGGCAAAGTAAACAGAGTTTTGCCAAGAGAATGCACCGGTCATAGCAAACACCCTCTTCCAACAACACAAGAGTTGATTCTATACATGGAAATCACCAGCTGATCAATACTGAAATCAGACTGATTTCATTCTTTGCATCCAAAGACAGAGAAGCTCTATACGGGCAGCAAAAACTGAGAGTATATGTGGCTGAAGAACTATGGATGGAGGTTCATAACCTTGTATAATAAGAGGTGATCAAAACCATCCTCAAGAAAAAGAAATGCAAAAAGGCAATTGGTTGTCTGAGGAGGCCTTACAAATAGTTGAGAAAAGAAGAGAAGTGTAAGGCAAAGGGGAATAGTATAGATATACCATTTGAATGGAGAGTTCCAAAGAATGGCAAGGAGAGAAAAGAAAGCCTAAGTGATCAATGCAAAGAAATAGAGGAAAACAAGAGAACAGGGAAGACTAGTGATTTCTTCAAGAAAATTAGAGACACTGACAGAACATTTCATGCAAAGATTGGTACACTAAAGGACAGAAATGAAGGACAGAAGCAGATAATACTAAGAAGAGGTGGCAAGAATGCACAGAAGAACTATACAAAAAAGATCTTAATGACTCAGATAACAATGATGGTTTGATCACTCACCTAGAACCAGATATCCTGGAATGTGAAGTCAAGTGGGCCTTAGGAAGCATCACTATGAACAAAGCTAGTGGAGGTGATGGAATTCCAGCTAAACTATTTCAAATCCCAAAAGATGATACTGTGAAAGTGCTGCATTCAATATGGCAACAAATTTGGAAAACTCGGCAGTGGCCACAGACTGGAAAAGGTCAATTTTCATTCCAATCCCAAAGAAAGGCAATAACTTTGAGTGCCAATTGCAGTACAATTGCACTTGTTTCATATGCTAGCAAAGTAATTCTCAAATCTCCAAGCTAGGCTTCAACAGTACATGAACCAAGAACTTCCAGATGTGTGAGCTGGGTTTAGAAAAGGCAGAGGAGCCAGATGTTAAATTACCAATATCTGTTGGATCATAGAAAAAGCAAGAGAATTCCAGAAAAACATCTACTTCTGCTTCATTGACTACATTAGCCTTTGACTGTGTGGATCACAACAAATTGTGGAAAATTCTCAAAGACATGGGAATACCAGAACATCTCAATTGCCTCTTGCTAAACCTGTATGCAGTTCAAGAAGCTACAGTTAGAACCAGACATGGAACAACAGAATGCTTCCAAATTGGGAAAGGTTATTTCGAGACTGTATACATGCAAAGTGATTCAGTTATATCCACACAAGTGTCCATTATTTTTCAAATTATTTTCCCATTTAGGGGAAACAACTTATTTTTCCCTCCTAGGTGTCTGTCTTCTCAACTATAAAGTGAATGAAGTCGCTCAGTCGTGTCTGACTCTTTGCGACCCTATGGACTATGTAACCTACCAGGCTTCTCCGTCCATGGGATTTTCCGGGCAAGAGTACTGGAGTGGGTTGCCTATATATTTGCTCAGCAAATTTTCTTAAAATCTCAGATAATTAGAACATATATTAGCCCTCATTTCAAATATTTTATTGCTAATTATTATTATCCCATCTCTAACACATTAACTAAATGACCTTAGAGAAGCTACTAACCACACTTTGCCTTGGTTTTATTTTCTTTGAAATAGGCATCGGGAAACTATGAGGCCTCTGTGTGTGTGTGTCAAAGGAGGACATGAACTAAATAAATTGATTCTTGTTAACTGCTTGAAACAATGTGGGGAACCTGGCTAACACTTTGAATTTAGCTACATCGAAATTCTGACCTATCTTATTATAAGATAATAAATTTGTGTGTTTTAAGCCATTACATTTGAATGAATTTCGTACAGAGACAATAGAAAACTACTATAGCTTTGTTGCCTATTACTACTTTGAAAAGATTTACAAAAACAGTAAACATTTTAGGTGTTAAAAATCTTAAGATGTTCTTATTCTGTCCCTTGACTACTGCTGCAGAATGATCCTGGAGTCCTTTGAGCATAGAATTTGGAGTGCTATCAGAATCCAAGTACTGGGTTTTGTCTCTTGTGCAGCCTATGGCTTTGAACAAGTCACAAACACTTTGAGCATCATTTTCCTCATCTTCAATGTGGGAATAAAATATTTACCTATATTAAAGAAAACATTTTAAATATTTCACATTTACTAATATGTGATAGACACACAATTGATTCCTGGGGTCGCAAAGAGTCGGACACGACTGAACAACTGATCTGATCTGATTGTTGCCTTATTGAGTTTATTACCTCTAGAAATTCTAAAGCAGACCCTATTTAAATAGTTTTTTTTTTTAATTTTTGTGCTACACATTATATTGTGGACAACTAGTACAGTCTAATATATTTGGGGAAACTATAGTAGTGTATATGGGCTAACAAGGGTACCTTCTTACTATTAACTGTTTACTCCTAAACCCATGAAGAAGCAGCACAGTCACTCCCATCACTTCTAAAAATTTCTCATTCCTGACAGGTATATTCAGATCCCAGAGAGTGATGTGTGGAGGGAACCAGCTGTGACAAGATCTGACAAACATGCTCTCTCAGACAAAGGACAAGTTTGTGACTCAGAGCTACTCCAGATTTATTACTCTTCCTCAAATTTTATTTTCATTATGTAGAATTGATATACTAAGTCATTTTCTTATATCTCACATA
This sequence comes from Bison bison bison, assembly GCF_000754665.1. NCBI lineage: Eukaryota > Metazoa > Chordata > Mammalia > Artiodactyla > Bovidae > Bison > Bison bison. The sequence continues at coordinate 18,542,921 of NW_011495072.1, read as the reverse complement.
CTTACTTACCTCAGATTCTTTATGAAAAGATAAAAGGTAGAGTGATTAATTTCTAGAAGTTTCAGCCATATCCTAGGGTAGTTCCTGTTAATATATGCCTAATGAAAAAAAACAATGTAATTAGTCAGTCATTAGATGATTTCTTATCCTTGTAAAAAACAAAAATGAATTTTGAAATCACTTTAGAATTTTTAACCAGGTAAAATTAGGTTCTTTCTGTTGGATATTCTAGATATAATTAGAATGAAAAACTTCAACAATGCAGAAGATTATGTTCTTTGTGTTTCATTTCAGTCTCATTTACTTCTGTTCATTTTTAAAATTTCAAATAAATTATTCACATTTTTGGTACATGCAGAGTTTTCTTGTTTAATAAAGTATAATACTTTGTACCAAGATTTCTCTGTAATAATTACATGTATCTGCATTAAATTTTTAGATGTCTCTTTCATTTCAGTTCTTAGTTAACATAAAGATACTTAGCGGATTACTAGAAAGGGATCATTAAGGATGCAAGGGTATAAAATGAATAAAAGATAGTCTCTTCAATAAGTGGTGCTGGGAACATAAGGCAGCTACATGTAAAAGAATAACATTAGAATATTCTCTAACACCATACACAAAAATAAACTCAAAATGACCTACATATAAGAACAATACTATAAAACTCCTGGAGGGAAACACAGACAGAACGCTCTGACATACATTGTGCCAATGTTTTGTTGATCTATCTCCTAATGTATAGGAAATAAAAGCAAAAATAAACAAATGAAGCCTAATTGAACTTAAAATTTTTCTACAGAAAGGAAACAATTGACAAAATTAAAAGACAACTATTGAATGGGAGCAAATATTTGTAAATGATATGATCAATAAATGATTCCTATCTGACATATGTAAACAGCTCATAAAAATCAACATAAACAAACAAACAAACAATTTAACTTTAAAAATGGGCAGAAGAGCCAAACTGACATTTTTCCAAGGGAAATGAAGATGCCAACAGGCACATGAAAAGGTGCTCAACATTTCTAATCGTCAGGGGAATGCAGATCAAAACCACGATGAGCTGTCACTTCATACCTGTCAGAATGGTTATCATCGAAGAGAGCACAGATAATAAATGCTGATGGGTATGTGGAGAAAAGGAAACCTGTACTGTTGATGGGAATGTAAATCGGTGCAATCACTGTGAAAAATATCCAATAGTATGGCAGCTTCTAAAAAAGCCAAAATTAAAAATACCACATGACACAGTGATTTCACTCCCGGGTATATATTTAAATATAAATAAAAAGATAATTTGAAAAAAATATATACTGCTCATAGCAGTATTATTTACAGTTGTCAAGATATGAAAGCAAATTAAGTGTCCATCAACAGAAGAATGGCTAAAGATGTGATATGTATGGGTACAATGAATCCTTCTCAGTCTTAAAAAAGAATAGAATTTTGCCATTTGCAGAGACAAGAATGGACTTGGAGGGCAATACACTAAATGAAATAAATCAGACAGAGAAAGGCAAATACTGTATGATATCACTTACATGTGGACTCTAAAAAATACAACAAACTAGTGAACATAACAAAAAAGAAGAGAACTGATGCATATAGAGAACACACTAGTGGTTACGTGTAGGGAGAAGTAATGGGGGGGGGGACGGGAAATATAGGAGTGGAGGGGAGGATAAAAAGTGCAAACAATTGGTATAAAATAAGTTACAAAGATACATTTTACAACAAGCTAATGCGTTTGACTGTGTGGATCACAGCAAACCATGGGAAATTCTTAAAGAGAAGGGAATACCGGACCACCTTACCTGTCTCCTGAGAAGTCTGTATGAAGGACAAGAAGCAACACTTAGAACTGGATATGGAACAACAGACTGGTTCAAATTTGGGAATGGAGTATGTCAAGGCTGTATATTGTCACCCTGCTTATTTAACTTTTATGCAGAGTACATCACGAAAAATGCGGGGCTGGATGAATCAAAAGCTAGAATCAAGATTCCTGGGAGAAATATCAACCATCTAGTCAAAGCTATGTTTTTTTCCAGTAGTCATGTATGGATGTGAAAGTTGGACTATAAAGAAAATGGAGCGCCGAAGAATTGATGTTTTTGAACTTTGATGTTGGAGACGATTCTTGAGAGTCCCTTGGACTGCAAGGAGATCCAACCAGTCCATCTTAAAGGAAATCAGTCCTGAATATTCATTGGAAGGACTGATGCTGAAGCTGAAACTCCAGTACTTTGGCCAACTGATGGGAAGAACTGACTCATTGGAAAAGACACTGATGCTGGGAAAGATTAAAGGCAGGAGGAGAAGGGGACGACAGAGGATGAGATGGCTGGATGGCATCACCAACTCAATAGACATGAGTTTGTGCAAACTCTGGGAGTTGGTGATGGACAGGCAAGCCTGTCGTGCTGCAGTCCATGGGGTCATAAAGAGTTGGACATACTGAGTGACTGAACTGATCTTCCCAATAGATGCGGATGTGTTTGTATATTTGATGTTTGAAAAAATAAATATGCCAGAATTATAGTAGGTATTTTATCTTTGGCAAAAATTAGAGTCTAGGACAATAGTTAACTGTAGCAGTCATTTAGGTCTGGATTTGAACAGTTCTTAAAACTCTAAAAAGCACTTTAACTTTTTATTTAGTTACTCATAAATGACTTTGCTAAAGATGATGCCTAAGCTCAATATGTCAAGAACAGTTTAGAACACAGCACACTCTTAATATAGGCCCTTTCTTTCTATCATCTTTATTTGATATAAAGCAAGCTTTTACTTATTTTTGGATAATAGACATATTTTAAGAAGTTCCACATTTTAAAAATATGTCACATTGGACTAAATATAAACACAATAAAATTATTCATTAAATTGGTTTTGGACTTTTGTGTGATATGCTAGATTTTGCAGCTGGAAAGCATTGTATGTAATATTAGAGACACAGACATAGAGAACAGACTTGTGGATACAGCAAGGGAAAGAGAGGGTGGGACGAATTCAGAGAGTAGCATTGAAACATATGTATTACCATATGTAAAATGTATATATTACCACATGTAAATAGAAAGTGGGAAGTTGCTGTATAACAGGGAGCTCAACCTGGTACTCTGTGACAATCTAGAGGGATGGGATGGGATGGGGTTGCGGGGAGTGAGGGACATTTAAGAGGAGGGGACATATGCATACTTATGGCTGAATACATTGTTGTATGGCAAAAACCAACACAACATTGTAAAGCACAAAAATAAAAAGAGAATAAAGTTTTAAATGAATGGATAAATTAAAAAATTGAATATTGCACAAAATAATCATAAAAAATGTCTCAGTACCTGGGATTTGGGAATGCTATTATTAAATCTCTTATGGAATTACAGAAGATGGAAACCTTGGAAATAATGTAATGATACCTCCATTTTACACTTGGAAGTTGAGAGTCAGAACAAAGTTATTTGGTTGGAACAGAGGTAAGGAACCTGAATATTTAGTGTTATGTAAGAACCACTGTTTAAAAATACTGAAATGCTGTAAAACATTTGATCATTTCAAATATTTAAAGATGAACATTTTTGAAAATGGCTGAATGAATAGTTCAAGATTGCATGTTCTATAATGTATTGTATTATGCTCTATTAAAGAACTTTGACTAAAATTTGTTACTAAAGGATATATTTGAAGAAAACCATATCTACTATAACATGGGTCATTTTTATATAATTTGTGTACTCTATATAAAATTTGGTCCTAGAACTTAGTTATAAGGCATTAAATTATGGTATTATATGTTGTGTCATATATAACCTAGAAATTCCAGGACATGTTAATGTCCATGTAACAGTATAACTTTCTAAAGTAAAGCTGATACGTTAAATATCAAATTAAGTAAGACTTTAAAGTTTTAAATCTTTCTACAAATAATCTTATAAATAAGCAAATGTGCTATATATCAAGAGGCAAAGATTACAATGGAAAATATGGTATTGATTTTGAACTTCAACTTCAAATTTTTAAATATGCATCTGATTAGAAAGATGAGAAAGATTACATCTGGTATCAAATATATTAAAACATTAGATTTAAGTAACAGATAAAACATTCTGATGTTTCTTTTTTTTCAACTTTTAAGTAAAGAAAAAATAATGCATATCTTGCTTAAATTCAGGATTTATTGTCATCAAATTTCATACACTATTTCTCTGCCTGAGTATAGCTTAGAGTGAATATTAAGATACGTTGGGGGTATTTGTGCTCAGCACTTGCATTTAGAAACTTGGCAGGTCTGTAGGAAGATTATTACTGCCTTGCTCTATCAACTCTACTGTCTGAGGTAAGTAAATGTTGCAGATAATTATAATGAAAATGCTGGAGCAGTTCTGATATATAAAGTAAAACTAAGCCTGTTTCACCTAAACATTATTTGTTGTTCCCTTGTTCTGAACCACATAAAAATGTTGAACCACATAAAAATGTTAAACCACATAAATATTATTAAAGTATATAATTCAACATCAATTCAGACCTGTCAGAGGGACAACCAGGAAAGTACAGAAGTCCCGACTTACGTCACTTATATGTGGGCTTTTACTGCTTGCTGGCTCAGTTACTTAGTGCAGGTCAACAGGATGTAATATGCTTAGCAACGTCAGATGAATTACTTAGAGTTCTTTTTAGTGGTAAAATTTTTTATTGAGAAGTAATAAAAGGTTGCAGTATCTGTAAGAATTTGGTACCATTTGCAAAAATATATAAGATGCAGAAAATTCAAGGAATACAGTTAACACCATGGAATATATTTAAAAGTCATGTTTGAAGTTGGTCTTGTTTTTAATGTTTTTGTAGTTGTAAATAACAATTACAACTTTGCAATGCTACTGTGTCACAAATAGTATTTCTGTTTGTCATAGAGACAGAAAAGATTGGATGGGGGGCAGGCTATATAATTGATTCTCCCAATTGGGACAATTTTTAGAGTGGAAGGATTCCTTTAAATAACTGTTCCAGGAAAATAGGAATACAGTAGAACTCTTTTAGAAAAAAAACTCATTCCAATTTTCGTTTGTATAGATGACCCAGGAGTTCAAAGGGATTTACATGATTTATCACCATAATGTGATGCATTGGTAGTAGAGCTAAAAGTAAAATCCTGGTTTTCTGACCCATAATTCAGTTTCTGGAAATTCATAGTAGCCACAGTGAACTGATGAGAATTCAAGCATGTTGTATCAGAGAATTTTCTGAATACACTTATCTACCTAAAAAATTCATTATTATCAAGATTAAAGTAGTTTTTCCATTAGCAACACAAAAGAAAATACGGGATGGTCTTGTTTTGTATGGTTCTTCAATTGTACAAATTTCAGTTACTGTGGTTTAGTTAAGTAATACCAGTCGTTTAGTAACAGTGTTCAGATTTCTATTACCACAGTGTAATAACTGTTAGTAAATGCATAAAGCACACATCTCTCTGCTAGCTCTTCAGTTCACAAATTATAACATACCCAAATCATGATCAGTGACCCATTCTATCAGTTTATTCAAAGCCTGTCAGTGATTGGTCACTGTGCATCTCCTATTTAGTGCATATACAGAGAGCAAAACATATAGTTGTATTGCTTCCTTTTCTTCCAGTAATAAACCCAATTGACATTTTACAAAAATTAGTAATCAAAAGTGGGAATTGGCCAATAAAAACGAAGTGCAACAAAGAAACAAAATAATAGTGGAAATGAAATTTGTAAGTAGAGTTACAGAAGAAATAGTCGACTATGGCAATATTGACATTAACAGTACTGGAAAGACTGGATATGCAGCCACTTGACTGTAATGAACGTGAAACTGTCAACATAAATGAGGAAAGTGGTCTTGAGGAAATGATGATGGTGACCCAGAGGAAGTGACACCAGCAAAAGCTTCACATTACAGAATCTTTTGGAGGTATTTCATGGCCCTGAAAATGCAAAGAATATAATGTTGGAGCTGATCCAAACTTTTGAAGGAATAAGACAATTTTTCCAAGTCATACAAAGGGAAATGCTCCTCAAACTGCTCTTGATAAGTTTTACAAAAAACACTTTAATTATCAAAATCTCTAATGTTTGAAATTATAGTGCATAAAATAAATATCAGATTTTTAAAATTTCCCTGTGCATTTGTAATTGACATTAATAGAGATTCTAATGTTTTGACAGAAATTTATAAAGCTTATTGAATGATCACAGTTGTTTTACATTGGTTATTAAATTCTCTTTATGTACTTTCAGCTCACAAATTTACATTGTCATTTCATGATACCATGCAAGGTGAGGATTACTTATAATATACATGTTTGACCAGTTTTTTTCTTTTACTTTTTAAGTTGTGGTTTCTTTCTATCACATTGATGATTTTTTGTAACCTTTTAATTTTGATATAATTTGGGATTTATAGAAAAGTTGCAGTTGTAACAGTAACTCCCAAATACCCCTTACCTGTAATCAGCAGTTATGGAATTTTACTTCACTTACTTCATCGTTCTTTCTCTCTCTTGTCTCTCTCCATCTGTCTCCCTCCTTCTCTCCTCTCCTTCATCTGTCTTGATCTTGCCTTTGAACCTTTTAGACTAGTTTGTTTCCTCGAGTGTCCCTTGATTTAGGTTAGTACCATGTTTCCTCATGCTTATAACAGGGTATGTGTATATTCTGGCAGGAGGACCATGAAAGCGAGGCTGAGTTCTTTCTAGTGAATCTTGTAGTTCTATCCATTACTGATGATGCTAATTTCAATTACTTGATTGAAGTGATATCTGCTAAATTTTTCTATATTAAAATCATTTCTTTTGGCTTCTAATTTACATTTGTAGGAAGATATTTCAAGATTTGTAAAACCTCATTCCTTTTTTTTTAGTTTAATTTTAATTGGAAGATAACTGCCTTACAATGTTGTGTTGGTTTCTGCTATAGAATGTGAATGAATCAACCATACGTATACACATATCCCCTCCCTTTTGAGCCTCCCTCCCACCCCAACCCCCATCCCACAATACTATTTCTTATGAAAGGTTAACCCACAAGCTTTAGCATCCATTAATGATACAACTTGGGGGTTTTAAGTATAGCAAGAGATAAAGGTGATTGAATATAAATTGGTATGATCTTTCTTTGGAGTAATTTGATAGTGAATAGCAGATATTTAAAAACTAAAATATCTAGTAATTCCTTTTGTGAAAATTTGTCCTAAAGAAATAATCCTTGATCTAATTTTCTCAGTTATACTTGAAATCAAGAAGTTAAAAAAATAACCTAAGTAACATATCAGCAAGAACTGCCAAATACAGTACAGTGGAATATTGTTGTTTAGTCACTGCTGCTGCTGCTAAGTCGCTTCAGTCGTGTCTGACTCTGTGCGACCCCATAGATGGCAGCCCACCAGGCTCCCCCGTCCCTGGGATTCTCAAGGCAAGAACACTGGAGTGGGTTGCCATGTCCTTCTCCAAAGCACGAAAGTGAAAAGTGAAAGTGAAGTCACTCAGTTGTGTCCAATTCTTAGTGACCCCATGGACTGTAGCCCACCAAGCTCCTCCATCCATGGGATTTTCCAGGTAAGAGTATTGGAGTAGGGTGCCATTCACTAACTTACGTCAAACTCTTTGCTATGCCTGGACTGCAGTACACCAGGTTGCTCTGTCCTGCACTCTCTCCTGCACTTTGCTCAAATTTATGTCCATTGAGTCAGTGATACTATCATCTCTTCCTCTGTCGCCCCTTCTCCATTTGCCTTCAGTCTTTCCCAGCATCAGGTCTTTCCTATGAGTCAGCTCTTCACAACAGGTGACCAAAGTATCAGAGTTTCAGTTTCAATTATCAGTCCTTCCAATGAATGTTCAGGGTTGATTTCCTTCAGGATTGACTGGTTTGATTTTTCAGTTCGGGGGCTCTCAAAAGTCTTCTTCAGCACCACAGTTTGAAAGCATCAATTATTCGGTGCTCAGCCTTCTTTATGGTACAACTCTCATATCCACACATGACTACTGGAAAACCCATAGTTTGACTATACAAACCTTTGATGGCAAAGTGCCATCTCTTCTTTTTAATATGCTATCTAGATTTGTCATAGCTTTTCTTCCAAGGAGCAAGAGCCCTTGAATTTCACAGCTGCAGTCACTGTCCACAGTGATTTTGAAGCCAAAGAAAATAAAACCTGTCACTGTTTCTATTTTTCCCCATCTATTTACCATGAAGTGATGGGATGGGATGATGGTAAATTTGAAGACAGATTTTTCACTCTCCTCTTGCACTCTCTTCAAGAGACTCTTTTGTTCTTCTTCACTTTCTGTCATTAGAGTGGTATCATCTGAAATTGTTGATGTTTCTCCTAGCAATCTTGAATCCAACTTGTGATTCATCCAGCCTGACATTTTGCATGATGTACACTCCATAAAAGTTAAATAAGTAGGGTCACAGTAAACAGCCTTTTGGTGCTCCTTCACAATTTTTAGACAATCAGTTTTTCCATGTCTGGTTCTAACTGTTGCTTCTTGACCCACATACAGGTTTCTCATGAGACAGATAAAGTGGTCTGGTACACCCATCTCCATAAGAATGTTCCACAGTTTCTTGTGATCCACATAGTCAAAGGCTGTAGAGTAGTTGATGAAGCAGAAGTAGCTGTTTTTTCTGGAATTCCCTTGCTTTCTCCATGATCCAATGGATGCTGACAATTTGATCTCTGGTTCCTCTGCCTTGTCAAAACCCCATTTGTACAGAGGGAAATTGTTGGTTCACATAATGCTGAAACCTAGCTTGAAGGACTTTGAGCATTACCTTCCTAGCATATGAAATGAGTGCAATTGTGTGGCAGTTTGAACATTCTTTGGTATTGCCCTTTTTTGGGATTGTAATGAAAACTGACCTTTTGCAGTCCTGTGGCCACTGCTGAGTTTTCCAACTTTGCTGACATATTGAGTACAGCACTTTAATAACAGCATAATCTTTTAGGATTTTAAATATCTCAGCTGGAATTCCATCACTTCCACTAGCTTTGTTCATAATAATATTTCCTATCACCCATTTGACTTCACAGGCCAGATTGTTGGGCTCTAGTGAGTGACCATACATTGTGCTTATCCTGGTCATTAAGATTTTTTTTTGGTATGTTCTTCTGTGTATTCTTGCCACATCTTCTTAATCTCTTCTGCTTCTGTTATGTCCTTTATAATTTCTATCCTTTTTCATGCCCATCCTTGTATGAAATGCTCTCTTGATATCTCCAGTTTTCTTGAAAAGATCTCTGGTCTTTCTCATTCTATTGTTTTCCTGTATTTTTTTTTAAATTGCTCATTTAAGAAGGCTTTCTTATCTCTCTTTTCTATGAAATGGGATTTTATGGAACAACAGAATACTAGACAACTATTTAAATGTACATTTTGAAAAATACTTGTCATTTATTATTATTTAAATGGGAATTTATTCATTCTTAATGCTGCTGTTGCTGCTAAGTTGCTTCAGTCGTGCCCGACCCTGTGCGACCGCATAGACAGCAGCCCACAGGGCTCCTCTGTCCCTGGGATTCTCCAGGCAAGAATACTGGAGTGGGTTGCCATTTCCTTCTCCAATGAATGAAAGTGAAAAATGAAAGTGAAGTTGCTGAGTCATGTCCAACTCTTCGCAACCCCATGGACTGTAGCCTACCAGACTCCTCCATCCATGGGATTTTCCAGGCAAGAGTACTGGAGTGGGTTGACATTTCCTTCTCCCTCATTCTTAATGCAGATATTTTAAAGCAAAGAAAAACTCTATTGTTATTTTTGTTTCTTAGTTGAATGACTTAGCATTATCAAATATCATATTTGTATATTTCATAGGGCTTGTCATTTTCATTGGATTCATTGTTTTTCGAACCCATTTTCATAGGGTTTCTTATCAAGAAACATGTTACAAAACTCTCTGGAATTCTCATTTGTTTTCCCCAAATTTGAACATTTATCATTTACTGCATGTCTGTTCTTTCTGGCAATCTCTATGATCTTCCCTGAGTTTGTTACTTTTATTTATTTATTTTAATGTTGTCATGACTTTGTGTATGCTTCTACTTCTCTTAAGTTCCATTCAAGGTTAGCCTCTTCTGGGAAGAACTTATCTGACTGCCTTTGCTTCACTTTGTTGTTTCATATCCCCCTGATTTGCTATAGGATATGCACCCCTTCATATAGCAATTTCAATATAATTGCATTGCAATAATTTGTTTCTTATTTCCAAGTATACTGGCACCCACAAGTTTACCTTCTTTTTGTCTCCATAAAATTGCATATACATTGATTGATACAACATCCATTCTAAAAAATGCTTGAAATATTAAATAGCTGGCAACTTGTGATGAAAATTCTTTATGAAACTTACTCTTTGACCTCACTAAAACTTGTAGAGCAGCTATTCTCAAAAAAATATATATATATGATTTAAGTCTACCACTGATTGTTAATGTATTGAAAATAGATTCAGAAAGGTTTTAGGAATTTTTTTTTTTTAATTTTGAACCCTATGCTAGATTTATACTAAACCATTAGGTTGTCAGTCTTTCCTGAACCAGAGTCTGTCCAGTTCAATAAAAATGTATTAATTGCTGACAGTATGCCTTAGAAAATGCTAGCAATGGGATGATGAAAGAGGAAACTTTTACTAACTTTTATAGCACAACAGATCCCAGGATTATTTGCCCTCCAAGACAATACATAGCTACTAATAGGAAGAAAGGAAATGAAAATAATGAAAGAGGAAAGAGATGAAGGTATGAGGTAATTGTCATAATCCTAGAACTTTGTAATTTTACAAGCAAAAATACATCAGCTAACTAACAGACCTCTTTGTTTCATATCCTTTTACTCATATCATCTCTCTGGAACACAGGCAGAATGACTTGTCCCTGCAGCCCAGCCAGGAGCCATAACCTTGAATAGTGCAATGTATCCCTGAGTCTATAAGAAAAAGTACATGATAAAGGTTCACAGTAATTTAATCAGAGTTTAAAAGGCTTTAATCGTCAAGTTTAAAGAAAATGGGTTTGATATTAGCAATATGGAAATTTAAATTTAATACATGTGTTGCCTAAGTATACAATTCATATTTGTTTCAAGAGAATAATATACTCAAAAATACATAAAGATCACTAAGTTAACTGTATACATTGAGGTAAGTGAATTCAGAACATGATGTTTAGGTCCATAATGGAAAACCATGTCTTCAGTTGGCCTTTTCTCAGAAGCAGTGTGTCCTTCCAATACATGAAAAAAATCAATATGCACTAGAATATGAGAAGATAAATAAGATTATAGCATGAGCATTTTCCAGTGAATAATCAGTGAATAATGGCATAATTTTTCTTGTATTTTTGAACGATTTCTGTATTAAAAATGCATGTATCAGAGAGTTCTGCTTTTGAGGATAACATTGGGGAGATTTTTCATTTTTTTTTTCTTTTAATAGTGTGGAGGTGGTTGGAAAGGCTAATTTAGGACAGAACGTCCTGGTGCTCCACTCAGCTGACTTGTTGCAGCAGTCAGTCACTTTCTTTAGGTACCACAGTGCTTTGAAGCCCTATCATCTGCCCTCACAGGCCATATTTCTTAAAATATGACTTAAAATAGGAATGCCTTTATGAAATGACTATACACTAGTTGACCTCCTTCCCTCAAGCCACTGTGACCTCCTGGAATTTCCATTGAGCCTATGAGGTCAAGCATAGAAATGGATCTAAATTAATCTGAAACCTCCTGGATTCCATTGTTCAGTAGTTCCCCCCCCCTTTTTTTTAAGCAACAAAACTATTTTTAAAAATTAGTAGGAAGCCACATTTATAAAAGTGTTAAAAAATGGAACAGCTCTATTTGAAGAGGTGGAATTTCTCTCTTCCCTTCAGAACCTTCTCCCACAGCAGTTTCTCAGACACTTTCTAAGCATCTCCTTGTATCTATTATGTGCCCTTTGAAAGCCACTGGGAAACCTGGGAAATGATGGAATAGGAAGAAGCCAGAGGAAGGCAAAATGGCTGCAGACCTATTCTCTGGACTGATCATTAAATTATTTTTTTTGTAATTATGCATATACACATTTGGCTTCATGCTAAAGGAATTTGAGTGACTGATTCCTGACTGAAGCTTCCATTCTTTATTTTTTTTTTACCGTACATTAACTTGTCAAGTTTCTTTACTTATAATCTTGTTCTGTCATACCTAGAACTTTTGCCTGATGACAGTATCACTAGAAATTATTCAAAGTATATTACTGGCAAATGTGCTTTAATTTTTAAAGAAATTGTGTTTCTATTCCTGGGTTAAAACTTACCATTGACAAAAGAAAGATTGGTTAACATCCCTGGTCCTTAGTTTTCTCATGTGTAAAATAAGAATTCTAAGAATTTAGTGACTTGAAGTATGCAAAATTTATCAACCTTGGTACTTGGCTCATACATGTTATCAATATTATTACTCTTACCCTAACCTTTGAAGATAGAAAACTGCCCCTTACATCACAGTTGCCTTTTGATTTGTTACAAAGAAAGTCATGCAAAAGCTTAATTTTTTTACTGTTTTTTTTTTTGAGAAGAGTTTCTTAGTTTTAGTAGAAGGAGCTCAAGTCTCGTTTTCTTGAAAAATGAAATATGCTTAAATATTTTTCCCCTACTGACAATGAAAATTAAATTATTATATTTAACTTGTGTATAATCTGTGTGTACTATCTTCCTGAATACACATAGATCCAATATGTAATCTGTATGTTACCTTTAGATTACTTATTGAATGGGGAAACAATGGAAACAGTGACAAGACTTTATTTTCTTGGGCTCCAAAATGACTGCAGATGGTGACTGCAGCCATGAAATTAAAAGACACTTGGAAGAAAAGCTATGACAAACCTAGATAGTGTATTAAAAAGCAGAGACATTACTTTGCCAACAAAGGTCTGTCTAGTCAAAACTATGGTTTTTCCAGTGGTCATGTATGGATATGAGAGTTGGGCCATAAAGAAGGCTGAACGCTGAAGAATTGATGCTTTTGAACTGTGGTGCTGGAGAAAACTCTTGAGAGTCCTTTGGACTGCAAGGAGATCCAACCAGTCAATTCTAAAGAAAATCAGTCCTGAACATTCGTTGGAAGAACTGATGCTGATGCTGAAACTCCAATACTTTGGCCACCTGATGCAAAGAACTGACTCATTAGAAAAGACCCTGATGCTAGGAAAGACTGAAGGCAGGAGGAGAAGGGGACAACAGAGGATGAGATGGTTGGATGGCATCACTGATGGATATCATCGATGGACATGAGTTTGAGCAAACTCAGAGTTGATGATGGACAGCGAAGCTTGGCATGCTGCAGTCCATGGGGTCACAAAGAGTCGGACACAACTGAGCAACTGAACTGAAGTAAATTCATCTAAGCTTTAGACTTATAAACTTCAGCCCTATGAAGCATAGAGAATAAAACAAATGAGACTACCTTCACAACCTTGGAATAAGCAATTTATTTATATATTTCTCAAAAAAAGTAACTACAAGAAAATGAAGGGATTCATGAGTCTTCAGCAAAATTAAATCTTCTGGTTATCAAAAGACATTTCCAAAAAGATAAAAAATTAAAAGTAATTGAAAGAAAATATTTTATATATATACATCTTACAAAGAATTTACATATTGGAACTCTAAAGAATATCAATATATCAATAATAAAAGATAATATATTAAGAAAAATACTGAGAGAGATACCACTCAGATCAGATCAGTCGCTCAGTTGTGTCCGACTCTTTGCGACCCCATGAATCGCAGCATGCCAGGCCTCCCTGTCCATAGTGAAAGATTATAAACTAAGAACACAAAATATTGGTGATATTATAGAGCAACTAGAACTCTCATACATCTCTCTGCCTTCGAAGTATAAAATTGTATTTTCACTTTGGAAAACTCTTTAGCAGTTATTTAATAAATGTAAAGACATACCTACCTCATAATTCTAGTCTTATTTACAGTATTTACTCACTTGTTCTCAAGAGACATGAAAATATATATCCATAAAAAGACCTATACAAAAATAATCTAACAGTTGATATGTATAATAATTAAAACTGAAATAACCAATTTTTTAAAAATGTGGTCGAATAAATAAGTGTTGATATATCCATATAATGGAATACTTCTTAGTCATTAAATATAGGACTACTAATATATGCAATATAACAGGTAAATCTTAAAAGCAGTATATTAAGCAAAGTAATTCAGGTAAACAAGAAGGCATATGATTGTATTTGCATAATGATTTTATTTATATGAAGCTCCAGAAGAGGCAATCCATGGTAATAAAAGTTAGAACAGTATTATTTATAGGGGGTAGGTATTGATTTTAATGGAACATGGAAAAACTTCCTCAAGTAATTGAAATGTTCTGTCTTTATTTAGGTAATGATTACATAAGTGCATCAAATTGTCAAAATTCATCAAATTGTACAGTGAAAGTTATGCATTATACTGTGTAAATATTTTTCTTCAGCTGAGAAAGGATAAAATTCAGGAAATACTATATTAATATATTGCTTATCAATCTAAAAAGTACTGATGTAATCATTGTTTTGAGGGTCTGTGTGTAAGTATCTTTATTTATATTTACATCATATTGAATGGACTGCTTAAGTACACTGTTTAATTTCCCATCACTCAGATAAACATTTTTCTTAGTATCATAGCTGATCAGAGTTCACCTATTGATCTAACTAGAATCTCAATGAAATATGTTTAAATCCACTCAATTTTTGCTTTACTTCTTGTCTTCTGTAGTTAACTGAAAGAAAAAATTTCAGAAGTAATCCTCATATCAGAGCTAGATAATAAAAATTCTGAAAAACATCTATTATATCGTTATATATTAAATGCCAGATTGAAGATTACTTATAGTTTGCCTTTCTAAAATATACTTACCATTCTTAATCCACACCTTTATTTTTTTTCCTCCACTTTTGAAAATCATGAAATATACATTATATTTAGAAAATTGGAGAGACTAATATGATTAAAACCCATATATGTATCACTCATATTTAACAAATATAAACTTTTTAAATTTGCCGTATCAGTTGGAAAATACTTTTTCCAAATAAAATGTTATAGATTCCATTCAAGTTCTCTTTGTGTCCTGCCCTAAGTTTATTCCCATTATCCCGTCAGAAGTCATTACAATCCCAGTTTCTATACCTTAAAAGATTTTTCTATGTGCCTTTTCAACATTATATAGTATAATTTTAGGCATTTTACAAATATATGTAAATGCACTTATCCTTATCTTCTTTCCCAATTTTATTTTACATTAATTTATTCTATTTTTTACTTTAAAATGGGAAAGAGAAACTCAGTCATAGGAAAATCAAATTTCCATTGATTTTATTTTACCCTGTTCTCCTCCATTTATTCATCAAATTAATATTTATAGGCGTAATGAGGAAGAAAAGTGAGAATTATTGAATAACTGTTTTGTGCCAGGCATTGTTTAAGCACTTTGTTTAAATCATCTCATTATATTTTTTAATGTTATCAACATCATTAAACATCACTAAGAGTAAAGACTTAAATTACCAATGGGGTTGTGTTGTTGTTCTTGTTGTTGTTCAGTCAGTCATATCTGACTCTTTGTGACCTCATGGACTGAAGCCTCCCCTGTCCTTCACCATCTCCCAGAGTTTGCTCAAACTCAAGTCCACTGCATCAGTGATGCCATCCAACCATCTTGTCCCCTTCTCCTCCTGCCTTCAGTCTTTCCTAGCATCAGGGTCTTTTCTAATGAGTCAGCTCTTTGCATCAGGTGGCCAAAGTATTGGAGTTTCAGCTTCAGTGTCAGTCCTTCCAATGAATATTCAGGATTGATTTCCTTTGCAATTGACTGGTTTTATTTCCTTGCTGTCCAAGAGACTCTCCATAGTCTTCTCTAACACCACAGTTCAAAGGTATCAGTTCTTCGGCATTCAGCCTTCTTTATGGTCCAGCTCTCATGTCCATACATGACTTGTGGAAAAGCCATAGTGTTGGCTATATGGACCTTTGTTGGCAAAGTAATGCCTCTGCTTTTTAATAAGCTGTCTAGACTTGTTATAGCTTTTCTTCCAAGGAGCAAGCTTGGTTTCAATGATCAGGAGGCCTATAATGTGTTTGGAACAGGATAATATTAACATAAAACCACAAATAATACAACTTAATATATGCAAAATGCTGAAAGAACAGTAATCAAGAAAACAACAACAAATTAGGTTATAAATATTTACCAAGGTCAGGGAAGGATTCATGGATCCCTTCGTGCTTGCTTTAAGTGAAACAATAAACTCTTGGTTTTCAACCTGTCTCATATTTAAAATTTTTTTCTGGGGTTCCCTTTAAAAGTTCTGTTGAACAAAAGGCTTTTCCTCCTTACAATTTATCACACTTTTTCCAGCCTCTGTTCAACTACCTTACCTCTTAGGTCTAGAAGAAGTTTCACTCACAGAAAATAGAGATCATCTGTGGCAAATTCCTATTTCTTCTGCTCTGTAAAACATGAAGAGTTCATAATGTCCTTTCCTGCTCTTGATTTCTAGCTCAGTCCTTGGGCCATAGTGATGCTAAGAGATATGATGTAACTAGAGGTTAGAACGGAGAAGGCAATGGCACCCCACTCCAGTACTTTTGCCTGGAAAATCCCATGGATGGAGGAGCCTGGTAGGCTTCAATCCATGGGGTCGCTAAGAGTCGGACACAACTGAGCGACTTCACTTTCACTTTTCACTTTCATGCGTTGGAGAAGGAAATGGCAACCCACTCCAGTGTTCTTGCCTGGAGAATCCCAGGGACGGGGGAGCCTGGTGGCTGCCGTCTATGTGGTCACACAGAGTCGGACACGACTGAAGTGACTTAGCATAGCATAGCATAGAGGTTAGAAATTGCTTGCATATTTGGGCTTAAGTTCCTGCATTCCTTCCTTTTGCCATGAGACACACTTGCCTCAATTAGTCACTGAACCAAAGAGGCTTGGATAGATAAATCAGACCTCGACCCAGTCTGCATGTTGAAGCCAATCCTTCTAGTGCACAGCCTAAGTCATCTGAACCCCAGCTTCTCCATAGATACAAAAGTCCAAAATAAATGCTTATTTTTGCATGATACCAAAATTTTCAGATACCTCGTTAATGCAGTATTATTGTGTCAGTAGCTTACTAATGTGCCACCCTCCAATTTTAAATAAGTGCAAACAAATTTTCTCTTGATTCCATCTATAAATGCATATCATACACACCTCTGAAATCATTCTCTTGAATGTCAAATAAAAACATTTGAATGGCTTGTAATTAAAAACTGATATGTTATACTCAGACTTAATCAGTTCAAAGTTCAATCAACTACTTATTTCCCCACTACTATTACAAGTCATCTTCTTTATAGTCTCCCCTCCCAGTTGAGAAGGAAATGGCCACCCACTTCAGTATTCTTGCCCAGAGAATTCCATGGACAGAGGAGCCCGGCAAGCTACAATCCACAGACTCAAAAAGTCGGACGTGAGTATCCACTCCCAGTTGATATAATTTGACCTACTGCCCAAACCAGAACACTGTGCAACATCACTAACTCAATCCTCTTTCCATTATCAGTCCATCCAATTATTAAGTGTTTTTATTCTATTCCCTAAATATTTCTTTAATCTTCCTCATTTATCTTCACTGTTTTATTATAGATTCTTGTTATTGATCTTTGCCCCTCTTTCCTTCCTGGCCCATTCTGTGTGACCTGCTAATCAGTTTTATTTATTGTTGCTATAGCCTTCTGAAAACTTAAGGCTGATCATGTCATTATCTCTGCTAATATCTTCAGTGCTAAGACAACTTAGTATTGGGAGCTAGTGGTATATAGGTAGCTAAAAGTGAAAGTGAAGTCGCTCATTCGTGTCCGACTCTTTGCAACCCCATGGACTATGAGGCTCTTCTGTCCATGGAATTTTCTTGGCAAGAGTGCTGGAGTGGGTTGCCATTTCCTTTGCCAGGGGATCTTCCCAACCTAGGGTTTGAACCCAGGTCTCCCGCATTGCATGTAGAAGTTTTTACCATCTGAGCCACCAGGGAAGCCTTTTTGGCTTTTTCTGCTATTTCCCCCTCTTTACATTATTCAATCCAGTCATCAAGAACTACTTACTCTCCATGGATTCTGTGCTTCTCTAATGTCTTTAAGCTTTTACACGTGCTTTGACAACATGCTTCTTAATTATTTTACCTTTTAGTTTGATTAAATATTATTTATTATTTGAACATCAGTTTCCAGCATAATCTTGTCAAAATTTATAGTCTAGGAAGATTTCTTTGAAGAAACCCTTCCTCACTCTTTCAAATATAGAGTTAGGATTAAAACCTTATATGTATTTCCCTATACAATTTATAATCTTGTTGTTGTCTTCCTTATTCTTATTATTGGATTATATTACATTTGTAATTTTACTTTGATTAAATATCATGACATCCAGAGTTCCTTTTACTCTGATTTCCCTAGTACATACAGTAATGATTCTCACATGGTATGTGTGTGTTTGTGTTCAGGTGATAAGTCATGCCCAACTCTGTGACCCCACGGGCTGCAGCATGCCAAGTTCCTCTGTCCATGAGATTCTCCAGGCAACAATACTGGAGTGAGTTGTACCATGAATAAATATAGAAAGGGAAGAAAGAGGTTGCTAATAATAATAATAAAAAAAAAGTTGTCATATACTTTTCTTAGTTTCTTTAAATGGTAATTGTTCATATACATTTCACCTTGGGTTCCTCTTTACATTTAAATTGTTAGTATATTGGGGAAAATGTAACTTGTTTAACAGATTCTGTTATTCTATTTAAATGTAAAATATCTTATATTTAATAAATGTTGTTTCTGACAAATATGCAGTTGATGTAATGATATTGAAAATCCAAGGACCAAAGAGGAAATAATAATTGTGCAATGTCTTGTTATATATCAGATGGTCTTGCAAGCAAGGCACATTTTAAAATAATTTTATACATTTATGTTTGGTTGTGCTGGATCGTCATTGCTGCCTCATGCTTTTTTCTAGTTTCAATATGCAGGCTTCTCATTGTGATAGTTCTCCATTGTGGAGCACAGGCTCTAGGGCACTCAGGCTTCTGTAGCTGTGGCATGTGGGCTCAGGGCTCTATGGCACAGGCACATGGGCTTAATTGTTCTGTGACATGGGGGATCTTTGTGGATCAGGGATGGAATCCATTTCTCCTGCTTTAGCAGGCAGATTCTTTACCACTGAGCCTCTGGGGAAGCCCTGAGGCACATTTTTTTTTTTTTTTTTTCCAAACTGAGCCTAAGAATTGAATTGACATAAAAACAGATCAGCAGAAGAAAACATAACATTTATTTAATACAAGTTTTATGTGACATGGAGCATGAGAACCTTTATAAGAAGTGAAGACCCAAAGAAATGGGAAAGCCTACCTGCTTTTATATTAGATTGAACATAAAGAGGGAATTGTATAAAAGTAGCTAAACTATTTTGGGAAGTGGAGAAAAATGGAAACAGTGACAGACTTTATTTTCTTGGGCTCCAATATCACTGTGGATGGTGGCTGCAGCCCTGTAACTAAAAGAGGCTTCCTCCTTGAAAGAAAAGCTATAACATACCTAGAAAGTGTATTAAAAAGTAGAGATATCACTTTGCCAACAAAGGTCTCTATAGTCAAACTATGGTTTTTCCTGTAGTCATGTACAAATGTGAAAGTTGGACCATAAAGAAGACTGAGTGCCAAATTGATGCTTTCAAACTGTGGTGCTGGAGAAGACTTGATAGTCCTTTGGACAGCAAAGAGATCAAACCAGTCAATCCTAAAGGAAATCAACCCTGAATATTCGTTTGAAGGACTGATGCTGAAGCTGAAGCCCCAGTACTTTACCACCTAATGCAAAGAACTGATTAGTTGGGAAAGACTCTGATGCTGGGAAAGGTTGAGGGCAGGAGGAGAAGGGGGTGACACAGGATTAGATGGTTGGATGGCATCATGGACTCAATGGACATGAGTCTGAGCAGGATCCAGGAGATAGTGAAGGACATGTAAGCCTGGCATGCTGCAACTCATGGGGTCGTGAGGAGTTGAACACGACTGAGTGACTGAACAACAAAAGAAAGATAATAATCTTAACAAGGTCTGTTTGTGTAGAATTCTCTATGACCCAACTCTTCTTCACTGGTAATAAGAAATGTTACTTTTCTTCTGGTATAACATGGGCGTCTTTCACATGGGAATTTCATCTCCTACTTTAAAGAGAAATAAGGAAATCACACTCTTTTTCTTCTACTCTGTTTATCAAGTGCCTTTAAGTCAAAATTACCAGTACACCAGAAAGGTATATTTTTGGATGGCATGCTCTGAACTTCAGATTGCATATGCTGAGTATGAATAATCTTTAAACAATGAAGGATAGTGTGTCAGTCAAAGTTCAGATTTAGTATAAATATTCAACAAAAAGAGACCAGAATGAAAGGTATTGTCTAAAAAAAGAAAGAAAGAAAGAAACAGAATTATTTAAAAAAAACAAAAGAATATCAGATATCATGAGCAGTCACTACCCCTGAGACTAATATCAAGTATCCAGTGAAGACCTTTGCCTCTGGGGCTGAGATCAGAGCTTCTGGGTGAGAGTTCTACTCACTGAATAATAGAGAAATTGCTCTGGTGGCATGATGGTGGAACGTGCTGGAAATTTGTCCATTAAGGTGTTAGGAAAAATATTCATGGAGGGGTGTCTTGCTGGAGACACATCTTTATGAAACTGCCTGAGAGGGTGCCATGGAAAGCTGCTGGATGCTACTGGCTGCCATGCACTGCAGGATCCTAGAGCTGGCACCATAGACCCTGGCAATGCAGGAGCTACATGTGCTGCAGGAAACACCCCAGAGGCACCAGAGAAACAAAAAGCAAACCCTTTCCTCTTGCAGTATCTGTCTAGCATTTGTTATGATAGATAACCAAGAAAAATTATTTAAAAGACCTAGTTCCATTTTCCAGAGCAAGCAATTGCGAGTCAATTTGGAGCTGAGAGGCAATGAATTTATAACACAGAAGGTATTATCACCTACTTTTTTAAGCTGAGAGCAGAGAATCTTAGGCTTAGAAAAGCTCTAAATTCGTTCATCTTTGAAAGTAAGATTATGGTGGGAGGTGAGGGAGAGGTTTAATAAGTGACATAGACCTAGAGGATATTTACTTTCAGATTTATGGAATGGTTCCCCAGTAGTAGGAAATGCAATGCCTTCAATAGAAAACATTAGTTTGTTTCCCAGTAAGGTTATTCTTTATATATATATGCTGCTAAGTCACTTCAGTCCTGTCCAACTCTGTGCAACCCCATAGACAGCAGCCCACCAGGCTTCCCCATCCTTGGGATTCTCCAGGAGACAACACTGGAGTGGGTTGCCATTTCCTTCTCCAATGCATGAAAGTGAAAAGTGAAAGTGAAGTCGCTGAGTTGTGTTTGACCCTCAGCGACCTCATGGACTGCAACCTTCCAGGCTCCTCTATCCATGGGATTTTCCAGGCAAGAGTACTGGAGTGGGGTGCAATTGCCTTCTCCATAGATATAGATATAGATATAGATATAGATATAGATATTACATTACTCTGAGATCAAAAACTACAGAATATTGCTATTTTTCCCAAACTTGAACTTCTTACTTTGTATTGGGGTATGGCCAATTAAGCTTTCTCTGGTAATGAATCCACCTGCAGTGTAGGAGATCCTGGTTCAGTTCCTGGGAGGGGAAGATGCCCCAGAGAAGGGATAAGCTACCCACTCCAGCATTCTTGGGCTTCCCTGGTGGCTCAGATGGTAAAGAATCCACCTACAATGTGGGAGAACTGGGTTGGGAGGATCCCCTGGAGGAGGGCATGGCAACCCACTTCAGTATCCTTGCCTGGAGAAACTCCACAGAGAAGCATGATGATAGGCTATAGTACACGGAGTCACAAAGAGTCAGACATGACTGACTAAGCTCAGCACAGCACATAGTCAATTAACAGTGTTGTGATAATTTCAGGTAAATAGTAAAGGGACTCAGCCAAACTCTGCTCCCATCCAGTCTGGCATATAACACTGAGCAGAGTTCCATATGCTACTCAATGTCCTTGTTGGTTATCCATTTTAAACATAGCAGTGTGTAAATGACCTTCCAAAAATCCGTAACTATCCCTCCCTTCTGCTGGCAATCATAAATTCATTTTCTAAGTCTGCCTAAGTCTGTGAGTTTCTTTCTCTTTTGTAAGTAAGTCCATTCATATCATTTCCTTTTAGATTCCACCTGTAAGGGATGTCATGCAATATTTCTCCTTCTCTATCTGACTTACTTCACTAAGCGTAACACTCTCTAGGTCCATTCATGTTGCTACAAGTGTCATGATTTCATTCTTTTTAAAGGCTAAGGGAAATAGATGGGGAAACAGTGGAAAACAGTGTCAGACTTTTATTTTTGGGGGCTCCAAAATCGCCGCAGATGGTGACTGCAGCCATGAAATTAAAAGACGCTTACTCCTTGGAAGGAAAGTTATGTCCAACCTGGAGAGCATATTCAAAAGCAGAGACATTACTTTGCCAACAAAGGTCCGTCTAGTCAAGGCTATGGTTTTTCCTGTGGTCATGTATGGATGTTAGAGTTGGACTGTGAAGAAGGCTGAGCGCGGAAGAATTGATGCTTTTGAACTGTGGTGTTGGAGAAGACTCTTGAGAGTCCCTTGGACTGCAAGGAGATCTAACCAGTCCATTCTGAAGGAGATCAGCCCTGGGATTTCTTTGGAAGGAATGATGCTAAAGTTGAAACTCCACCTCATGCGAAGAGTTGACTCAGTGGAAAAGACTCTGATGCTGGAAGGCATTGGGGGCAAGAGGAGAAGGGGATAACAGAGGATGAGATGGCTGGATGGCATCACTGACTCAATGGACGTGAGTCTGAGTGAACTCCGGGAGTTGGTGATGGACAGGGAGGCCTGGCGTGCTGTGATTCATGGGGTCTCAAAGAGTCGGACACGACTGAGTGACTGAACTGAAGTGAACTGAATATTTCATTGTATATATATGTACTGAATCTTCTTTATCCACTCCTCTGTCAATGGACATTTAGGCTGCTTCCGTGTCTTGCCTTTTGTAAATAGTGCTGCAATAAACATTGGGATGTGTCCTTTCAGATCATTCTTTCTCTGTTATATGCCTAGCAGTGGGATTGCAGAGTTATGATGATTATGTGCCATATATTCTAATGTCTGTGATTTTATTTTTTACTTTATTTGAAAAAGTTGAATGAAAAATTTAAATATGCTTTCAACTTGAGCTCCAATTCTAAAATTCAGTTTAACACTCTACATTAGACATCATTTTATTTTTGAGTGACAAAAAGACAAAACAAAACAAGCAAAAAATAAAAGTTCTTTCATTTATCAGGATAGCATCCAGCTTTTAGAAAGTGAGGGATCTGCTATATTTACCAACAGGAACCTACTGAATAGCTCAGGGAACTCTGCTCAATATTATGTGATAGACTAAATGGGAAAAGAATTTGAAAAATAGTAGATATATCCATACATAAAAAATAATAAACTACAAAAAGAGAAGGAAAGTGAAGACTGAACCTGTTTAGAAATCATGTGATGAATGCTTGGAGTTTTCTGTTCTGTTTCTCATTAAATTTTGGTTTTAAGTTTCTGATAATTAGTTTTGAGAATGTTAGTATGCTCAGGATAAATGAAGTAGGTCTTATCAGAAATAATCGAAGAATGCCACAAAATACAACAAATCCCAGAGTACAATAATATTCTAAGTTGGTTTAAAAGTTGAAATCCCTATGGCTGCTTTAAATTGTTAACTTAATGAGAAAGGTATTGAAGAGTAAAATAAAATTTTTCCATAGGGAACATATACAGGGTTGATAGATTAAAATTCACTCAAACATGTTTTATTTTTCCCCATGAAAAACACAAATACTTTCTAGCATTTATAATTTTAAAAAATAAGATTAATCTTTTCTTTAACCATAGCTCTTTTGGTCACTTTTCTTGGCAGGGGTATTAGTTGCTCAACAGAAAGAAACTGTTGTTTGTACTTACTCATTTTAAAACAAGAAGACTGGTAACAAATAATTAATTAAGTCAGTCTTTTTGGTTACTTGTCAAACTGTGAATAATGTCATTATAGTTCATCTAATAGAGCTAGAATTGTCATTTGAATGAGTCATTTTCAAAAGTCATATCATTTTAGTAAGTAAAACTTTTTAGATCTGCAGGAATCTACACAGTCACCTGAGACTGTGGTGGAATTGGTGGAATTGGCCTTTGGTGCAATATATCATTTATACTACAATACTTAATATCCATATTAAAGGCATTCGGAACTATAGCTAGCCTGAAAGTGGGCTTTTCTAGAAGTTGAATGACTTTAAAATGTCAACATTTATAGTAGAAGGTAGCACCTAACATTTAGGATCTTGTGAATTATTTACCATTTATATGATTGTAAGAATAGAATCTAATCTGTAAAACTTCACTAGAAGCCTTAAATGCATCTTAAAAATTGGACTTTATAGTAACTATGCATCAACTTTTAAGAGAAATGATTTCCTAAGAAGCCATGTATTTCATCTCTGATATACACTAAATGTGCTTTTGAACTTCTGTTACGTTTTGACAGCTTTCTCCATGTCCTTCCTCCCTGCTGCTGCTGCTAAGTCATGTCAGTCGTGTCCGACTCTGTGCAACCCCATAGACGGCAGCCCACTCGGCTTCCTTTCCTGGGATTCTCCAGGCAAGAATACTGGAGTGGGTTGCCATTTCCTTTCTCCCTATTTGCACTGAAATTTTGGAAACTCATTAAAGTTTTTAAAATATTTATTAAAAGTGGTCATAATAGAATGTTTTTGTTGTTTAGATATCATTGTTCCAGGTGCCTTTATCAAAAACAATTCCAATTCTTAAGGTTTAAGTTACCTGTTTATTCTCCTACTTTATGAATTGTTAAATTGTATAATTGAAATATGTGTAATGCTTAGTGCATAATCAAACTGTTCTGTGTTGCACCACCTTGGTCACAGCAGTTTTCACAAAAGTTCTGTAATTGTGGAAGTTGTTAATGTACATGCTTCTATTAATTATATATGTTCCCCAGCATTTAGCACAGAATCTTCCCTCAAGATAAATGATCTTATAGCAGTTATTTTATAGTCATTGTGTGCTACCCAAATTGTGCAGAATGCAGCCCCAAACCTAGAGTAATTTAAAAAAAATATATATGTAGCCCCTATGCTGTGCTACCTGAAAGCCCATGCACATAAACTCATTCTCTTCATTTAGCAGAATATCTATTTAGTAATTATGAGCAATTAATTTATTTCTTAATTCATAGTAGAATAAACAAATATAACTGTGGGAGAAGAGTGAAGAGCTATGGTTTTAGAATTCTAGCATATTAAAGCCCATTCTACATATCTTAAAGATTATGGCAACAAAGACCCTCACTTTACTGTTAAGGACATTTAGGCTTACCTTGGGGTATGTCTCAGGCTTCTCTGGTAGCTCAGTGGTAAAGAATCTACCTGCCAATGCAGGAGTCGTAGTTTTAACCCCTGGGTTGCGAAGATCTCCTGGAGAAGGGAACAGCAACCCACTCCAGTATTCTTGCCTGGGAAATCCCATGGACAGAGGAACCTGGAAGGCTACATACAGTCCATGGGGTTGCAAAGAGTCAGAAAAGACTTAGCGACTAAACAACTGGGGTATGTCTAGAGAAACTGAGTTCAAATGGAGATTTTTATTACAAGGCTTATTGAGCAGTGCTGTAAAGAAACCTGTAAGAAGCAGATTTAAGTAGAGAGAAAAATTGGGCTGAGATGATTGTTGACAAAGGTCTAACCCAACCACTTGTGGAGCTCTGAACCTGGGAAACTCCTGCAAAATTGTCCCAAATTTGGGCTTCCCCGATAGCTCAGTTGATAAAGAATCTACCTGCAATGAAGGAGACCCCATTTTATTCCTGGGTCAGGAAGATCCACTGGAGAAGGGATAGGCTACCCACTCCAGTATCCTCAGGCTTCCCTGGTGGCTCAGCTGGTAAAGAAGCCGCCTGCAATGTGGGAGACCTGGATTCCATCCCTGGGTTGGGAAGATCCCCTGAAGAAGGAAAAGGCTACCCACTCTAATATTCTGGCCTGGAGAATTCCAACATGACTGAGTGACTTTCACTTTCATTCAAGGACAATGCTTTGTACACCTGATCAATTTATCATGGGTACCCCTGATCAACCTGTCACTGGAACAGGAAAAGGGGCATATTCTTGGGTGACAAAGAACCCTTCTGCTGAATTCCATTCCCAGAGGTGGATCTCAGGTATGAGCCACCAGCAGTCAACTCTTCCAGCATCTGGGAAAATGAGTGTCCTTCTGAAGGGACAGATCTGGGTGGAGCATCCCAGTTGTCATTAATGATATAGAAGAGTCCAGAATGCTATACTGTCATACATTTCATAATGTATCCCTAAGCGTCAGCACACAGAGGGAAGGATGACCACTAGCAGGAAGCTCTCTGCACTCACTTAAATTGGCCTGTGCCTAGCCCTTAGAGAATAAAAGCAACAGTAGAGTCCTGTAAAATTTAGAAGTGCCATTGCCAAAGAATAATGCTGCTGCTGCTAAGATGCTTCAGTCGTGTCTGACTCTGTGTGACCCCATAGACGGCAGCCCACCAGGCTCCCCCGTCCCTGGGATTCTCCAGGCAAGAACACTGGAGTGGGTTGCCATTTCCTTCTCCAGTGCGTGAAAGGGAAAAGTGAAAGTGAAGTCGCTCAGTCGTGTCTGACTCTTGGCCATCCCATGGACTGCAGCCTACCAGGCTCCTCCGTCCATGGGATTTTCCAGGCAATAGTACTAGAGTGGGTTGCCATTGCCTTCTCCAAAGGATAATGAAAATAAGTGAGTTTTAGTCACCAATATTTTCCATGTGCAAAGGAACATGGTAGTTTGACAGTTGAAAATTTATTTACCAAAATGCCACAAGTTTCCCAGTTTTACGTTTACTCAGCTGCAGAAATGACTGTTTGTTCTTCAAGTAGACATTAATTACTCTGGATTTATTGGAGGGAATTCCAACTTTAGCTGATTATTTTTTTCCCACGAAACTATCCCAAAGTTCAATTTTGTCTTGACAAAAATGCTTGAGTTGGAAAACACTCCACAGGGACAGAACAGGGAACCTCAGATAAAATCATCTGTAATCTGACATTTAGAGTGTTTGAGTTTTTTCATAATGGAAATGGATATAAGATGCTGTTACGTTAATCTACTACCTAAAGGGAATTTTTCATGATTTGCCCTACTCAGTTGTGTCCAAGTCTTAGCAACCCTTTGGACTGTAGCCCTCCAGGCTCCTCTGTCCATGAGACTTTTCAGATAAGAAAACTGGAGTGGGTTGCAATTTCCTCTTCCAGGGGATATTCCCAACCCAGGGACTGAACCTGCATCTCCTGTGTCTCCTGCATTGCAGCTGGATTCTTACTGCTGACCCATCAGGGAAGCACATTCATGATTCAGTATTTCTCATTAAATGATGCCATGAACAGGGTAGCATTTAATGAAACCTATGGATTATTTTGATTGTAGACCATGATAACATTATATATTGCCTTCGCTTTTGATTGCCTTCACTCAGTAGTGTCCCACTCTTTGCGACTCCATGGACCGTAGCCTACCAGTTTCCTCTGTCCATGGGATTTTCCAAGCATAAGTACTGGAGTGGGTTGCCATTTCCTTCACACATACATACACGTACACAAACACACACATAATGAAAAGAAGTAAATGCTAGGCACCAATGTTTTTCCATGCCCAAAGGAACATGGTAGCTTAAATATACATATATTGGGCTTCCCTTGTAAATCAGTCGGTAAAGAATATGCCTGCAGTGCAGGAGACCTGGGTTTAATTCCTGGGTCAGGAAGATCCCCTAGAGAAGGAAATGGCAACCCATTCCAGTATTTTTGCCTAGAGAATCCCATGAACAGAGGAACCTGGCAGGCTATAGTCCATTGGGTTACAAGAGTCAGAC
>NW_011495072.1:18514378-18514705 GCF_000754665.1 Bison bison bison | reverse complement strand
ATATATATATGAATGAATGTGTCTGGAAATGAGATTCTCTTTTTTTTCATCCTGTGATCATTTGGATTCAGGGTTTGCATCAGTTCAGTTCAGTTCACTCGCTTAGTCGAGTCCAACTCTTTGCAACCCCATTGGCTGCAAAACGCCAGGCCTGCCTGTCCCTCACCAACTCCTGGAGTTTACTCAAAATCATGCCCATTGAGTCGGTGATACCATTCAACCATGTTATCCTCTGTCGTCCCCTTCTCCACCTGCCTTCAATCTTTCCTAGCATCAGGGTCTTTTCTTTATTTTATTTTATTTTATTTTTTTTTCTAATGTTATTTT
>NW_011495072.1:18512449-18513558 GCF_000754665.1 Bison bison bison | reverse complement strand
TTTCTCCTGGCAATCTCGATTCCAGCTTGTGCTTCTTCCAGCCCAGAGTTTCTCATGATGTACTCTACATATAAGTTAAATAAGCAGGGTGACAATATACAGCCTTGACATACTCCTTTTCCTATTTGGAACCAGTCTGTTGTTCTATGTTCAGTTCTAGCTGTTGCTTCCTGACCTGCATACAGATTTCTCAGGAGTCAGGTAAGGTGGTCTGGTATTCCCATCTCTTTCAGAATTTTCCACAGTTTATTGTGATTCACACAGTCAAAGGTTCTGGCATAGTCTATAAAGCAGAAATAGATGTTTTTCTGGAAATCTCTTGCTTTTTTGGTGATCCAGCAGATGTTGGCAATTTGATCTCTGGTTCTTCTGCCTTTTCTAAATCCAGCTTGAACACACGGAAGTTCACGATTCACTTATTATTGAAGCCTGGCTTGGAGAATTTTGAGCATTACTTTACTAGTGTGTGAGATGAATGCAATTGTGCAGTAGCTTGAGCATTCTTTGGCATTGCCTTTCTTTGGAATTGGAATGAAAACTGACCTTTGCCAGTCCCATGGCCACTGCTGAGTTTTCCAAATTTGCTGGTATATTGAGTGCAGCACTTTCACAGCATCATCTTTTAGGATTTGAAATAGCTCAACTAGAGTTCCATCACCTCCAGTAGCTTTGTTCATAGTGATGCTTCCTAAGGCCCACTTGACTTTGCATTCCAGAATGAACAGTATGAAAAGGGTTAGTATAAAGAATGTAAAGTCCTGAGTCACGTATTTTTAAATTTATTTTTGTTTGTGCCTTCCCTTCCTGCCCCCCTCCCCACTTTTAATGAGATATTATTGACATAAAACACTATGTAAGTTCATGGCAAGTGATATTATGACTTTATATACATATGTATTGCAAAATTATTACGACTAGATTGGTAAGTGTCTATCACTCCATATAATTACTGGTTTTTGTTGCTGAGACCATTTAAGATCTACTCTCTTCACACTTTTTAAAAAATTGAGATATAATTGACATATATAACATTATAGTATTTTTAGGTGCACAACATACAAATTTAATGTTTGTATATAGGAAGCAATAACCAGAATAAACTTAGTTAA
>NW_011495072.1:18486423-18512232 GCF_000754665.1 Bison bison bison | reverse complement strand
CACATTATATCCCTATGACTTATTTATTTTATAACTAGAAGTTGTACCTTTTGATTACCTTTACCCATTTTATCTACCCCTACCCCTTATCTCTGGCAACGACCAATCTGTCCTCTATATTTATGAGTTTGCCTTGTGTTATTGTTGTTTTTAGTTTTTTCTTTTAATTCCCTATATAAGTGAGATTATATGGTACTTTTCTTTCTCTGTCTGACTTATTTCACTTAGAATAATATTTTGAAGATTGATCCATGTTGTCTCAAATGGCAATGTTTCATGTTTAATAACTACATAGTATCACATCACGGAGAAGGCGATGGCACCCCACTCCAGTGCTCTCGCCTGGAAAATCCCATGGATGGAGGAGCCTGGTGGGTTGCAGTCCATGGGGTTGCTAGGAGTCGGACACAACTGAGCGACTTCACTTTCACTTTTCACTTTCATGCATTGGAGAAGGAAATGGCAACCCACTCCAGTGTTCTTGCCTAGAGAATCCCAGGGACAGGGGAGCCTGGTGGGCTGCCGTCTATGGGGTCGCACAGAGTCGGACACGACTGAAGCGACTTAGCAGTGACTTAGCAGTATCACATCATAGTAAAATAGAGTCATTTGTGATATATAATGTGATATTATTTAGTTTAATTTCATTTCCTTTGCACATATATCCAGCATTGGTTTTACTGGGTCATATGGTTTGTATATTTTCAATTTTTTGAAGAACTTCTTGTTTTTCAAAATGACTTCACCAATTAAATTTCCACTAACAGTACTCAAGGGTTCCCTGTTTTCCACAGCCAGTGTGCTCAGTCACTTCAGCTGAGCCCAACTCTTTGTGACGCTATAGACTGTAGCCTATCAGGCTCCTCAGTCCATGGGATTGTCCAGGCAAGAACACTGGAATGGATTGCTATGCCATCCTCCAGGGGATCTTCCTGACCCAAGAATCAAACCTGCATCTCCTGCAGCCAAATTCTTTATTTCTGAGCCACTGGGGAAGCTCTCCCCAGCCAACATTTGTAGTCTTATGTCTTTTGGTAATCAACATTCTACAAGTGTGAAGTGATATCTCAGTATAGTTTTAATGTGCATTTCTTTGATATTTAGTGATGTAGAGCATCTCTTAATGTACCTGTTGGCAATTTGTATGTCACCTTTGGAAAAAAATTTAATCAGATTATTTGTTTTTTCACTCTTGATTTGTATGAATTTCTATATAGTTTTAATATTAACCTATTATAAGATCAACCATTTGCAAATATTTTTTTCCTTTCACATCCTTATTTAAATTAATTTCTAATTATATTTTGTTGTTGATGCTGTTTAAATGAGATTGCCTTCTTGCCTTGTTTTATTTTTACATATTTTGTTACTAGTGTATAGAAACACAATTTATGTTGTATGTCAATTTTGTATCGTTCAGAATTACTTTCTTAGTTCTAGCAGTTTTGGTGGATTCTTTAGGGGTATATATAAACTTATCCCTAAGTATATGAATATATTTGAACTCATATGAATATATATGAACTCATATGTATATATACAAATTTATCCCTAAGTATATGAACTCCATATCACCTGCAAACTGAAGCAGTTTTATTTTTTCCTTTCTGATTTGAATGCCTTTTATTTCTTTTTCTTGCCTGCTTGTGCAGGCTTACACTTCAAGTACTTAGCTGAATACGTATAGTGAAAGTGGGCAATCTTGTTTTGTTCATGATATTAAGAGGAAAAGCTTTCAGGTTTTGACCATTAAGCATGATGTTAGTTGTGAACTTGTCATATATGGCCTTTATCATAATGAGTTTCTTTTAGTCTTTCAGGGTTTTTAATCATGAAATGATGTTGTACATTGCCAAATACTTTTTTCAGATCTAGTGAAATGATCATATGATTTTTCTCTTTCAATCTGTTAATAATATGAACCATAATTATTGATTTATTTATAGTGAATTATCCTTACATTCCAGGGATAAATCCCACTTGACATGGTATATAGTCCCTAAATCTTTTATTGAATTCAACTTGCAAATATTTTTGAGAATGTTTTCATCTATATTAATCAGTGAGATTGATATATAAATTTCTTTTCTTGTAGCATATTTACCTGATTTTGATATCAGGGTAACATGGGCTTCCCTGGTGTCTCACTCAGTAAAGAATCTGCCTTCAGTGCAGGAGACCCAGGTTCGATCCCTGGGTGGGAAAATCCCCTGAGGAAGGAAATGGCAAAGCACTCCAGTACCCTTGCCTGGAAAATCCCATGGACAGAGGAAGCTGGGTGGGCTGCAGTCCATGGGGTCTCAGAGTTGGGCAAAACTGAGCAACTAACAAATTCACTTTCAATGTGGGCCTCAGGAAATGAAATGAGGGTATTTCCTACTCTTGAAATTTTGGGAAGAGTTTAAGAAGGATTGGTATTAATTCTTTTTTAAATGTGTGGTAGAATTTACCTATGAAAACATCTGGTCCTGGACTTTTCTTTGGTGGGAGGTTTTTGATAACTGATTTAACCTCCTAGTCATATCGGTTTGCTCTCTAGTCATTACTGTTTTGCTCTCATTATTGATTTTCTATCTCTTCATAATTC
This sequence comes from Bison bison bison, assembly GCF_000754665.1. NCBI lineage: Eukaryota > Metazoa > Chordata > Mammalia > Artiodactyla > Bovidae > Bison > Bison bison. The sequence goes on along the minus strand of NW_011495072.1, from coordinate 18,509,645 downwards.
ATTTTGGCATGTTGTATGCTTATAGGAAGTAGGAAGTCAAGAGATATCTGGGTTAACCGGCAAATTTGGCTTTGGAATACAGAATGAAGCAGGGAAAAGGCTAACAGAGTTTTGCCAAGAGAACCACTGGTCATAGCAAACACCCACTTGCAACAACACCAGAGAAGACTCTACACATGGACATCACCAGATGGTCAATACTAAAATCAGATTGATTATATTTTTTGCAACCAAAGATGGAGAAGCGCTATACAGTCAGCAAAAACAAGACTGGGAGCTGACTGTGGCTCAGACTGTGAATTTCTTATTGCCAAATTCAGACACACTGAAAAGAATAGGGAAAACCAGTAGACCATTCAGGTATACCTAAATCAAATCCCTTACCATTTTACAGTAGAAGTGACAAATAGATACAGGGGTTAGATCTGATAGACAGAGTGCCTGAAGAAATATGGATAGAGGTTCATGACATTGTACAGGAGGCAGTGATCAAGACCATCCCCAAGAAAAATAAATGCAAAAAGGCAAAATGGTTGTCTGAGGAGGTGTTAAAAATAGCTGAGAAAAGAAAAGAAGTGAAAGGCAAAGGAGAAAAGGAAAGATACGCCTATTTGAATGAGGAGTTCCAAAGAATAGCAAGGAGATATAAGAAAGACTTCCTCAGTGATCAGTCCAAAGAAATAGAGTAAAACAATAGAATGGGGAAAACTAGAGATCTCTTCAAGAAGAAGGGAGATACCAAAGGAACATTTCATGCAAAGATGGGGACAAGAAAGGACAGAAATGGTATGGACCTAACAGAAGCAGAAGATATTAAGAAGTGGCAACAACACATAGAAAAACTATACAAAAAATATCTTCATGACCCAGATAACCATGATGGTTTGATCACCCACCTAGAGCCAGACATCCTGGAATGTGAAGTCAAGTGGGCTGTAAGAAACATCACTATGAACAAAGCTAGTGGAGGTGATAGAATTCCCACTGAATTATTTCAAATCCTAAAAGATGATGCTCTGAAAATGCTACACTCAATAGGTCAGCAAATTTAGAAAACTCAGCAGTGGCCACGGGACTAGAAAAGGTCAATTTTCATTCCAATTCCAAAGAAAGTCAATGCCAAAGAATGTTCAAACTACCACACATTGCACTCATCTCACACACTAGCAAAGTAATGCTCAAAATTCTCCAAGCCAGGTTTCAATAGTAGGCAAACCATGAACTTCCATATGTTCAAGCTGGATTTAGAAAAGGCAGAGGAACCTGAGATCCAGCCAAAATCTGCTGGATCATCAAAAAAGCAAGAGCGCACCAGAAAAACATCTGGAACTTCTACTTTATTGACTATGCCAAAACCTTTGACTGTGTGGATCACAATAAACAGTGGAAAATTCTTAAAGAGATGGGAATACCAGACCAGCTGACCTGCCTCTTGAGAAATCTGTATGCAGGTCAAGAAGCAACAGTTAGAACTGGACATGGAACAACAGACTGGTCCCAAATTGGGAAAGGAGTAGGTCAAGGCTGTACATTGTCACCTTGCTTATTTAACTCATATGCAGAGTACATCATGAGAAATGCCAGGCTGGATGAAGCACAAGCCAGAATCAAGATTGCCAGGAGAAATATCAATAACCTCAGATATGCAGATGACACCACCCTTATGGCAGAAAAAGAAGAACTAAAGAGCCTCTTGATGAAAGTGAAAGAGGAGAGTGAAGAAGTTGGCTTAAAACTCAACATTCAGAAAACAAAGATCATGGCATCTGGTCCCATCACTTCATGGCAAATAGATGAGGAAACATGGGAAACAGTGGGGGACTTTATTTTTTCGGACTCCAAAATCACTGCAGATGGTGACTGCAGCCATGAAATTAAAATTTTGCTCCTTGGTAGAAAAGCTATGACCAATCTAAAAATCAGAGACATCACTTTGCCAACAAAGGTCCATCTAGTCCAAGTTCTAGTTTTTCCAGTAGTCATGTATGGATGTGACAGTTGGACTACAAAAAATGCTGAGCACCAAAGAATTGATGCTTTTGAACTGCGGTGTTGGAGAAGACTCTTGAGAGTCCTTGGACTGCAAGGAAATCCAACCAGTCCATCCTAAAGGAAATCAGTCCTGACTACTCATTGGAAGCACTGGTACTGAAAGTTAAACTCCAATACCTTGGCTACCTTATATGAAGAACTGACTCATTTGAAAAGACCCTGATGCTGGGCAAGACTGAAGGCAGGAGGAGGAGGGGATGATAGAGGATGAGATGATTGGATGGCATCACTGACTCGAAGGACAGGAAAGCCTGGTGTGCTGCAGTCCATGGGGTTGCAAAGAGTCAGACATGACTGAGTGACTGAACTGATGTTTATAGGAATTTATCCTTTTCTTCTAGTTGTCCGATTTGTTTTCACTTAATTTTTTTTACAGTAGTCTCATGATTCTCTTTGTTTCTGTTATATACATTGTGAAGTCTCCTCTTTCACTTCTGAGTTTATTTATTTGAGATTTCTTTCTTTGCTTCTTAGTCTAGCTAATTTTGTTTATCTTTTTTTTTTTTTTTAAGAATTAGCTGTTTGTTATGTTTATCTTTTCTATTGTTTTTCTGGCCTTTATTTTATTTTTGCTCTTTTTTTTAAAATTTCCTTTGTTCTACTTAACTTTGTTCTTCTTTCTTTAGTTCCTTGCAGAGTAAGGTTAGGTTGTTTATTTAAGATTTTTGTTTTCCCTTAATGTAGGCATGTATTGCTATAATATTTCCTCTCAGTACTGATTTTGTGCATCCCACACATTTTGGTATGTTGTTTTTCATTTTTTTTTAAAGTAATTTTTTTGAATTCTCTTTTGACTACTTATTTGGCCCACTGGTTGTTTAGTTTCCACACAAATTTATGAATTTTCCAGTTTTCCTCCTATTACTGATTTTAGTTTTATACCATTGTGGTTGGAAAAAGTACTTGGTATGATTTCAGTGTTCTTAAATTTGCAGTCTTGTTTTGTGACTTAATATATGTTCTGTTCTAGAGAACGTTCCATGCATACTTGAGAGGAATTTATTCTCCTGATGTTGGCTGGAATGTTTCCAATAGTCCTTAGGTTCATTTGATCTAATGTATAGTTCACATTCAACATTTCCATATTGAAATGTTGATTATCTGTCTGGATGATTTGTCCATTTTTGAAAGTGGAATATTGAAAGTGGAAATCAGTATTTTTCTTTTATTTAAAATTAAATAATTTATGTTTATTGTTTTCTATTTCTTCCTTTAGATAGGTATTTGTTTAATATATTCATAGGCTCTGATGTGATACATATGTACTTATAATCCCAAAAACTTTTCTTGCATTGACACCTTTATAATTATGTAATGTCCTTCTCTATCCCTTGTACTGTTTTGAGTTGAAGTCTATTTTGTTTGAAATAAGTATAGCTACTTCAGCTTTTCTTTTGGTTTCTATTGGCATGGGATAAGTTTTTCCATCATTTCACTTTGAACCTATATGAGTCCTTGAAGCTGAAATGAGTCTCTTGTATAAGGCAGCTTATAATAAGGTTTTGTTGTTTTTAATCCATTTAGCCACTCTCTGCCTTTTGATTAGAAAATTTAATCCATTTACATTTAGAGTAATTATTGATGGACATAGACTACTAATGCCGTCATTGTTTTCTGAATAGTATAAATCCTTGGGTTTCTTTCTTCCTCTCTTGTCTTCCTTTGTGAATTAATGATCTTACATATTGTTAGCCTTGATTCCCTTAACTTTATCTTTTGTGGGCCTAATGCAGGTTTTTTTTTTCCTTGTGCTTAACATAATGTTTACATAAAACATAGAACTATTTTAGGCTAACTGTTTATGTACAAAAATTCTACCGTTTCTTCCTCTTATGTTTCTGATATCACAGTTTACCTCTTATTATGTTGTGTGCTTATTAAGAAATTATTCTAGCTATAGTTATTATTAATACTTTCGTCCTTTAACATTTATTCTAGAGTTAAGTGGTTAACATATTAAAATATTAGAATATTCTGAATTTGACTATATACTTACCTTTACCTGTATAGTGTATATTTTCATATTACTAATTAGCATTCTTTCATTTCAGCTTAAGAACTCCTTTCAGAATTTCTTGCAAGACTACTTCTAGAAATGATGAATTCATTCAGCTTTTATTTGTCTGAGAAAGTATTTATCTTTCATTTATTTTTAAGGATAACTTTGCAGGATAGAGTATATTCAATGCTGTTTTTTTCTTTCAGAATTTTGAATATATTATCCCATTCATTGCCTATACGGTTCCTACTGAGAAATTCATTGAGAGCTTTATTGGGTTTCTCTTGTAATTTACAAGCTTCTTTTCTCTTGCTGCTTTTAAAATTTTTCTTTTATTTTAATAGCTTTATTATAATGTGTTTTGGAGAAGATCTCTTTATGTTGAAACTGGGGACCTATGAGCTTCATGAACATGGATGTTTAGAATTTTTCCCAGTTTGAAGACGTTCTCAGCCATTATTTCTTTAAAGAATCTTTCTGCCCCCTCCCTTTCTGCTCCTTCTTCTTCTGGGACTCCAATAATTCTTAGATTCTTTCTTTTAGTGGTATCCCCTAGGATGTTGTAGGCTTTTCTCACTCTTTCATTTTTTCAGTCTGTTCTCTTAAGCTGAATAATCTCGAAGGTCAACCTACTAATTCACTTATGCTTTTTTCTTGTTTGATCCATTCTGTTGATGATGCTTTCTATAGTACTTTCCATTATATTCATTGTATTCTTCACCTTCAGAATTTCTGTTAGCTTCTTTTTAAGATTTCTAAAAAGAAGCTTTAAAATTTTAAGCTTCTCATTTTCTTTATGCATTGCTTTACTGACTTTATTTACTAAATTGTATTTCTGTGTGTGTGTGTGTGTGTGTGTGTGTGTTTTATAGCTCATTGAGTTTCCTTAAAATAGCTGTTTTTGTATTTTTTTATCGGGTAAATCACAGATCCCTGTGTATTTGGGATCTGTAATTGCAGAATTATTGCATCCCTCCGGTGTGTCATGTTTTAATTTTTCATGTTTATTGAAGTTTTGCGCTAGTGTCTTTGTTTTCTAAGTAGCAATAATCTTTTCTAGTCTTTACTGACTGACTCTTAGAAAGAACTACCTTCTATCAGTCCTGCTAGATTTCTGAGTTTTCCTCAGTCCTTCTCTGAATATGCCTGCTCCACCCTTCTTGCTCCCTCTTGTGGCAGAATTCCTAAGCATGTATAACTTTTCTCGATTTTCCAGAATGAGCCACATGCTGAAAACCCCCCTTTTACTTTTCCAAAGGCAGTCTTTACCAGAGCTGCAGATTTTGGCTGGCTTTCTGTGAATGCTCACTAGCTGTCTATAAAAGCTCACTTCTGTTGCTGTTAAGACCATGCACAAACAGTTGGTCGTGGGGTAGAGGTGTGTTTGCATGAAAAATCACAGAGTGCTGGGGGTGCCCATGGTTCAACCAAGAGTATCTGCAGTGATTTCTGGGTGGCCCTCCCAATGGAGTGCCTGGTGTAGATTGTAGGATCTGTGTCCCCTTAATGCATTTCACTTCAAGCCCAGCTGCTGGCTACCCCTTTATTATACAGCTCACTGTTCAGGATTCTGGATAGGGAGAGAGACACACAGCTGGGAAGCTGGGTGCTCCCTCATGCATTCTCACTTTCTGCCAGCAAGACAGATCAGTCTGAGAAGGGCTTCTTGGCATTGAGCTGTGCTGCCTTAAGGGAGGGGTGGATTGGATAAAATCAGACTGATCCTCTTACCCTCATGAATGTGTCCAATTATATATTGTGCTCTAGTAGTGTGTTGAAACTTCTCCGTTGGCCTTCTGAACATCAGAAAAAGCTCTCTCGTCTAGTTCAGTGTTTTCTTGGAGTTCCTGAACTATTGATGAGAAAGGCTGGAGCCAGTCATGTGTCTCTTTAGGGTCCACAGTCAGGACAGAGGTCTATATATATATTACTGAATGCCTGGGTAGGTAACACTCCTCCTAGGTCCCTTGGTGTAATTGAAATTGTAATTGCAATTGGTGCTATTGAAGGAATCAAAGCCAGTCATTGCTGTAGCTGAGTCTTTATGTGTATATGTGGTTTATAATCAGGTCCATGGTTAGTAAGTCTGCTTTCTGGGGGTAGATCCATTTTCTCAAAATGTTTCTTCTCATTCTTGGACTTCAGCAAGGTTTTACAATCTCCTAACTGGCTCTTAAGAAGAGGTGCTAAGAATATACAGAAGAACTATACAAAAAAGATCTTCATGACCCAGATAACCATGATGGTTTGATCACTCACTAGACCCAGACATCCTGAAACTCAAAGAAAGAGAGTATTTGAAGGATCATTACAACTCAATTCCAGTTGAGCTATTTCAAATCCTAAAAGATGATGCTGTGAAAGTGCTGCACTCAATATGCCAGCAGATTTAGAAAACTCAGCAGTGGCCACAGGACTAGAAAAGGTCAGTTTTCATTTCAATCCCCAAAAGTGTTCAAACTACCACACAATTGCACTCATCTCACACACCAGCAAAGTAATGCTCAAAATTCTCCAAGCCAGACTTCAACATTATGTGAACCATGAACTTCCTTACAGATGTTCAATCTGGATTTAGAAAAGGCAGAGGAACCAGAGATCAAATTGCCAATATTCATTGGACCATCAAAAAATCAAGAGAGTGTCAGAAAAGCATCTATTTCTGCTTTATTGACTACGACAAAGTCTTTGACTGTGTGGATCACAGCAAACTGGAAAATTCTTCAAGAGATGGGAATACCAGACCACCTGACTTGCCTCTTGAGAAACCTGTATGCAGGTCAGGAAGCAACAGATAGAACTGGACATGGAACAACAGACTGGTTCCAAATTGGGAAAGGCGTACATCAGGCTGTTTTTTGTCACCCTGCTTAATTAACTTATATGCAGAGTACTCATGCGAAATGCTTGCTCAGTGAAGCACAAGCTGGAAGACTGCTGGGAGAAATATCAGTAACCTCAGATATGCAGATGACACCATCCTTATGGCAGAAAGTGAAGAGGAACTAAAGAGCCTCTTGATGAAAGCGAAAGAGGAGAGTGAAAAAGTTGGCTTAAAACTCTACATTCAGAAAACTAAGATCATGGGATCCGGCCCCATCACTTCATGGCAAATAGATGGGGAAACAATGGAAACAGTGACAGACCTTATCTTTTTGAGCTCCAAAATCATTGCAGATGGTGACTGCAACCATGAAAATAAAAGACATTTGCTCCTTGAAGAAAAGTTATGACCAAGGTAGACAGCATATTAAAAAGCAGAGACATTATTTTACCAACAAAGGTCTGTCTAGTCAAAGCTATGGCTTTCCCAGTAGTCGTGTATGGATGTGAGAGTTGGACTATAAAGAAAGCTGAGCACTGAAGAATTGATGCTTTTGAACTGTGGTGTTGGAGAAGACTCTTGAGAGTCCCTTGGACTGCAAGGAGATACAACCAGTCCATCCTAAAGGAAATCAATCCTGAATATTCTTTGGAACGACTGATGCTAAAGCTGAAGCTCCAATTCTTTGGCCACCGATGAGAAGAACTGACTCATTGGAAAAGCCATTGATGCTGGAAAAGATTGAAGGTGGGAGGAGAAGGGGATGACAGAGTATGAGATGGTTGGATGGCATCACTGACTCAATGGACATGAGTTTGAGTAGATTCTGGGAATTGGTGATGGACATGGAGGCATGGTATGCTGCAGTCCATGGAATCGCAAAGAGTCGGACATGACTGAGCTACAGAACTAAACTGGCTGTTTTAACTTTCACAAAGGTACTTTTATCCTTGGATGAGTACCAAACTGTTGTTGAGGGATGTCAATAAATATCTTATTCATCCATCTTGTTGACATTATTTCTCCTGCTTACTTTTTATATCACCATGCTTGAGATATCAGAGGACGTAACCTAAAATGCACCCAGAAGGCTCCTATGAAAAATGAAAGTCAGAGTTGCTCCATCATGTCTGACTCTTTGCAACCCCATGGACTGTAGCCTGCTAGACTTCTCTGTCCATGGGATTCTCTAGGCAAGAATACTGAAGTGGGTAGCCATTCCCTTCTCCTGGGGATCTTCCCAGCCAGAGAGAGAACTCAAGTCTCCTGCATTGCAGGCAGATTCTTTACCATTTGATTCACCAGGGATGCCCCAGAAGGCTCCTATATATGACAGATCACAGGAGCCTACTTCATTGCAGTATTCCCCAGTTGTCTCCCAATTTTAGACTCTTCCTATTACCAGTGCCACCAGGGATAGTCTCAGATGAATATCTTGACACATCAATTTTCATAATGTAATTCCAAAATATTTGTCTCAGAAAGTTTCATTCTAGCTTATACATGTGAATTCCTATTGTTTGGAGATAGACATGAATTGGTCAAGTATCTTGGTACTAAAGGTAGCACTGTGGTCCCCCTTCAGGTGAAAAGCTAACAGGTTCAGCAACAACAACTTTGTACAGACTCAAAATATCAGTTCAGTTCAGTTCAGTCGCTCAGTCGTGTCTGACTCTTTGTGACCCCATGAATCGCAGCACACCAGGCCTCCCTGTCCAAACATTGAAAGCTAAATGTTGAAAGGCAAGGGAAATACAGGTAAACATTGGTGGACATTACTGAATAAGAGAATGTGACGACTGAGATCTATTTTACAATCTGGTTCATGAGATTTTTTAGGTGGAAAAGGGGATTGAGAGGATAGTTTTAATTTTAAGTTCCATAAGTATATTTATTGATGGAGCTAGAGTTGATCACTCAATTCTAAACGTTGTTATCCTTGACAAATAGGGTTATAGGGGGCAACGTTCAATTGTTTTCTCTCTAAGACATTAAATCACCTGACTCTCTAGCAGACAGGCAGTTTGGATTTCAGGAAGGCTTTATAGGATTGTATATCACCTCCCTCACTGGCATTAAGCATTTGTATTATGAAAAAAAAAAACAAACTATGAAATTATATGCAATGTACCTAAACTAAAATATATTTAACTTGAATGTCCTTTTGTAGTGTAATTTGCAATAAACACTTCTTGTTTATGCTTTTTTAAAAATAACAATCTATTCATACAAGCAAAATTTAGAGAAGCATTTTAGTATCAATGAAATGCATTGAAGATGAAAGCTGTGTCTTTTACTGTTTGGCTGTACTAATATGTGACATTGGGTTTTCTAAATTTTCTTCTCAGACTCAGAATTAATATCAAGAATTGCACTAAATGATGTTTTGCTTCACTGTCTTAGTTCAAAAGGCCCTTTGATCTCTGAATCAGAAATATTTCTATTTTAATGCAGATAGTTTTCTTGTGCTAGCTGTAATTAATAAAATAAGCACATAATGGATAGTATGGATAGTAAAACATGTTCAGATTCTAATATTACTTTTATATTGACAGCTTTGTGCTTTACAGACAGCAGTCATAAAAGCATTTTGAAAAGTCTTGTTCTTTGTTAAGAAAAGTCAATAGAAAATATTTAAATTTAATATTTAACTATTTTTTTAATATTTAAAATTAATATTTAAATCTATGACAAAGGAGGCAAGAATATACAATAGAGAGAAAACAATCTCTTTAACAAGTGGTGCTGGGAAAACTGGTCAACCACTTGTAAAAGAATGAAACTAGAACACTTTCTAACACCATACACAAAAATTAACTCAAAATGGATTAAAGATCTAAATTTAAGACCAGAAATTATAGAACTCCTAGAGGAAAACATAGGCAAAACACTCTCTGATGTAAATCATAGCAGGATCCTCTATGATCCACCTCCCAGAGTAATGGAAATAAAAGCAAAAATAAATAAATGGGACCTAATTAAACTTAAAAGATTTTGCACAATGAAGGAAACTATAAGCAATGTGAAAAGACAGCCTTCAGAATGGGAGAAAATAATAGCAAATGAAACAACGGACAAATAATTAATCTTAAAAATATACAAGCAACTCCTGCAGCTCAATTCCAGAAAAATAAATGACCCAATCAAAAAATGGGCCAAAGAAGTAAACAGACATTCTCTAAAGAAGACATACAGATGGCTAACAAACACATGGAAAGATGCTCAACATCACTCATTATCAGAGAAATGCAAATCAAAACCACAATGAGGTACCATCTCACCCTTGTCAGAATGGCTGCTATCCAAAAGTCTACAAGCAATAAATGCTGGAGAGGGTGTGGAGAAAAGGGAACCCTCTTACACTGTTGGTGGGAATGCAAACTAGTACAGCCACTATGGAGAACAGTGTGGCGATTCCTTAAAAAACTGGAAATAGAACTGCCATATGACCCAGCAATCCCACTGTTGGGCATACACACGGAGGAAACCAGAATCGAAAGAAACACATGTACCCCAATGTTCATCGCAGCACTGTTTATAATAGCCAAGCCACGGAAGCAACCTAGATGTCCATCAGCAGATGAATGGATAAGAAAGCTGTGGTACATATACACAATGGGATATTACTCAGCCATTAAAAAGAATACCTTTGAATCAGCTCTAATGAGGTGAATAAAACTGGAGACTATTATACAGAGTAAAGTAAGCCAGAAAGAAAAATACCAATGCAGTATATTAACATATATATATGAAATTTAGAAAGATGGTAACGATAACCCTATATGCGAGACAGCAAAAGAGACACAGATATATAGAACAGTATTTTGGACTCTGTGGGAGAAGGCAAGGGTGGGATAATTTGAGAGAATAGCATTGAAACATGTATATTATCATATTTGAAACAGACCTCCAGTCCAGGTTCATTGCATAAGACAGTGTGCTCAGGGCTGATACACTGGGATGACCTAGAGGGATGGGATGGGGAAGGAAGTGGGAGGGGGGCTCAGGAAGGGGATCACATGTACACCCATGGCTGATTCATGTCAATATATGGCAAAACCACTACAATATTGTAAGGTAAATAGCCTCCAATTAAAATAAATAAATTTAAAATAAAATATTTAAATTTCACTCTATATAAGGATATATGAAGTTATTATATTTATGCAATAATAGAATATTATTCAAGTTTATTTGCCTTTCATTATACACTAAGTACCCTGTACAATGATTCATACAATGAAGACATTCAAAAATATTTTTTAGTCATTGAAAGTAATGTCCAAACATATATTGAGTATTCAGTATATTCAACAGAGTTTTATGAAGTATGCACAGGAGATATCCTAGAAATTTTAATGTTTACTATATAAAAAGAGCACTGTAATCAAAAGAGTATGTAAGGTATTTATTAAAACACAAAATAGTATCCTTGTATTGTGGAACTTGTATCAGATTTTTTAATTTCTTCAAGATAAGCTATAACATGATGTTTATCAAACTTATTTTTTAAAAATAAGCCTTTTACAACTACTAAATAATGTGACTAGTGTCCCATGGAATATACTTTGGGGAACACTATTATATAAAATAAACTAAGCTACTCTTCATGGGCTGTACAAAAATATGTACAAGATGAGGGTCTTGTCTGTTGACTGGGACATAGTACACTTATGATATAGTTTGAGAGATGATTGATGGGAATGGAGGCATTGGTCTTTCGGGGCAGCTGTTCTTAAATAAAGGCAGTTACGTAACTAATTCAAGGCCTCAGCTTTTCAATGCCTTGCTAATAACCATGTGGTTTTATTTGATCTTAGCCATATTGATTATTTGTGAATTTGGGTTTCTACACTAGACACAATAATGTGATAATTTATTTCCAACAATCTACTGGTTCTAGATACTGGTCTTATTTCTCTATTATATTTGACCAAACTTGATTTTATACTTGTTCACAGAATTTAATTCTCAAATATGTCTTTCTATAAACTGTTCTATCCTCCTGCATCTGAACCTGTTCTATTACTCCATTTTTATTTCAAAGACTATATATTGGATCCTTGCCAAACTGTGAGCTGTTAAATCCAAAAATAATGTTAGATATTGTTTCACTTATCATTTTCATTCATTGATAATACATAGCAGTTGTACATTTCTATAACACCAAGACAGTATTAAATACGTATAAGATGCATCTCTCATCTTCAATTACCTAATGTCCATCCTATTGTCATTTCGGTATTTTGAAGGAAAAGCTACCTACTTAATTAGTAATTCCAAAACAGAGCAAATACTCAAATCTGAAAATCATGTAGCAAATTAAATATTTAATATTCAGTAGGATTTACTCTATTATCTCAACAGTTAAAATACTTTTATATGTTAATTCTTATTGGTTCTGTAAGTTTGCTACAAGTCAGTTTTCTAGAAAATTAAAACAAAAGTGCATTTTTGTTATTAAAATACTCAGAGATTTTGTTATAAGTTTATAAAATATAGAAAATATGCTCCTGAAAAGATACCATAAACAGCTTTGTGACCAATTTCCCCAGAAAAGCAATCATAATTTGTTAAAATTATTACTTAAATTCCTCAAATTTTAAGAGAATACAGAAAATAGGGAGATTATTTAAGAAAATCAAATAAATTTCACATGATTGTGTGCATGTCCAAGGCTGTACACTCTGGAGAATGCTGTCAGACTACAAGCAGAATGGCAGCCCACCAGGCTCCTCTGTCCATGGGATTCTCCAGGCAAGAACACTGGAGTGGGTTGCCATTTCCTTCTCCAATGCATGAAAGTGAAAAGTGAAAGTGAAGTCGCTCAGTTGTGTCCATCTCCTAGCGACCCCATAGACTGCAGCCCACCAGTACCCTCCATCCATGGGATTTTCCAGGCAAGAGTACTGGAGTGGGGTGTCATTGCCTTCTCCGAAATACTTGAGGTAGGCATTACACAAAGCAACAAGGAAACACTGACAAGCCCTTAGATGGGGGAGCAGGGAGTGATATAAGAATCTACAACATATGGTATAAATTGCCCAGTTTTCTACAAAAACATTTTTGATACAAGAAAAATAGAAGAAAGGAGGATCCAAACCCAAGAAAAATGGTAGAAAGTACAAATTGTCTTTGAGAGGGACCAGATGTCAGATTTAATAAAGATTTCAACGATCATAGTCTAAATAGTTGTGAAGCAGTAAAGAAAATCATGTCTAAAGAAGTAAAGGAAGGTGCAATGGCAATGTCTCAGCAAATAGAAAACAATAAAAAGAAAATATTGTAAAATATCAAATAAAATTCTAGATTATAAGTATAATAATCAAAATGAAATATTTACTACATAGTATGTGTGTACCAGGTACTGTACTAGATATAGGGAAAACAAAGATAAACTGCCATTTTTGGCCTAGTAGAACAGATGCAATGGCACCCCACTCCAGTACTCTTGCTTGGAAAATCCCATGGATGGAGGAGCCTGGAAGGCTGCAGTCCATGGGGTCGCTAAGAGTCGGACACGACTGAGCGACTTCACTCACTTTTCACTTTCATGCATTGGAGAAGGAAATGGCAACCCACTCCAGTGTTCTTGCCTTGAGAATCCCAGGGACGGGGGAGCCTGGTGGGCTGCCGCCTATGGGGTCGCACAGAGTCGGACATGACTGAAGCGACTTAGCAGCAGCAGCAGCAGAACAGATGCATTGACTCAGTTACAATGTAGTTTAATGAAATCTAAAGTAAAGATACATATAAGATTACCACAGGAGCAAAGAGATTGAAATAATTCTGGGAGAATTGGAGGAGGTATTTAAGAAATTATATTTATGCTGATTGAAAAGGATCCTAAGCATGATAAGAAAGTAAAGATATTCAATGCAAAGGAAATATGCTTAAGACAGAGAATTCTGTGTGAAGATGTGAACATACAGAAGCAGACAATAGTCATGTAAAAAGATTATCTAGACTAAAATTGTGATGGATTTATCTGGCATACCATGTATTTTGAATTGCTAGTATGCAATCAGGAACTATTTTAAGATTTTTAGGCAGGGGAATGGCTTGCTGAGACATGTGTTTTGGAAAAATCCATCTTAAGGCAGTGTGAAGGATAGATTGTAGGAAAATGAGTTAGGTGGTTCCTGCAATTGTCCTGGCAAAAACTGAGGTCTGGTTCAGTGGCAGATGAGGCAGAGAGTAGGAATAGTTTAAAACAATATTCATAGCTAAAAACAGTATTATTTGTCTTCAAAGATGATGAAGGAAAGAATTGGCTGTGATTTTAAGTTTCTAGTCTGAGTTGTTATGTGGAAATATCAGAGGAGGGCAGAGTTGAAGTGGTGTGAGGAAACAAAAGTAGTGAGTTCAGTTTGGGACATAATGCATTTGAGATCTGGGACATTGAGAGGCAGCTCTACTGTGTAGTTTGGTACTTCGGTCAGGTTCTTAGGGAACCAGATTAAAATGCAACCTAAGGCTCATTTATATTATATTATAAATTAACTGAGTGTAACCAGTGACTTCTACATACCCATTCATCTAGTCTACCTGTGAACTAAACTAAAAGGTCTAGAATAAGAGGAGTTAATTGAAGTGTAATCTGCTGCCCAGGGCAATTAAATATATTTGCATGAATATATTAAAGTTTTTAAAGTATATACATTATGAAAACTAATAAGTAATAATAATAATCTTATTATTTTCTTCATGGCCAAAAAAAAACCTCAGAGCAAAGGAGGAACCCTTTAATCTAATGAATATTATGATTTTGATTGTGGTAAGCCATGAATGAAAGCTAATTTAGGATACTTAGAGAATGTGGTTTTACCTATTCAAATAATTTTTGTATGCTACAATTGAAGTGTTCTTATTTCCTTAAAATTCATGTAAATTAAATTTGCATTAGAAAATTAATTCTCTCAAATTTAATGTTTTATATATACAAGAAATTTATGAATACAATTAGTATTTACAGTCTTTTTTTGTCAAAATCTATTATTTAACATTAATTAAATTTAGATAAATTTCCATAATAATGGTACAGGATGCTCTGTAAAGCAATAAACATGAATTTAGAATGGAAATGCTTTCATATATAAGGCAAAAATACTTTTATTCATTCACTCAATATGTATTTATGAAATGATTAACACAAGCTGGGCTCTATTCTAAGTACTGTTATAGGGAACAAAACTGTTCTGTTTTCATAGAGCTTGCTTTCTAGTGAAAGAGATATATACTACTACTACTACTACTAAGTCGCTTCAGTCGTGTCCGACTCTTAGCGACCCCATGGACTGTAGCCTACCAGGCTCCTCCATCCATGGGATTCTCCAGGCAAGAGTACTGGAGTAGGATGCCATTACACAATATTAAATAAATAAAATATGTATTTATAAATGCTATGGCGGAAAGCAAGAAAGAGATTTGGGATATGTTTGGAGAAGGGCGCTATTTTGATCCTGGTGTTCAATGTGCTCAGTCGCTTCATTAGTGTCTGACTCTGTGACCCTATGGAGTGTAGCCTGCCAGGCTCCTCTGTCCATGGGATTCTCCAGGCAAAAGTACTGGAGTGGGTTGCCATGACCTCCTCCAGGAGATCTTCCTGACCCAGGGACTGAACTCACATCTCTTATGTCTCCTGCATTGGCAGGAGAGATCTTTACCACTAGCGCCATGATTAGCTAGTTTTGCCCTAAAGCACTAGCAACCACTGATTTTTTGGTCTCTATAATGTTGTGTTTCCCATCATGCAAATTGAAGTTCATAAAATAATTGAAATTATCCAGCATAAAGCTTTTTCAGACTGGCTTCTTTAGTTTAGCAATATACATTTTAGTTTCCCACATGTCTCTTTCTAGATTTAGAGTTCATTTCTTTTTATTATTGAATAATATTCCATTCTATGTTTGTATCGCAGTTTGTCTATTTATTCACCTACTGAAAAATATCTTCCTTGCTTTTGCTCCTGCGTGCTCAGTTGCTCAGTCACACCCAACTCTATAACCCCCTGGACTGCAGCCTGCCAGGCTTCTCTGTACATGGGATTTTCCAGGTGAGAATACTGGGAAAGGTTGCCTTTTCCTACTCCAGGGGATCTTCCTGATCCAAGGATTGAACCGGTGTCTCCTGTGTCTGCTGCATTGACGGGGGGAATCCTTTACCACTGAGCCACCCGGGAAGCCCCCACTTGCTTTCAGTTGTTGACAGTTTATAGGTTCTATAAACATTTACATGCAGGTTTTGTGTAGCCATGCACTTTCAAAACAGTTATTACCTCAATTGCTGGATTTTATGGTAAAAATATAGTTAGTTTTTCTAGTAATTCCCAAAGTGTACCCTAAAGTGACTATACCATTGTGCTTTCCCACCAGTAATAAATAAGAGTTCCCGTTGCTCCATCCATTTTATCATTATTTTGTATTTGGTGTATCCTTTGTAATTGATAAGCATTATTGTTTTACTTTACAATTTCTGATTATTGTTTTATTTTACAATTCCTAATTATAAATTATGTGTAGTTTTTATAAGCTTCTATGTAATTTGTATATCTTGCTGCTGCTGCTGCTAAGTCGCATCAGTCGTGTCCGACTCTGTGCGACTCCATAGACGGCAGCCCACCAGGTTCCCCCGTCCCTGGGATTCTCCAGGCAAGAACACTAGAGTGGGTTGCCATTTCCTTCTCCAATGCATGAAAGTGAAAAGTCAAAGTGAAGTCGCTTAGTCGTGTCTGACTCCTAGCGACCCCATGGACTGCAGCCTACCAGGCTCCTCCGTCCATGGGATTCTCCAGGCAAGAGTACTGGAGTGGGGTGCCATTGCCTTCTCCGACTGTATATCTTATTTGGTGATATAGCTGTTAAGATCTTTTGTTCATTTTTGATTGGATTTTTTTTATTGAAGTTTAAAGTTTCTTTGTCTATTTAAGATAGAACCCTCTATTTTATAAGTGTTTTGCAAATATTTTCTGTCTATAGCTTTTCTTTTTTACTCCCTTAATAGTGTCTCTCATAGTATAGAAGTTCTTTAATTTTAATAAAATCCAAATTATCAATGTTTTATTTGCTAGAACACTGTATATTTTTGTTACATCTGAAAACTCACTGTAAACTTGAAAAGTATGTTCTCTAGAAAAATCAATTCCCTGAATTTTTGCTGCATTTTAATCCATATCCTTCTATCAGATCTTAAGCTGAAGAGCTGATTGGAATATATTTTTAACACCAATTCAACTGGAAAGAGATTGGCATTACCCAGATTTAACTTTGGTTCTGTAGTTACTTCATGTGAGAACTTAGGCAAATTAATTTCTCTCTTTGTGCCTTAGCTTTCTTATTTTTAACATATTATTGATAATAGTATCTATCTCATAGTTGTTAAGTTACAAAGGAGCTAATACGTAAGTCTTACAACGACTGTGGGGCAGGGTGGAATCAATATAGTGAAAGTATTCGTTGCTCTGTCATGTCCAACTCTTTCCAACCCAATGGGCTGTAACCTGCCAGACTCCTCTATCCATGGAATTCTCCAGGCAGGTGATCTCTTATTTTCATGATAATCATAACATTTTCAGTGTTAGTGTTTTATCTGTTTGTATTCTATTATCTTTTGTAAATTTTTTCCCCCCATTTCTGGACTTGATGAAATGCATTAGGTTTGTAGTTATGGGTCAAATTTTATAAAGAACTTTTAATTATCCTGCTAGGACCTTCTTTAATTTCTTATTTTTTCAATGATTCAATGCTTCATTTGGAGGGGTATTGATGTCTTTCTTTAGTCTGGTTACTTCTGCATTTTAAAGAACTTATTTTTCAGTTCCTGTTCTTTTGGTAGCATTTTTTTTAAGCTTCTAGTGCTAAAACTTTCCCCCAATTTTGGCAGGAGTACCAAAGCAGATTAAATTTACTTGTGAGCTGTTACTCAGAAGTCAGTTAAATGAATTCAAAAATCATTTTTAACTCTTCTGGTCAGTAGAATAATAACATGGTAATAAAAGAAATAAGTGTATTTTGCATGCCATTCTGATAATGGCTTAATGGCTCTCAATTCTCATTTTTTTCTTTTTAGTAGTATATGCATATTCTTAGGCATTTTTATTACATTTTTCCATTATTGCAGTGTTAAAACTGTTTCATACTACTCTAATGTTTGGGGGATATAGAGGGAATATATGTTGAGGTGACTGATTGATAACCCATTCAAGACATTTTATTGAACATCTCTAAACCCAGGTAGACTGTTAGGCACATTGGTAAATCAAAGGACTTTTCTTCTCAGCTCTAAAGAGCTGGTTTTCTAGTGAAGAAAAAGGTACTAAGCAAGGAAAATGAATAAATAAGTGTATACTTACCAACAACTGTTGTGAAGTAAACAATAATCACTAGTGATACAGAATAAGATCGAGGACCCTACTTATATTGGGTGCTCAGGGAAGGGTCTCATTAGAAGTTATCTGATTAGCAATTCCTTAAAGAGAAAGAGAAAGCTTTTTCAGCTCTCTTCTATAATTAGTTGGATATAAAACAATATAGAAAGTATATTGAAGGGATAACAAAAGATATTAAGGAGTAACCTCATTATCTTGGTAAATTATTCATTGTCATGATTCCAGTATAAAATTTGACAGGATTTTCTGATGTGATTCTACTCAAGTTTATATCTCATAGGCAAACTTGATCCTGTTATTTTCTTAATGCTGTAATGTGTTAGATTGGGACCAGATTTGGTTCTCAACTGTGTTGTCATCTATCGAAGTTTCTTCAAGTTGAGTCTCTACTCTTTCCCCTATTTCTTGGTTTATTTGTACATGTGTTCTAAGTTGCTTCTGTCATGTCCAAGTCTGTGGGACTCCATGGACTGTAGCCCACCAGGCTCCTTTGTCCATGGGATTCTTCAGGCAAGAATAAGGGTTGCCATGCCCTTCTCCAGGGGATCTTCCTGACTCAGGGCTCAAAGCTGCATCTCTTATATCTCCAGCACTGGCAGGTGGATTCTGTACCACTGGTGCCACCTGGGAAACCCATATAATCTGTATGCACACATAAATAAACCAAATTTTGGAAAACTAAACATGTTTCATTTTAATGATCTCAACCTCTCCGGACTCCTGAAAGAAAAGGCATCAATTAGTATTTCTTATTCAGATATACAGATTGGGAAAAACTGACTCTTCATTTTGTGTGAAAGGATTTTAACTGTATAATGCAGAATGTATAATTTCATCCCATCTAAATGGGAGAAATCTATATATATAAAATTATGGCAAAGAGTATAATGTTACTTGTGGAGATGTTAGCCATATATAACTTATAGAATTTCATTAAACTAGACTACAGTACAGCAAGAAACCAGTTTGCTTAGTCATGGTAATCTAATTGGCAGAGAGGTATTATAGTTTAGAAAAATAAAACAGAACTAATTTTAGACAGTTGTCTGAGATATGCCCCCCAATATATGGCATAATACTACCATTTCTTTTCTGCTTTGGGAAGCAGTCAATAAAGAGAAAGAAAAACGCTACTTTTTTTTTTTTCCCCAGATTGGAAATAAAGTAGAAATACTAGGAGAGATCACTGTGCACAGACTCTACCTTTAATCAGTTTGCACAACTGTGGCAGGACATTAGATTCCCCACAAGATACAGAAAATACATACGTGAAGTGTATACGTGAAGTGTGTATTTTAACAACCTAACTCTACCACAAAACAATTAAATTTGTATCACTGTAGATGTGACTCATGCTCTGAAGTATTAAAAAGCTCTCCCTTGTGACTCTTGAGTGAAACCAGAATTGAGAATCATAGCTTAACTCCTTTCTTTTGCATAAGCAAACCTCCCTATTCTATTATGGTAAAATACATTCTTTTAGTTTGCCTAACCATAGAATCACAGAAGGAACTGGCAACCCACTCCAGTATTCTTGCCTAGAGAATCCCCATGGACAGAGGAGGCTGGCAGGCTACAGTCCATGGGATCACAAGAGTCAGACACGACTTAGCAACTAAACCACCACCAACCACCAGAATCACAGAAGTATTTTTTTTCAGTGAGGTATAAGGAAAGGCTGAGGGGAAACGTTTTATGGATTCTTCCTCGTTGGTACTTTACCATCTTTATTATGGTACTGTATTTTCACTAAATTTTCACTAAATGAATATTTTTAAAAAATAGATCAAATCTAAGTATTTAGAATAGAGAAAAGAGAATATAGCAAAGTAGGCAACCATTTGAATTAGTTACCTTATTAGTGAATAATATCAAAGTAATGTCATGGGACTTTCACTTTTCACTTTTATGCATTGGAGAAAGAAATGGCAACCCACTCCAGTATTCTTGCCTGGAGGATCCCAGGGACGGGGGAGCCTGGTGGGATGCCGTCTATGGGGTCGCACAGAGTCGGACACAACTGAAGCGACTTAGCATAGCATAGCTTAGCAATGTTATGAGAAATAGATAATACTTGGTTTATGAAATCTCAATTTATTAGCTTTTATTATGCCTAGCCAGTTATAAAACTAAAAGATATAGAATAATCTTTGACATAAATCACAGCAAAATCTTTTTTGACCCACCTCCTAGAGCAGTGAAAATAAAAACAAAAATAAACACATGAGACCCAGTTAAATTTAAAAGTGTCTGCACAGCAAAGGTAATCATGAATAAGACAAAAAGACAACCCTCAGAATGGGATATTTGCAAATGAAGCAACTGATGAAGGATTTATCCCCAAAATATTCCAAACAACCCAATCAGAAAATGGGCAGGGGATTTTCCTGGTGGTCCAGTGGTTAAGAATCCACCTGCCAATGCCAGTGTAGGGGACATGTGTTTGATCCCTGGTCCAGGAAGATTCCACATGCTGCTGGAGCCCCCTTGTACCACAACTACTGAGCCCACGTGCTCTAGAGCCTGTGCTCTGCAACAAAAGAAGCAACTGCACCGAGAAGCCTGCACACCACAGCTAGAGAGTAGCACCCACTTGTTGCAACTAGAGAAAGCTCATGCCCAGAAATGAACCAGTGTAGCCAAAAATAAATGAAAACTACATACATAAATAATTATTTTAAAAATGAGTGGAAAACCTACATAGACATTTCTTCAAAGATGTACAGATGACCATCAAACAGATGAAAAGATGCTCAACATCACTAATTACTAGAGAAATGCAAATGAGGTACTACCTCATACCAGTCAGAATGGCCATCATCAAAAAATCTACAAATAAATGCTGGAGAGGGTGTGAAAAATAAAGGAATCCTGCTACACTGTTGGTGGGAATGTAAATTAGTTCAGCCACTAAGGAAATCAGTACAGTTTCCTTTAAAAACTAAAAATAGAACTATCTTATGACCCAGCAAACCCACTACTGTTCATATACCCTGAGAAAATCATCATTCAACATGACACATGCAGCCCAGTGTTCACAACAGTACTATTTACGGTAGCCAGGGCATGGAAACAACCTGAATATCTATCAATGAAGGAATGGATAAAAAAGATGTGATGCATATATACAATGGAGTATTACACAGTCATAACAAGAAATGAAATTGGGTAATTTGTAAAGATATGGATGGACCTAGACAGTGTCATACAGAGTGAAGTCAGAAAGAGAAGAGCAAGTATCACATATTAATGCATATATGTGTAATATAGAAAAATGGTATAGATGACCCTGTCTGCAAAGCAGAACTAGAAACACAGATATAGGGTACAAACGTATGGATACCAAGCGGGGAAGGGTGTGGGGTGGGAGGAATTGGGAGATTGGGATTGGCACATATACATTATTGATACAGTGTATAAAATAGAAGATTGATAGAAACATATTGTATAGCACAGGAAACTCTACTTAATGATCTGTGGTGTTCAAATTGAGAGGAGAATCCGAAAGGGAGTGGATATATGTATATGTATATATAGCTGATTCATTTTGATATGCAGTAGGAGCTAAGACAACATTGTAAAGCAACTATACTGCACTAAAATTAATTAAAAAAAGAAATTTCAGAGGTGATTCTATCATCTAACAGTAATATAAATGAGATAAATGAGTATATTTTGAAAATGATGAAAAGTCTCTTAATTGTAATATATATATATATACTGAGCGAATATATATATTCGCTCAGTTGTGTCCGACTCTTTGTGAACCCCATGAAATGTTGTCCACCAGGCTTCTCTGGGGATTCTCCAGGCAAGAATACTGAAGTGGGTTGCCATGCCCTCCTTCAGGGGATCTTCCCAAACCAGGGATCAAATCCGGGTCTCTAGCAGATTGTTTACCAGCTGAGCCACCAGGGAAACTTCCACCAGAAAGTTTGGGATGCTTCAGTGGAGAAGCTACCCACTCCAGTATTCATGGACTTCTTTGGTGGCTCAGATGGTAAAGAATCCGCTTGCAATGCAGGAGACCTGAGTTCAATCCCTGAGTTGGGGAGATCTCCTGGAGGAAGGCATGGCAACCAACTCCAATATTCTTGCCTGGAAAATCCTCATGGACAGAAGGGACTCATGGCCTACAGTTCATGGAGTCACAAAGAGTCAGGCACAACTGAGTGATTCTATAATCTAACAGTAATATAAATGAAATAAATGAGTATACTTTGAAAATAATGAAAAATCTCTTAACTGCATAAGATATTATATATATATATATGTAAATGAAGAGATATTAAAGGATACCAATAGTTGAAAAGTCTTAACTAGTAGAAAAGGTATGAGTTCTGAAAACATTGAAATTGACAATCTCAGTTTGAATATATGTGTCTTTTAGATCTCTCATTGCAGATACATTCTGAATATTGCTATATAAATGCTTCACTTTAATATAAAATTCAAAACCTCAGATTAGCATTTCTTTCTTTCTTTCTTTTTTTTTTTACATTTTAATAGAGAGTGATGAGAATAGCTTATGCTGAATTGAGCAAGTGGTTAAAACCTAATGGTTCAGAGGAACCTGGCATTTAGAGAGAATTCATCAGGACCAGATATTTAGGGCCTAAGTTCCTGAAGTTTGATAAAAATTTCACAGTGAGTCATTCTCTCTACAGATTCTTACTAAAGGAAAGTTGCTCTGCCTTCTCCAGCGACATAAAAAACTACTAACTGCTCCTTTGAATCCCCCATACTATAGCCATACCGGACATCTTATGTTCCTCAACAGCACCATGTTGCCTATTTTTTGCTGAATTTTATAAAAGAAACGGGAGAAGGCAATGGCACCCCACTCCAGTACTGTTGCCCGGAAAATCCCATGGATGGAGGAGCCTGGTAGGCTGCAGTCCATGGGGTCGCTAAGAGTCAGACACGACTGAGCGACTTCATTTTCACTTTCCACCTTCACA
>NW_011495072.1:18485728-18486323 GCF_000754665.1 Bison bison bison | reverse complement strand
GCAGAATGCCAGGCCTCACTGTCCATCAACTCCCGGCTTTTATTCAAACTCATGTCCATTGAGTTGGTGATGCCATCCAATAATCTCATCCTCTGTCATCTCCTTTTTCTCCTGCCTTCAATCTTTCCCAGCATCAGGGGCTTTTCCAATGAGTCAGTTCTTTGCATCAGATTCCCAAAGTATTGGAGTTTCAGCTTCAGCATCAGTCCTTCCAGTGAATACTCAGGACTGTTTGCCTTTAGGATGGACTGGTGGGATCGCCTTGCAGTCCAAGAGACTCTCAAGAGTCTTCTCCAACACCAGGGTTCAAAAGCATCAATTCTTCGGAGTTCAGCTTTCTTTTTTTTTTTTTTTTTTCTCTTTAATAGAAAATTATTTAATTAGTATACATGTGTTCCCCATCTTGAACCCTCCTCCCTCCTCCCTTCCCACACCATCCCTCTGGGTTGTCCCAGTGCACCAGCCTCAAGCATCCAGCATCGTGCATTGAACCTGGACTGGCATCTCGTTTCATAAAACTCGACCAGGAAGAAATAGAAAACCTTAACAGACCCATCACAAGCACGGAAATTGAAACTGTAATCAAAAATCTTCC
>NW_011495072.1:18484271-18485628 GCF_000754665.1 Bison bison bison | reverse complement strand
TGGTAGGCTGCAGTCCATGGGGTCGCTAAGAGTCAGACACGACTGAGCGACTTCATTTTCACTTTCCACCTTCACACATTGGAGAAGGAAATAGCAACCCACTCCAGTGTTCTTGCCTGGAGAATCCCAGGGACAGGGGAGCCTGGTGGGCTGCCGTCTATGGGGTCACACACAGTCGGACACGACTGAAGCGGCTTAGCAGTAGTAGCAGCAGCATAAAAGAAACACTACATTGGATAGAGTGAAAACAGTCCAGAAAGATTGTATTCAAGACTCTTGCTGTAGGAGAGAGAAACTGAACTGGATTTCAGGGACAAAAGGCAGGAAAGCTGGGGTGAGCTAATGGAAAAGTACTAGAGGACATTGTGTGGGAGGCAGTCAGTGTTGTTTGACCATCTGTGTTTGCTAATTATCTCTTATCTAGATTAGGCTTCTGCCCTCCCACAGAGATTGGCATAAAGAAAGGCTCTCTCCTTGATTTCAAACTGATGGCTCCCTGGTCCTTGAGAAAGTCATTCCTGACATTCCTAGTTTGTAAAACTGGCAGGAAACTGGAAGAAGATGTACATGTCGAACTGGGTAGGGAAGGAATTAGCAATTATATTTTCTAAAGTAAATTCTCTAAGAAGTAAGAGGTCTAAAATCAGGACAAAGCCTGTTGCAAGCTGAGGAAAATGTAAAGCCATATTGGCAGTTTTACTCTTTTCCTTCTTCTTTTTCAGATACATTTCCCTCTGTACCTGTCACCTCATTAAATTCTATTCATTTTTTAAGATTTCGGCTTTGTCATGTATCCTTTCCAAGTTTCTGTCTCTTCTTTTTAAAGCTAGACTAGATTTCCTACTTTTACTTTCCTAACATATTTTTTTTCTGTAAACGGTACATTATATAGCACTCTGACAATAGCATTTGCCCATTCAGAGATTCTCTGACAAGAAATGATGTCCACTCAAATCAGTCATCAGTGAAACTGAACAATTACCTTTAGTGAGTTAGGGATCTCCCTAATGTTCTGGAGAAATCTTAAGCTCTTGATATGCAAAATACTTGCTAAATGAAAATGAGCACTAATCTTCAACTCCCTATCAGAGTGTACTACCCTTGTCATCCTAGGAGAGTATTATAGAGGAGACAAATTGGGCATTATAGATAGGAGAGAGTCCGAAGAAGTTAATTAGCTGCAGGTACCTGAAGGACAGGAGAAACTTACAGTGCAAAGTACACAACTGGGCATAGCAAATTCAGGTATATTTTGGCTAATTATAAAAAAGCTAAATCTGTCAATGTGATAGGCAATAGCTCTGGAAAATAATGTTCTAAAGAATAGGTACAGTTCAGTTCAGTTCAGTCGCTCAGT
>NW_011495072.1:18483681-18484171 GCF_000754665.1 Bison bison bison | reverse complement strand
AAAGTATTGGAGTTTCAGCTTCAGCATCAGTCCTTCCAGTGAATACTCAGGACTGTTTACCTTTAGGATGGACTGGTGGGGTCGCCTTGCAGTCCAAGAGACTCTCAAGAGTCTTCTCCAACACCAGGGTTCAAAAGCATCAATTCTTCAGAGCTCAGCTTTCTTTATGGTCCGACTTTCACATCCATACGTGACTGCCGGAAAAATAACTTTGACTAGACAGACCTATGTTGGTAAAGTAATGTCTCTGCTTTTTAATATGCTGTCTAGGTTGGTCATAGCTTTTCTTCCAAAGAGCAAGTGTCTTTTAATTTCATGGCTGCGGTCACCCTCTGCAATGATTTTGGAGACCAAAAAAATAAAGTCTCTCAATGTTTCCATGGTTTCCCCCATCTATTTTCCATGAAGTAATGGGACCAGATGCCATGATCTTAGTTCTCTGAATGTTGAGCTGTAAACCAAATTTTTCATCTCCTCTTTCACTTTCATC
>NW_011495072.1:18463757-18483581 GCF_000754665.1 Bison bison bison | reverse complement strand
CAAGAAAAGGGTGCCCACTTTCACCATTACTATTCAACATAGTTTTGGAAGTTTTGGCCACAGCAATCAGAGCAGAAAAAGAATAAAAAGGAATCCAAATTGGAAAAGAAGAAGTAAAACTCTCACTATTTGCAGATGACATGATCCTCTACGTAGAAAACCCTAAAGACTCCATCAGCTTTCTTTATGGTCCAACTTTCACATCCATACGTGACTACTGGAAAAACTATAACTTTGACTAGAAGACCTTTGTTGGTAAAGTAACATCTCTGCTTTTTAATATGCTGTCTAGGTTGGTCATAGCTTTTCTTCCAAAGAGCAAGTGCCTTTTAATTTCATGGCTGCAGTCACCCTCTGCAGTGATTTTGGAGACCAAAAAAATAAAGTCTCTCAATGTTTCCATGGTTTCCCCCATCTATTTTCCATGAAGTAATGGGACCAGATGCCATGATCTTAGTTCTCTGAATGTTGAGCTGTAAACCAAATTTTTCACTCTCCTCTTTCACTTTCATCAAGAAGCTCTTTAATTCTTCGCTTTCTGCCATAAGGGTGGTGTCATCTTCTCATTTGAGATTATTGATATTTCTCCCAGCAATCTTGATTCCAGCTTGTGCTTCAAAGAACAGGTAACATTCAGGTAAAAAACAAACAAACAAATAAACAAAAAAAAAACACTTCTTTTTCTGAGTCTTTTTCTTTATTAGAAGGATGCCAGGGACTAGAGGTACAGGGAGCAAGATTTAATACTCAGGTTAGGAGATTAGAAAGTGACTGGATGGGTAAACTGTGTTGTTGCTAAGAGTAAGTGGGTTTAACCAGTGAGTTGTAGTCTGCAGGAACTGTCTTAGTTAGTCCCTTCAGGATGCTATAACAAAATGTGCCAGACTGGGTATCTTGTAAACTATAGCAATTTATGTCTCACAGTTCTGGAAGTTGGATGTTTGAGGTCAGGGTGCCAGCATGGTTAGGTGAGGTCCTTCTTCCCAGTAGCAGACTTTTCCTTGTATTCTCACATGAAGAATGTAAAGGGCAAAGGAGCTCTCTCAAGCCTCTTTTGAAACGATATTAAATACCTTCTAAATGTATCCCTTCATATTGAGCATGAGAATTTCAGCATATGAATTAGTATTTGGTGAGACACAAATATTCAGATCATACATAACAGAAACTAAATTTCAGGGTATGTAAAATACCATAAGATAAGAAAGAGAAATGCAGTGAATTCATTGCCCTATAAGATAAGAGAGATACAATGAATTCATTGCCCTATTAGTCACTGAATCTGGAGTTGCCCACTTATTTTCTAACTGTATCTGGATTGGCTGAGAACATAGTATATTTAAAAGTGCAGTCAGAGGACATCCATCACCCCAGATAGAAGAAACTTGGAAAAACAAGGGCTTATTCTTTTCTAAGATTATATAGGGAGATTCTTTTGGCATGTTTTCTAGAAATCCTACCTCCCTTCTATGCCCCACCAGGTTAGATTTATTTTTGGCAGTATTATATCCTGACAAATGTTTTATCTAAATTTTCTCTGTCCAATAGCTAAATCATATGTTCTTTTAATTGGTTCTATCTTGGGATTCCAACATGTTTTCTAAGAATGTAGTAACTCAAACAGCAAAAGAATACAGCTGTGATTTGGGGACCCAGTGCTGCCATATCCTCCCAACTACTCTCATTTGTTTCCCTGGAGGAGAGAAATGTTCCTGAAGAAATGCTGACTAACCAAATTATAAACAAGAAATGTGAATGAATAAATGTTCTTCAAGGTTCTTTTCTGTTATCAGTGAAATAGTTAGCAAGGAGGAACTGCAAAGATATGTGTATTATATGATCTATTTTTTTACTCAAATTAAAATTCAACTTTTCATTACATAAAAGTTTATATAACAGCATCACAACCTGGGACTTCTACTCTTTCAGCATGTCATGCAAAGGTCTCAGACTTACATTTGATAAAAGAAGCATGATGTCACTGAACAGTAATAAAGTCCTAATTTCTAGATAAAAAGAACAATACATACATTAGGAAAATAATGGAGTCTGTATTAAATATTACTCTAGACCTTAGAGCTATTACTCATCACATTCCACTTGTTCAACCATGACCTCCATGACTCTTATTGTACTGAACCCTGAACACCCATTATGCAAAGCATAATTGCAACTCAGAGAGGTAAAATAATATTAATCAGGGATAACATTGCAATGGACTTTGACCCATAGGTATAAATCTAATAAATGTGTAGGATTTTTCCCCCATAATATAATGAATTCTTCCTTATATCATTACTCATGGGACCAGTGTGAAATCATAACAGGAATATTTAAGACAATTAATGGGACAGATAAGAAATGATCGTATGGTTTTAATTTCCTAATTATTTTAATGCCCCAGATTAAAGATATACATCAAGTTACATCCATTAAAGCCTGCCAGTCATATTTCTTTGGAATAATGTGATAAAAGAGTAAAAGTAGAAGTCAGATAAAATTAAGCAAAGAAAATGTTAGGCTGACTGTCAGAGAAGCAATATCCAAATGATTAAATCAGATGGATTGTGAAACAGTCTATTAAGTAAAGTGGTTAAAAGTGCCATCTCTTAGGCCATAAAAATAGACTGCACTAGGCATTTTACCAAAGGGAACTGTTCTTCAGTGGTTTGATTAGACAAACACAGGTCATCAATATCTCTGATTCTAAGCAACTCTATCATCTATCTGTTTTTTTTTTCCCTGACATCCATTTGTCATTTGTTTAATGATTCAAATTCAGCTCTTTATCAATCTGCACAGTTTCTGCTTTGAAACAACCTATTTTGGTAATATAAATAAAAATACTTTAACCTTTCACATCCCCCATGATATCCATCCCTACTAGCCACACACACATACACACAGAGTTCTTTTTATAAAATTATATATTCAAACTACTTGACACATGAAACATCAAAATAATCAGGAATATAGTGGAACCAGTGTGTTTACAAGACCATGCTATCATTTAGAAAAACTTGGTTTTAAATATGTGAAGCCATGCATGTTGCCCTATTATTATTTATTTCCAATGGTTCAGCATATGACTTATTTTCTCCAAATTCAAGAGACTTATTAAAGGCTGATGTGAAAAAATTTCCTATATATATATTTTGAGGAAAATAGAGAAATATAGATATTCACAAACCAGATTTTTGTCATTTCCAGTAGGGATCAGAACTGAGAATTGTGGGTAAAGGATAAATTGGGGATTATTTTTCCATTGCATATTCTTTTATGACATTTGTAGTCTTTATTACATGCATACATTATCTTACAAACCTAAAAGGAACAATATCCAATCTTGAATAAATATTCCAAAAAATTCTTAAAAAAAGAAAAGAAATATTTTAAAAAAGAGATACAACCTCAAACTCATAGGGAATTACACTAGGAATTTCACTCCCAGATATTGTCAAATGTATAAAGAAAATTGATTGTGAACAATTATTTGAAATTAGAAATATCAGGAGACCTTGAGTTTTCTAATAAAAATGCTTTTAAGGAAATAAGTGTTACTGATATTTTCACTTGTAAGTAACTAAGCTGAACATCAACATCAAAAACTTACTTTAATATCTTCAAGGACTCTAAAAAAGTTATGTTGTCTTTATAAAAATTCCTGTTGATATAAACTCAGCCTCTCCAAAGCATTTTATGCTTCTTTCTGTATGACTATTGTAAAAGGATCTGTCAAAGTGGTTAGCATTTTACCAGTTCACCCTCTTCATCATTGTTATGTCTCTTATCTAAGAAATTTTACAAGAAGCTAGGGTCTGGGGTCATAGTCACAAAAGATCTAGATTCCATAGAATAATAAATAATTGGCTATCTACCTTGGCTTACAGGTAACATTTTCCATAGTTTTTCATTCATCTCCGTGTTATTTGCTTTGATGTAGTATTGACATATTTGGTTTTGCCCCTGCTAAATGTTGCTTTCATTTGATTAGTTTTGGAACAAGGGAAATCCTCAGAAATATCTAAGTCATCAAAGCAAGTGGCAGGAAGTCCTGGGAGGGATTTTGTAAGTACATTAAGTAACAGGGGACTTCCAAGGATTACTCATTGGATATTTTGCTCATAATTGCATCTGTAGCACCTAGTACCTAAGTATCTATTAGGGACTTAATCAAGTTTTTGAATGAATGAATAAGAAACTATATTATTGATTATTCTAACAATATACTTTTATAATGTGAGATGTGTTATAGACTTGAAGACTGTAAGAAATCTTGGAGTGTTTTTTTTTTTCTTCCTGTCATTCCATGGTGTGGACCTACAAAAGACATAAAAGAAAGGAAAAACTAGATGTTATTATGCTGAATTGGAAAACATCCTAAATTTTTCTTTGTAGACACTTGAGAGAGCTCTCCATTTCTGGATACTGTATTACCATCTTAGATTTTGACATGCTGATATTTATTGTTTCCACATAGTTAACCTACTTTCAACCTTTACTCTCTGCCCAGGACTCAGCTCCATTAAACACTGAATGAAACTGTTAGGTAGTTAGAATAGGAAAAAGGAATCCAAAATGGCAGTGGCTAAAAGACAAAGATGGGAAAAGCCCATGAAAAAAAACCAAGGAAAGTCTGAGGACCAGAGTGAGGATCTCAGGTATAACAAACAGCCCTCCTGGCTAGCCCAATTTATATACACCAAGCTTAGGGGGAGGAGAAAAAAACATAAAAACAGGAGCCAAAATCGAGCCAGGAGCTTCTCTTCTCTTTGCCTCTTTCGGGTTGACCTGCCCTCACGCCTGCAGGATGTATTGTCCTTTGCTTTCTAAATAAAACTGAGCTGTAACATGGGGCTGTAACACTGGTCCATCTGTCAGTTCAAATTTTTGCTGCGGTGAGACAGAACCAAGGAAATTACAAACTTGCTTGACAAAACCATTGTCTACCCATAAGATATTGTACTTCCATTCATTATCTGCTTAACCCTGAAAAGAAAAAGGTGCCTAACTTTAATTTGTTAACAAGTCAATTCTGGGTTATGCCATGTAGGAGATTTTGGTTTTCTTTCACCTCCTATCATTTCTTTCCTTAAATTACTGTGCCCTCTTCACAAAACCTTACTTTCTACCATTGCATACAAAAGGAATTTATGGAATATGCAATCAAGTGGGGACCATGTATCTCTAGAATCTAGAAGAACTATTTGACAATTTCTGCCTCTTTTTGCTTTGGGCTCTTCTTTATGAATCTTTAGATAATGATATCGGCTTAATTCTTAGAGACAACTAGCTGACATCTCAATAACCTGATTATGTTTTGGCCAAACAAACATAAAATCTCTATTTTTCTACCTGTTACTTGATTTCCACTCATACACTTTTAGGAAGGGGCAATGGCTTAAGAATGTTATTCTTGTTTTTTGGCCCCAGCCTCTTAAAGCACAATGACTTCCCCCAGCATGCAATACTTAACACATTATTGACAAGAACTTGAGTGGAATTCCTAGACCTGTATTTTGATTGGTCTGTGTCTTTCAAAAGTACAGATCTACATTTTATTTCTTTTTGAGAGATTTCCTTTATTAATTGTTTTCTGTTGCCCTTTCTTCACAGTCTATATTCACCAACTGCTGGTCTGATACTCTCAAAGGAAGCAGACAAGATATCTGGGATTGATTGTTCCTCTAACCACCCACCCTCTCACCACAGAAAGGATATAGGACAACAGTACCTTTATTAAATGTTAGTTTATTCATTTAATTTAGATTCTCAAGGCTAAGTGTCTAAAAATATAGACAGTTTTGTGGTCAGAACAAAATTCTGTGTACTGATTCTCTACAACTTTGATTTGATAGAGAATTCAATAAACTTCTGATATTTTAGTTAATGTTCTGAAGACCCCTACATAGGTATTATCTTCATGTAGTCCTGTAAGTCAGATTATGAAACACGGAAAATTTGAATTTGATAAGAATAACAGTACTTTTCCTTAGAGTTCAAATAGGTTGCCATAACACTTGCCATACATATTTATTTACTAAAATTCTCCTCTAAAATGCAAACTTGTATATCAGCAACTCAGTATGTCTGGTTTCAATAGCTCACTCTCTCACTTGACTTTTGTTTCATGCTTAATTTTTTATTTCTGTGACTTAGAGATAATAGAGTGAGGTATTCATGATTAACAGATTCAGCCCATTTTGTGCATACCAACTGAAGCATCTTCTTTATCTCCTGTGTCATAGGAGGTTAAAGCTTTAAATATTCTGTGTTTTGTGAAACATATTTTCTGAAGTAAATAGACAAGGTCTTTAACATTTATTTCCTCTATTTTTTTTTTTTTTTTGAGTACTAAATATGAGGTTTATTGGGCTTGCCTGTAGCTCAGTGGTAAAGAATCTACCTGCCAATACAGGAGATGAAGGTTTGACCCCTGGGCCAGGAAGATCCCCTGGAAGGAAATGACAACCCATGCCAATATTCATGCCTGGGAAATTCTATGGACAGAGGAGCCTGGCTGGCTATAGTCCACAGGGTCGCAGAGAATCAAACATGACTTGCAACTAAACAACAACAATATGAGGTTTATTACCTCCATTACAGAGTGAAGACAAAAACAAACAAACAAACAAACAACCTATAAAGGTTAAGTGCCTATGGAATAGATCATTTAGATTTTCTCTAAACATACCTAGCTTAAGAATTTTGAGCACTACTTTTCTAGCATGTGAGATGAGTGAAATTGTCTATAGTTTGATCATTCTTTGTCCAAACTAGAACAAAGAATCCCTTTCTTTGGGACTAGAATGAAAATTGACTTTTTCCAGTCCTGTGGCCACTGCTGAGTTTTCCAAATTTGCTGGCATATTGAGTGTACCTCTGTCACAGCATCATCTTTTGGGATTTGAAATAGCTCAACTGGAATTCCATCACCTCCACTAGATTTTTTCATAGTGATGCTTCCTAAGGCCCACTTCATTTCACATTCCAGGATGTCTGGCTCTATGTTGAGTGATCACACCATTGTGGTTATCTGGGTCATGAAGATCTTTTTTGTATAGTTCTTCTGTGTATTCTTGCCACCTCTTGTTAATATCATCTGCTTCTGTTAGGTCCATACCATTTTTGTCCTTTAACATGCCCATCTTTGCATGAAATTTTCCCTTGGTATTTCTAATTTTCTTGAACATATCTCTAGTCTTTCCCATTCTATTGTTTTCCTCTGTTTCTTTGCATTGATTACAGAGGAAGGCTTTCTTATCTCTCCTTGCTATTCTTTGGAACTCTGCATTCAAATGGATATATCTTTCCTTTTCTCCCTTGCCTTTAGCTTCTTTTATTTTTTCAGCTATTTGTAAGGCATCCTCAAGCAACCAGGAAAGGCAATACCAAAGAATGTTCAATCTACTACACGATTGCACTCAGCTCACACACTAGCAAAGTAATGCTCAAAATTCTCCAAACTAGGCCTCAAAGGTACATGAACTGTGAACTTCCAGATGTTTGAGCTGGATTTAGAAAAGGCAGAGGAACCAGAGATCAAGTTGCCAACATCCATTGGACCATAGCAAAAGCAAGAGAGTTCTAGAAAATCATCTACTTCTGCTTTATTGAGTACACCAAAGCCTTTGACTGTGTAGATCACAACAAATTATGAAAAATTCTTAAAGATGGGAATACCAGACCACCTGACCTGCCTCCTGAAAAATATGTATGCAGACCAAGAAGCAACAGTTAGAACTGGACATGGAACAACAGACTGGTTCCAAATGGGGAAAGGAATACTTCAAGGCTGTATATTGTCACCCTGTGTATTTAACTTATATGCAGAGTACATCATGTACAATGTCAGGCTGGATGAAGCAGAAGCTGGAATCAAGATTGCTGGGAGAAATATCAATAACCTCAGATATGCAGATGATACCACCCTTATGGCAGAAAGTGAAGAACTAAAGAGCCTCTTGATGAAAGTGAAAGAGGAGAGTGAAAAAGTTGGCTTAAAGCTCAACATTCAGAAATCTAAGATCATGGCATCTGGTCCCATTACTTCATGGCAAAAAGATGGGGAAACAGTGGAAACAGTGGCTGACTTTATTTTTCTGGGCTCCAAAATCACTGCAGATATTGACTGCAGCCATGAAATTAAAAGATGCTTGCTCCTTTGAAGAAAGGCTATGACCAAACTAGATAGCATATTAAAAAGCAGGGACATTACTTTGCCAACAAAAGTCTGTCTAGTCCAAGTTCTGGTTTTTCCAGTAGTCATGTATGGATGTGGGAGTTGGACTATAAAGATAGCTGAGCAACCAAGAATTGATGCTTTTCAACTGTGGTGTTGGAGAAGACTCTTGAGAGTCCTTTGGACTGCAAGGAGATCCAACCAGTCCATCCTAAAAGAAATCAGCCTTGAATATTCATAAGGACTGTTGCTGAAGCTGAAACTCCAATACTTTGGCCACCTGATGTGAAGAACTGACTCTTTGGAAAATACCCTCATGCTGGGCAAGATTGAAGGCAGGAGGAGGAGGGGACGATTAGGATGAAATGGTTGGATAACATCGCCGACTCAATGGACATGAGTTTGAACAAGCTCCGGGAATAGGTAATGGACAGTGAAGCCTGTCGTGCAGCAATCCATAGGGTTGCAAAAAGTCAGACACAATTGACCGACTAAATTGAAAGATACCTATTCTTCCTGAACACCCAGGTAACTTCATTTCCTAGATCCTTTGCACTGAGGAGCAACACTGGAACTAGCCAGTGGAATGTGATGGAAAATGATGTAATTACTGCTAACAATCCATGCCTTGCATGTGTTTATTACAGCATTTATTAATTTACCCTGTCCCTTTTCTTGTCTGCATCATAAATCCAGAAAATTGGACACTCATGTGCATCTGTGACTCTGCAGAGTTCTAGTTCAATTGTTTTTCTGCAGTAAATAATGTAAAACTGTAAAAATCATTTTAGACTATCTTAGATTGAAAGATTGAATTAAACTTTTCATGACAGATCTAATTATGAAATTATTTTTTTCCTGAAATGATTGTTTTAGCTTAAACTTCACTTAGGATATTGTCCTTATCAAGTGTGATTCATCAGACAAATTAGTGTTTCCATGTATATTTAAGCAGGTATATATTATGTAGCTTATGCCAACCACCTTTATCCAAATATAATCAATGATTTGTAGTTTTCTCTTTGTTTCATATGATTTCAGAATATACCACTGTTTTCTGTATATAGTGAACATGAAAATTATATTACTGCTACAGCAACTTTATGCATTCTTTAGTTGGGAAGATCCCCTGGAAAAGGAAATGGCAACCTACTCCAGTATTCTTGCCTGGAAAATCCTTTGGACAGAGGAGCCTGATGGACTACAATACATGGGGTCACAAAAAGTTGGACATAACTGAGCAACTAATGCACCCACGTAGTTTCAAAGTCAGTTGTAAATATTGTTAATTATAAAGTCATGCTTGATGAATTTTAGCAGTTTGTCTACCTCTGTGTGTTGTAATTGAGAATAAATTTTCTAAAAATTGATTTTTAATATGTGTAGTATATGGATTTAACATGCCATGAAAATAATGAAATTGATGCATACTGGAATAGAAAATGATTTTTAAAAAGTTAAACTGACAAAGCAATATATTATTAGGTTTTGAGTGTCTATTTCACTATGTTTTTAGTGCTTTTTTTAAATCATAGTATTGATGCTCACTTCACCAAATATGAATATTGCAACAAATTTCTCTCCTATCTTTCTCTCAGAGATTGTTTTTGTATTGGAAAGAGTGTGTAAATTCCTAATTTTTCAAATTCATCACAAGAGTTCCTGATTTGAAATAAAACTCCAAGAACTTTATCAAAATGATTAAGATTGAAATTTAAGGTTGGAGTATGTGACTACAGAGACATTTGGTGGTTGTTGATTTAGCCTGGAGGACTTTTGAACTGGTTGTTGAATTCTGAAATATTAGAGATCTGAGAAATTTAAGAAATATTTCACTTAAAATGTTTACAGATTTCTCCACCAATGATTACCTACAATAACCAGTTTCTTATTATGACACTAAAACCTCAAAACAGACGAGATGATTCAGGGATCACTAGGTTAAGATACGGAGAAGGCAATGGCACCCCACTCCAGTACTCTTGCCTGGAAAATCCCATGGATGGAGGAGCCTGGAAGGCTGCAATCCATGGAGTTGCGAGGAGTTGGACACGACAGAGTGACTTCACGTTCACTTTTCACTTTCATGCATTGGAGAAGGAAACGGCAACCAACTCCAGTGTACTTGCCTGGAGAATCCCAGGGATGGCGGAGCCTGGTGGGCTGCCTTCTATGGGATCATACAGAGTCAGACGCAACTTAGCAGCAGCAGCAGCAGCAGGTTAAGATACAGACAGTTTATCACAACAGTCTGGAGCCATGATTTGATATTCACTTCACTGCTATAAAGAAACACTGTGTATTACAGGACACTAGGTATATAACTGTTCCCCCCGCCCATCCCAGAGTAATATTTCTAAGGCATACTTAGACATTTTTTATTGAATCTGAAACTAATGCAGAAATCTCCATTCTGTGATAACACTGGAGCATTATGGTTTCCAAACAGTAATGCCAGTTTGGCTCTGAGCATTTGTAATTTGTAACTCTATTCTAAGTTTAAGCAATATAGGTTATGATTATTGATGTCTGGATTGTGAGTTCACCACGGAAAATATCTGAGTAAGGCTAGTACATCTAGGGGTCTAGCTGAAGTCTAGGGACAAATGGTTGACCACTCTAAGAGTCTTCCTTGGTGCTGTTTTTCAAGGCTGTGTTTGATGTTAGGGACAAATAACATTTGCGTGGGAACTCTATACTTGTTTCCAAGGGTTGTCCCAGAGGGTTTGTTTGTTTTGAAATCCCCTAGATCTTTTAAGCATTAGTTGGATGAGGATTTAAACACATAAAAAAAAATTGTTATGTTTGTTATAAAAAGGCAGTGTTTTGAATAGAGGCAATAGCGGTTGTTTTAGAGGGAATTCAGCTTTAACTAGTGTGGTAAACTAGGCATCCTTTAGATTATATCTAGGACTTTGAAACTACAGCTCCTAACCTGGGGGTAGGGGAACTTGAATTACTATAAATGAATATCATGGGATAAGGAGCTCATGGGAATGGAAAGTCATTTGATAAAGCAATAGTTACTCTACTGGCCATTGCAGCTGACAGGGGTGGCACAGTATGGGCTCAAATGCCCCATTGTCCTGAGAATGCGCACCACCACTACATGTTTAATCATGGATGAGTGACAGGACAGAGCTGGATTCTACGGGGACTGGCCAAAGAAGCCTAAGAATTTTTAATTTAAGAGTCAACTTCTTTCTAGCTAGTAACTTTGAGAAAGTTTTGTAAATATTATTAGAAAGTTTATAATAGCCAGGACATGGAAGCAACCTAGATGTCCATCAGCAGACAAATGGATAAGAAAGCTGTGGTACATATACACAATGGAGTATTACTCAGCCATTAAAAAGAATACATTTGAATCAGTTCTAATGAGGTGGACAAAACTGGAACCTAGTATACAGAGTGAAGTAAGCCAGAAAGAAAAACACCAATACAGTATACTAACGCATACATATGGAATTTAGAAAGATGGTAACAATAACCCTGTATGTGAGACAGCAAAATAGACACAGATGTATAGAACAGTCTTATGAATTCTGTGGGAGAGGGACAGGGTGGGATGATTTGGGAGAATGGCATTGAAACATGTATAATATCATATGTGAAACAAATCGCTAGTTCAGGTTCGATGTATGATACAAGATGCTTGGGGCTGGTGCACTGGGATGACCCAGAGGGATGGTATAGGGAGGGAGGTGGGAGGGGGTTCAGGATGGGGAACATGTGTACACCCGTGGTGGATTCATGTTGATGTATGGCAAAACCAATACAATATTGTAAAGTAATTAGCCTCCAATTAAAATATATTTATATAAAAAAAGAAAGTTTTGTAAATGTTTTGTAATTAGTAATCTCAACATGTCAATAATAGCACCTTTGCAATGTTGCAGGAATAGAATTAGTGAATATCTTGAATTATAAACCAAGAAAATTTTATATTATTGACCTTCTTATATTAGTTATTTTACTATTTACCACAAAAATATTTATAGCTCTATTGTTTTTCACTCAGAGCATTTTATTCAGTACATCTTATAATTTTAGAAAATAACTTTAGTCAATCAGATAATGAAGAGGATATTATATTACCTAATTTAAGTTTGTTAATATTATTGCTTGTTTTTTATAAGAAGATTCTTTGAATTATAGGTTTGATCTACTTTAAATCATGGACATTTCTTTAAGTTTTTAATTACTATATGAAGAGTAATTCTATGGCAAATTGTTGTAGAATTATTGATTCTAATATTACAAATCCATGCTGCCTATATCTCTTTAAGTTTGCATCTTTCCTAAACAAACTTTATTTTTGAAATATCTAATTATTCTAATATCAGGACAGAATACTTATATTTGTCAAATAACCAGATAAAGATTAACATGCCAATATTGACATTTTTATTAGGATAGATTGATTTTGCTTTTAGTTAAGAGGAAACTATTGTGTGCTGGTAATTTACAAGCCAGATCCTTAAATTATGAGTTTCTTTTACTTTTAATTTCAGAAGTGAAATTCTGGGATTCTTGTCCATATTAATTCTTTATGGTTAAAGCAACAGAATTTCACAAAGAAAAATAAAAGCCTATTTTTTTATATCCACATTATAATCCTTTCATAGGCAGATTTATTTTTCTCATATCCATTTATCAAAATCTAAACCTTAGGTTTATTTTATTTTATTTACCTTATTTTCTTATTTTATTTTCTTTAGCTCCAAAAGCACAGGAATTGGTGACTGCAACCATGATTAAAAGATGCTTGCTGCTTAGAAGGAAAGCTATGACCAACCTAGACAGCGTATTAAAAAGTAGAGACATTAATTTGCCAACAAAGGTCCATCTAATCAAAGCTATGATTTTTTCCAGTGGTCGTATATGCATGTGAGAGTTGGACCATAAAGAAAACTGAGCGCTGAAGAATTGATGCTTTTGAACTGTGGTGTTAGAGAAGATTTTTGAGTGTCCCTTGGACTGCAAGGAGATCCCACCAATCAATCCTAAAGGAAATCAGTCCTGAATATTCATTGGAAGGACTGATGCTGAAGCTGAAAGTCCAATACTTTAGCCACCTGATGCCAAGACCTGACTCATCTGAAAAGACCCTGATGCTGGGCAAGATTGAAGGCAGGAGGAGGAGGGGATGACAGAGGATGAAATGATTGGTTGGCATTACCAACTTGATGGACATGAAATTGAGCAAGCTTTGGGAGTTGGTGATGGACAGGGAACCCTGGCATGCTGCAGTCCATGGGGCTGTAAAGAGTTGTACGTGACTAAGTGACAGAACTCAAGTGAACAGAAACCTTAAGTACTCACTTAACTTTAAGAAAATGGAAATGTGCTGTTGCTTAGAAAAAAAAAATATCTCTACAAATCAGAATCCTAACTTTCCAGTCAAAAGCCAGCACTCTGTGAAGAGAGGACTATGGGAGGTATCATGAACTGTATATCACAAATCTCCAGATTGGGATCTATATTGTCATTGTATGATATTGTTTTCTGAACTCATGATGAGAGATGGCCTTACTTTTTATGGCTGTCTGTAAAGTCCACTACAGCTGACAGTGACTTGCCATGAACAGTGGTCTACAAATCAAACCCTGTAATTTATTTTTGTATTAAAGGACTACTGACAGTTGGTTCAGAAAAGTTTTTTTTTTTTTTTTCAAATTAAGTACTAGCATAGTATATTGAAATACCAAATCCTTGCTGTACTTATACACACAGAGTTCATCAAAATTTCTTAAAACTTAAAATCTATTTTCAGGAGAAAATTCATGAGACA
Organism: Bison bison bison; assembly: GCF_000754665.1. Classification (NCBI taxonomy): domain Eukaryota; kingdom Metazoa; phylum Chordata; class Mammalia; order Artiodactyla; family Bovidae; genus Bison; species Bison bison. The sequence continues at coordinate 18,469,605 of NW_011495072.1, read as the reverse complement.
TTTATTCCTATTAATATATACATTTCTTTATATCTTACCATATGAAAATGGTATTGTGCATATTATAATGGAATGTTTGTATACACATATGAACATGAACTACTTTTTCTTGGGCTAAATTAAATTAAATTAGTTTAACATAGATCATAAGATTGACCTGTTTGATTTTCAATGCTAATAAAATGTGAATAAAAGTTGATCATCATATGCTAAATTATTAACAATCCTCATATGCCTTTCAAAGACATTTGTGTTAAAATATAAGCCTAATGTGGTCACCAAAATTCACAAATAAAAAAGCTATGAAATTAAGTTCAGGGAAAAGAAAAGAACTGAGGTCAGCCTCTAGTATAATTATGAGATATGAAGGAGTAAAATGTCATTTTTCCTTCATATGATTTTAATATATGGGTATGACTCTGATTACTAAGACTGGAGTTATAAAGATTTACTAAAGTCTTGAGTGTGCTTAGTCACTCAGTCATGTCTGACTCTTTGTTACCCCATGAACAGTAGCCCCCTAAGCTGTTCTGACTATGGAATTCTCCAGGCAAGAATACTGGAGTGGGTTGTCATTTCCTTCTCCAGAGTCTTGAGTAGTTTGCTAAAAAGTTGACTTTATATTATATAAACTATGAGTACCCTCTGTGGAATAAAGTTTTTGGAATAGACTTTAGAGGAATTTTCTTGCATATTGACAAATGAAGGAGGTAATTTAGAAAGTCTTCTCAAATATACTGTTTTCCATGTACTCTTATAATATAGCTGAAAACATGCCAAGTATAAAGAGCCTTATAATGAGAGTTCCATGTGCAATTAACTTATTTAGAAGAAAGTAGGTTATTCTTCGGAGAAGGTAATGGCACCCCACTCCAGTACTCTTGCCTGGAAAATCCCATGGATGGAGGACCCTGATAGGCTGCAGTCCATGGAGTCGCTGAGAGTCAGACACGACTGAGTGACTTCACTTTCACTTTTCAGTTTAATGCAGTGGAGAAGGAAATGGCAAACCACTCCAGTACTCTTGCCTGGAGAATCCCAGGGACGGCGGAGCCTGGTGGGCTGCCATCTATGGGGTCGCACAGAGTTGGACACAACTAAAGCAACTTAGCAGCAGCAACAGCAGGTTATTTTTGGCTTATTTATCCTCAAACATCAAACTTCCTCCAAGATGTTATCATCATGTATATGGGCACCATTATATACCTAAATTCTACTTAGTATATTGTAATTGCTCAATCAATTCTTATTCAACTTAATGATGTCTTTGTATAAATCCAAGGAAAAGAAAACATTCATCTCTTCTATGATGTAAGTGTGAAGAATTTTAACAATAATTTGTAATACAAAGACATTTTATATTATAAATTTATATCAAACAAACCCTCATGAAATTATGCATATATTTATTACAGGGTAAGTTTGCCTTTTAACATTAATTTGTAGAATTTTTCTACAAGTCCTCATGCACACACCAAAAATACTAGTACTCATGTTTTGTGTTACTACTGTTATTGTATTAATATGAGTTACAATTAATATTTTCAAAGATAGTATTCTTTTTTTCTCATTAAACTTTTTTTTAATGGGTCTCAAATTCTGTGACAGATTTTTGGTCAAGTTGTTTTCATTAAAAAGTACTGATTTTAAAAACTAATAACTTAAAACTGCCATACACAAAGCATATGGTCCACAAAATATTCTCCTTTCCTTCTGAAGGTTTTATGATGCTTTGTTATCATTAACAAGTCTTTACTATTAAACTTAAGTGGCCAATTGAGACAAATTGTTCTGAGACAGTTCTTCCACCACTGATTAAGACTGCAGTGGCAGGTATTGGGGATAATGTTCAAATGAACATTTAGAAATTTCCCCAGAATGCCTTCAGAGCATTCTGGGGAGACTTGGTGACCTTGCCAGCTCCAGCTGCCTTATTGTCCACTGCTTTGATGACACCCACAGCAACCGTCTGTCTCATGTCACGCACAGCAAAACAGCCCAGGGGAGAAGAGTCAGAGAAACTCTCTACACACATGGGCTTGCCAGGAACCATATCAACGATGGCAGCATCACCAAATTTCAAGAATTTAGGGCTGTCTTTCAGCTTTTTCCCAGAATGGTGATCAATATTCTTCAGCTCAGCAAACTTGCAAGCAATGTGAGCTGTTAGACAATCCAGCACAGGTGCATATCCAGCACTGATTTGGTCTGGATGGTCCAAAATAATCACCTGAGCTGTGAAGTCAGCTGCTTCCATTGGTGGGTCATTTTTGCTGTCAACAGCCACATTGCCATGACAAACATCTTTGACAGACATGTTCTTGACATTGAAGCCAACATTGTCCCCAGGAAGGGCTTCACTCAATGTTTCAAGGTGAATTTCTACAGACTTCACTTCAGTTGTTACATTGACTGGAGCAAAGGTGACCACCCTGCCAGGTTTGAGAACACCAGTTTCTACTTGACCCACAGGGACAGTACCAATACCACCAATTTTATAGACATCCTGAAGGGACAAACACAAAGGTTTGTCAGTTGGGCGATTTGGTGACAGTACACAATCCAAAGCTTCAAGCGGAGTGGTTCCATTGGCATTGCCATCCTTATGGATGACTTTCCATCCCTTGAATCATGGCATGTTAGTACTTAGCTCCATGTTGTCACCATTCCAGCCAGAAATTGGCACTAATGCTACTGTGTCGGGGTTGTAGCCGATTTTCTTAATGTAGGTGCTGACTTCCTTAACAATTTCCTCGTATCTCTTCTGGCTATAGTGTGGCTCAGTGGAATTCATTTTGTTAACTCCAACAATCAGTTGTTTCACCCCAGAGTGTAAGCCAGAGGGCATGCTCATGGGTCTGCCCATTCTTGGAGATATCAGTTTCAAATGCATCAACACCGGCAGCAACAATCAGGACAGCACAGTCAGCCTGGGATGTGCCTGTAATCTGTTTTTCATGAAGTCTCTGTGTCCTGGGGCATCAGTGATGGTAACATAGTACTTGCTGGTCTCATATTTCCACAGGGAGATATCAGTGGTGATACCACACTCACATTCAGCTTTCAGTTTGTCCAAGACCCAGGCATACTTGAAGGAGCCCTTTCCCATCTCAGCAGCCTCCTTCTCGAACTCTCCAATTGTTCACTTGTTGATGCCACCACATTTGTAGATCTGATGGCAAGTCATGGTAGATTTCCTTGAATCAACAGGCCCAGTGTAGATGTGGGTCTCTTCCTCTCCCATTTTTGCTTAGGTTTAAGCAAAATGGTGGTTTTCACGACATCTGTGTCCTGGCAGCAAACCCATTGCGAAAAAGCCTAAGATACTATTATTTTTTTTAACTCAGAATTTATTTGTCTATTTCTTTAGAGAGAACTATAGTTATCTTCCATGATGAAAACAGCAATATACAGAAGTTCTTAAAAGTTAGGAAAATATTTTTTCTCTCTTGTATAGCATTTCGGGGAACTCAGGGAGAAGCTTTCTTCAGAGTGGATCAGATCTTGATCAGCAGTTTGTTGCTGCATTTTTTAAAAATTGAAGTATAATTGACTGACAATACTATGTGTTTCAAGTATATAGCAAAGGGATTGATATATATGTATCAGATTATAATATATAATCTGATGATATATATCAGATTATTTTGTATTATGAATTATTACAAGATATTGAATAGTTCCCTGTGTTATAGAGTAAAACCTCTTTGTTTGTCTATTTTATGTATAGTAGTTTGTATCTGTTCATCCCTTAACCCTAATTTATCTCTACCCCCTCCCTTTCCACTTTGGTAACCATAAATTTGTTTTCTTTGTCTATGAGTGTGTTTCTGTTTTATATATAGACTCCTTTGTATTACTTTATAAATTCCACAAATAAATGATATAATATTTGTCTTTCTCTGGTATATCCGTATTGCTGCAAATGGCAATATTCCATTTTTTTATAAGTGGGTAATATTCCATTCCACATGTACTATATATGTGTGTGTATATATATATATATATACACACACACACATATATAGTACATTTTCTTTATTCATTCATCTGCTGATGGGCACTTGGGTTGTTTCCATATCTTGACTATTGTAAACAGCACTGCAATGAACATTGAGGTACATATCTCTTTTCAAATTAGAGTTTTCATCTTTTGGATATATGCCCAGGGGTGGAATTGCTGGCTCACACAGTAACTTCATGTTTAGTTTTTTAAGGAACTTCCACAATGTTCTCCATAGTGGCTGCATAAATTTATTTTCCTACTGACAGTGTAGGAGGTTTCTCTTTTTCCCATACTCTCTCCCTCATTTATGATTTGTACAGTTTTTGATAATAGCCATTCTGACTGGTGGGAGGCAATACCTCATGGTTTTGATTTGCATTTCTCTAATACTTAGTGATGTTGAGCATCTTTTCACATGCCTGTTGACCATCTGTATGTCTTCTTCAAAGAAACGTCTTTTTAGGCCTTATACCCATCTTTTATTGTTTTTTTTTAATATTAAATTGTATGGAATACTTGTATATTTTGGATATTAACCTCTTGTTGGTTGCATCATTTACAAGTATTTTCTCCCATTCCATAAGTTGATACTTTATTTTGCTGATGGTTTCCTTTGCTGTGCAAAAGCTTTGAAGTTTGATTAGGTTGTCTTTTTTTATTTTTGCTTTTATTTCTTTTGCCTTGGGAAACCAATCTGAGAATACATCCAAGAATGCTTTGCTGTGTTCTCTTCTAGGAATTTTATGATGTCATCACTTACATTTAGGTCATTAAACCTAAATTTATTTTTGTATACAGTGTGAAAGAGTGTTTCAGTTTTATTGATTTACATGTAGCTGTCCAGATTTCCTCCAACACCACTTGCTGAAGAGCCTCTCTTTTCTCTATCGTATATTCTTGCTTCTTTTGTCACAGATTAATTGACCATAGGTATGTGGCTTTATTTCTGGACTTCATTCTGGTCCATTGATTTATATATCTGTTTTTGTGCCAAAGCGATTCTGTTTTGATTACTGCCGTTTTGTGGTTTTGTCTGAAGTCTAAGAGGATTATGCGTACAACTTTGCTCTTTTCTTCCATATTGCTTTGGCCATTATGGGTCTTTGTGGTTATATATAAATTTTAGAATTATTCTAGTTCTGTAAAAAGTGTCATGAATATTTTCATAAAATCTGTTTATTGTATTGGAAATTAAGCTACATATTTCTAACTTCCTTGATTACCAATTGGTCAATAAAAAGTATAATGTACTTTAGAAAATATTTTGAACTGAGTAATAATAATAATTAATAATATATGTGAAAAGTGGCAGGATATAGTCAATGCACAGTTGCAATTAAATTTGCTATAAGTAAGCTTATACAAAAAAAAAAAGAAGAAACTTGAATTATGCTATCAACATGAAAAATAGAAAAAAGTAAAAAGGTAGCCAAAATTATCCTCACAAAGAAAACTCTAGACCCATTATGATTTTACTTTCAAGTTCTAGATAACATTCAAAGAAAGTAATTGCAAAGTTAAATTCTTCAGAGATTAGGAATATGCTGTAAGTTACTGTACAAGGCTCACATAATCTTTCCAAAATCCCAAAAGGACTTTAAAAGAAATAAAAAATTACTTACTGATAATTATAAAATTAGAATCTATAAATCTATATCTATTTTTGTCTAGAACTTTATATATATATTTATGTGTGTATATATATGTGTGTATCTATGGAGAAACAGTGGAAACAGTGTCAGACTTTATTTTTCTGGGCTCCAAAATCACTGCAGATGGTGACTGCAGCCATGAAATTAAAAGACGCTTACTCCTTGGAAGGAAAGTTATGACCAACCTAGA
>NW_011495072.1:18462220-18463657 GCF_000754665.1 Bison bison bison | reverse complement strand
GAGATGGCTGGATGGCATCACTGACTCAATGACGAGTTTTATTGAACTCTGGGAGTTGGTGATGAACAGGGAGCCCTGGGGTTCCCCATGTGATTCATGGGGTTGCAAAGAATCGGAAATGACTGAGCAACTGAACTGAACTGCAAAAAACATTTGCTGAGCACCCATCATAGACCCCAGGCTGTCATAGGTGCAGGAGACACAGAGGTGCACAGACAGACATGGTTCCTGCTCCCCTGTTGGTAAGACACTACCAGTGACCAAAGATGGGAGGGATATTTTGAGCTTCAATAATAATAATGGTAGTTAACCCACTTGGTATGTTTAAATTAATAATATAATGATGGTAAGGAACTAATTCATTACCTAGACAATTAGATAAATGAAAGGAAAGGATAGCATATTTATCTCACCTTTCCCATACAGACTTTACCACTAGGTAACCAAATTGTAGATATAGATAATCTTTTAAAATTATTCTGGCTAATAAAGAAAATAACATTTTACTGCTTTACAGATTGGTAAATAGATAGATGTAGGTATTGAGCATCATCATTGAGCTGCTTGCATTTAAAAGAAGAGAAAAACAGTTTGTATATCCTACGGTCACACCACCTCTAGTGTCTGCTTGAAAATATGCATCAGGCTGCCAATGTGAAATTAATTCAGGGGACACGTGGACATGCTGAACTGCATGAGGAATATAAAAACCACTAAATCTAGATAATGGGCAGCTCTACGCCTGACGAGTCTCAGGTCATAAACAGATGAACTCTACGAAAAACAAAGTAATTAAAGAGAATCTGAAGTTTAATAACAGAACTGAAATATAACAAGTTAGAACAATGGAAGACTATGTTATTAATGCCCAATGATACATATTTGAGCAATATAAGTGTAAAAAAACTCATGGAAGCAATATTATAAAAGCTGATGGTTGTTACTTTTGGTGGGTGACAAGGATCTGTTTAAGATGGGGCTACAGAGAACTTCAAAGGTGGTCAATGAAGTTCTGCTGACTATTCCAGTGCAGGATCTGGCTGGGCATATAAAGCTGTTTATCTTATAATAATTTATTATGTCCATGCCAGACGGGCAGCGGCCAAGAGGAGTTACCCCACGTCCGAGGTCAGGGGCAGCAGCAGAGAGTACCAGACTGCAAGGGCGCAGGAACGGCTAAGAGGAGCTACCCCATGTCCGAGGTCAGGGTGGGGGCGGCCAAGAGGAGATACCCCACGTCTGAGGTCCGGGGCCGCAGCCGGGAGGAGATACCCCACGCCCCAAGTCGGAGGCCAGGGGCAACGGGTGGGAGGAGCTACCCCGAACCCCTCAGCCCGAGGCCAAAGGCGGCGATGGGGAGGAGCAACCCCACTACCGAGCAACAGGGGTGGTGGCCGGGAGGACCAACCCCGAAGTCCAAGGAGCCGTGGCTGCACA
>NW_011495072.1:18460438-18462120 GCF_000754665.1 Bison bison bison | reverse complement strand
TCTGATCTGATCTGATGTTATACATAGGCTTGAGTCATATTCTGTATCTGTGCTTTGTTAAGCTGAAACGAAACAAAACCAAAAGGTACAAAATCTAAAGCTTCAAGTATAGCAGAAATTACAATATTCATGACAGATTTTTATATATAAATTGGAGCTTTTGTCTACTTCTCAGTGTTCCTAGTTGGTGCACAAGCACTTCAAGATTTAATATTGAAAAAAAAAGAAAAAGCCCTACTCTTTCTTTCTAATGACAGAACCAATTGAAAGATGAACAAATGGAGAAGATAGGGAGATGGTGATCACATAGTATCTGTATTCCTGATAATCTAATAGGGGAAACTGCCTCTAGACTGGTAACCAGGGAAATTTATGAATACTCTATTTGTGATAGTACTCATCCCTGAATACCATGGAGGTATAGCATCTTATGATTTATGAAAAGAAAGAACTGTGAACATAAACATTCACATGACAGGCTTGCTTTGCAAAGAGAAGATAGAAGGATTGATTTAATGTGTGTGTGTGTTTTCCAAAGCTGATCATTCAGGGAGGTGTGTGCAAAGGTTTGAAAAAGAAAATTACTTTTGCGGCCATTCCCCATTATAAAAACAGACCCAGAAGAAGGAATGTTCCAAGGAAGAGTATAGCGTTCTTTATATATATAAACCTCAGTTCATTTTACCATCCTATTAACCTTTATTTTTGGAATTTTTATGTTGTTTTCAGTTTTTCACCAGAATAAATCCCATTTTTTTAACCATATCCCATGTGCATATGCATCCTTGTGTGTATCTCTAGTAGACACACTGCTTCATAAAGAAAATTGCATTCCTTTTAGAAACTGCAGTCAATTACATCAAACAGAGAGTACTGTTTCTAATTTATAATCTCATAATATGAAGTACTCCTTTTCCTATTTGGAACCAGTCTCTTGTTCCATGTCAAGTTCTAACAGTTGCTTCCTGACCTACATACAGATTTATGAAGAGGCAGGTCAGGTGGTCTGTTATTCCCATCTCTTTCAGAATTTTCCAGTTTATTGTGATCCACACAGTCAAAGGCTTTGGCATAGTCCATAGAGCAGAAATAGGTGTTTTTCTGGAACTCTCTTGCTTTTTCCACGATCATCAGATGTTGGCAATGGGATCTCTGGTTCCTCTGCCTTTTCTAAATCCAGCTTGCACATCTGGAAATTCACAGTTCGCGTATTGCTGAAGCCCGGCTTGGAGAATTTTGAGCATTACTTCACTAGCGTGTGAAATGAGTGCAGTTGTGTGGTAGTTTGACCATTCTTTGGCATTGCCTTTCTTTGGGATTGGAATGAAAACTGACCTTTTCCATTCCTGTAGCCACTGCTGAGTTTTCCCAATTTGGTGGCATATTGAGTGCAGCACTTTCACAGCATCATCTTTCAGGATTTGGAATAGCTCAACTGGAATTCCATCACCTCCACTAGCTTTGTTCATAGTGATGCTTACTAAGGCCCACTTGACTTCATATTCTAGGATGTCTGTCTCTAGGTCAGTGATCACATCATTGTGATTATCTGGGACATGAAGATTTTTTTGTACAGATTTTCTGTGTATTCTTGCCACCTCTTCTTAATATCTTCTACTTCTGTTAGGTCCCTACCATTTCTGTCCTTTATTGAGCCCATCTTTGCATAAAATGTTCCCTTG
>NW_011495072.1:18450486-18460338 GCF_000754665.1 Bison bison bison | reverse complement strand
GTAGAGGTGATTGCAGCCATGAAATTAAAAGACACTCCTTGGAAGGAAAGTTATGACCAACCTAGACAGCATATTAAAAAGCAGAAACATTACTTTGCCAACAAAGGTCAGTTTAGTCAAGGCTATGGTTTTTCCAGTGGTCAAGTATGAATATGAGTTGGACTATAAAGAAAGCTGAGTGCAGAAGAATCGATGCTTTTGAACTGTGGTGTTGGAGAAGACTCTTGAGAGTCCCTTGGACTGCAAGGAGATCCAACCAGTCCATCCTAAAGGAGATTAGTCCTGCGTTTTCATTGGAAGGACTGATGTTGAAGCTAAAACTCCAATACTTTGGCCACCTTATGTGAAGAGCTGGTTCATTTGAAAAGACCCTGTTGCTGGGAAAGATTGAGGGAAATAGGAGAAGGGGACGACAGAGGATGAGATCGTTGGATGGCATCATCAACTCAATGGACATTGGTTTGGGTGGACTCTGGGAGTTGGTGATGGACAGGGAGGCCTAGTGTGCTGCGGTTCATGGGATCACATAGAGTTAGACATGACTAAGTGACTGAACTGAACAGAACTGAACTGAGTATGAAGTATTCCATTTCAGATTCAGTCTTGTCTAGTGAGGAACCTAATGTAAAATAATTTCAAAAACATGTTATGGGAGACAGAGTAAAGTGTATTTGATAGAGATTCAATTTTTTAAGTAGCATATACTCATAAGTAGATTAAACAGTCATCACACAGACTAAATGCAGAAACAGGATTAGGTTTCTTGATTATCACAGTGCACTTATTCATCTAACTGCCTCATAAGTCAGTTCAGTTCCTAGCACGTTTCAGTTCATTAGTGTCCTGTCAAGGCATCTCTGATCAGTTTTTATTATCTTTTATGGTCCAACAGCACACAGCACACCCAAACATACTCTAACATACCTTGCCATTTTCCTTTGTGGTTACAAATTTTGTTGACAAAAAATGAGTTTCAACAAAGGTGTATCCTTTTGTATCTATTTATCCCATCATCTGACATCCTTGGTGATCTATAGGAGATAAAAATATGAATAAATTGTAAAATGACCACAATCGTTGGGATGCAGTTTTCCTATTGACAATTCTGCAATAATGCCTGATAGCAATGGGTGAATTTTAAGAGTAACTGTTTTACTTTTATTCATGAATGTTAATCTTTAAAATCTTTATAATATGTTCTGAATCAGCCTGGAGAATCTTTATACATTAGTCCTTTCTAGATTGAAGGATCTCAAAAGGACATGGGGAAGTTTGGCGTTTGACTAAGATTTTCAGATTACTGTACATTGACTGTGGGTGAGATGAAATAAGCTCCAAAGTCTCAGTTAACTTCAAAGTTCTACAGTGTTCCTTTAAAGAAGAAATGCTGCAAGGTCCAAATGGATTTCCTTGAGTCACTTAGAACCAGTGTGGGGTAACATCAATTTACCATGAAAGACATGTAGAGCTCAGACTGCACATCTGACCCTAATTACAAAAGACTTGTATTTTCAAATATGTATTTTAGTTCTCTGTTCCTGAGGTAATCTAACTCATATTGAACATATTTTATTCATGGGTAAGAATGTCAAGTCCATTATAAATTTCCTGGCAAGGTAGTTACTGGAGAATAGCTCTCTAGCTGCCTCCTACAACTCACTTTTCAACTGTCTTAGAACAATGGTGTTCTGGCCCTGGACAGTTTTGTCCAAAACTGTTTCTCACACTTGCTTATTTGTCTACTTAATGTAAGATTTATGTAAGATTTATGTCAAAGGAATTATTAATTCCTGCAAGCTGTGTTTCTCTGAATCTTGTTTGATTTTTTTTTTTTTTAACTGGAGTCTGCCCCTGGAAGTCTCTAGTGGGAGATTAGAAACCTCCAGCACAGTAGATGACAGGGCATGTGTTTCTCTAACTCTTTGTCTAAGGCTACATTTCCTGAAGTGACTGACCAGCAGGCTCAAATTTGAACTTCTGTCATGCTCTTTGGATTCTTGTAATTCTTTACCTGTAGCAAATGGACTTTGCCCACAACACCAGGGAGCCACAATGACGTGTATTGTTCTAGAAGCACCTTTGTGAAAATATATAAGCAATATAGCCGATGGGAATTAAGTGCCTATATCTGGGAGATTATTTATATTTGGTTATTCATTCATTCAATAAAAAACTCATTGAGCACATAGCATGAACCAGACAATGTCTCTGTGTTGAAATTACCACACTGAATAAACCCGAAAACATTTGTCTATTAAATTTTGCACTGTTTTGGAAGAAGGCAGGGAACTAAGCAACTAACTGATTACATAAATAAATAGTCTATAATATAATAGAAAGTACTCGATTTATGGAGGAAAAAAATCAATGAGACAAAGGGTACAAACAATATTATGGGGATTTCCATTTTAAATAGGCTAGGTGGAGGAAGTCTTTGTGAGATGATGATGCTAGAAAATTATTTATGAGGAGTGAGGAGTGAATCATATACATGGTTGGTGCCTTATACACAGGGGACCTGGAGTGGGAGGGGACTTGGCCTAAGTGACAGCAGTGTGAAGCAAGTGTGGCTGCTGAGGACTCTGTAAGCATGGAGTGGTAGAAAGTAAGGTCAGGGTTGTGAGTGGGGACTGAGGATGTAGAGCCTTTTAGGACATTGTATGGACTTACGCTTTTACTCTGAGTGAGTTGAGAAACCATTGGAAGGGTGATATGGTGTATTTTGCATTTTCAGAGCATCTTTTACGACTGTGTTGAAGATAGACAAATACTGTGAGAAGCTTTGCTGAAAATGGGAATGGAGAATAAATTATAACCAGAAAAAATGTGAGGTCAAGAAATGTGTTACTCATGCTTTTAGGTTGGGAGTGATACTAACATGTTTAATGAACATGAGATGGGTATGCTTTAACAAAGAGAAGAGACACTGATTATGCTGGAGAGAGAAGGGAAGCATGCTGAATCCACATCTTTGAATACGTATGAAAAGGGCAAATGTGGCATCTTTGTCCTTAGATGCAGAGACAATTTAGTACTAAGGGGCTAAGGGTGGAAAGGAATGCATTTCAGATGCTATGAAGGTTAGATGAAGGTGATGAGCAAAGCTTGTAGAATTTCTAATCTATTTTTCTCAGTAAAATAACAAGTCTAAGTTGAAGTGAGACTGAAATGGTATTGAAGATTTTAAGAGATAAGAGAATGAATAGAATAGCCACCTGGGAAGTAGAAGACTAAACAGACCAGTTAAATATATAATATGCTGACTAGGAAGCTAAAGACACAGTGAGGAAAACAGAAATTTTATGTATCAATCTTTACGGCTATATATTTTCCTCCAGGTTAACTTAAACTGCACCAGTTTTTAACCAGGGTCAGGATTTTGTTAAGCAGGTATGATAGAGCAAGAATGTAGTAAGACACACATGGTCATATTCAACATAATTAGTTGAATATTGGGAGTTGATTTAGGTCTAGGTGGTGAGAGAAGTCTCAACATAGGGACAGATAAGGAGCAGAAGAAAGTTCATAGAACTGATGATTTCTCACTTCCAATGGGGTCAAAGGACTGTTGTAGTCAAAAGACTAGGATGTAGAATGAGTTGGAAGATGGATGGTAAAGGTGGAGAATGGATACCTGACATTCAAATAATGATTGCCATATGGACAAAGTTTGGAGTATATTCATGTTCATGAATATGTAACTGAAGTAGAATGAAAGTCAACATCATTGGTGTAGAGGTGTTCAAGTAAGAAGCCAGAAAGTGAGAAAGCTTGTCTTTTGGGGTACTGAAATCATTAAGAATTAAATGAGAAGCAGTCTTGTGGCAAGGGACATAATCTAGGGTATGCTTGAGAAATCAGAAAGATTCTAGAAGGTAGGTGGTGATTGTAATGTAAATAGCGTAGTCTAAATATAAGCAAATACAGATGGGCATTATTAGGGAAGAGAAGAGGAAAATATTCTAGAAGTGGCAATGAAAAGCAATGGGGAAGCATACCCTAGTTGGAAATACAGATGCAGAAATGTGTAAGATGGAGATAGAGTTCCTGTTGCAGCTATCATACCTATAATTCTTTCTTTTTCTGTCTCCTCCAGGCAAAAATAAGACACTGCATCTCACATTAGTTTTGTTTTGCTCATTTTCATCTCTCCTATACTATTAAATGAATAAAGGCAGAGATCAAAGCTGGAATTTTAGAGACAATGGAACTAAAATGCAAAAATAATTCAAGAAATAGTTTCTAATTTAAAAAGAAAGAACTCTGAAAAGTTTAAAGCCTTAAAGTCATTTAAACAATCAAGAGACTCACTAAATTATATTTCTTTGGAATTTTCAAGCAACCACAACAAAGTAATCTCCAATAATTCAAGAAGCAGAAATTCAAATTCCAAGAAAAAGAACAAGTTGAGGCATCTTAGAAGAGCTAGAATAAATGGAACATTAGAGCTTCAGAACTCTGAAGAAAAACAGACTATCCAAGAATCCCAAATTCAATAAACTTGTACCTTTGAAGCTAATAGAAATTCTCACATATTCAAGGTCTTAGATATTAGATTGGCCAAAAGGTTCATTTTGTAAGGTGTTATGGAAAAACCCAAATGGATTAGTTAGCCAACTCAATAGTATAATGATGCCCTCATATATGTCACCATCAGAAAATAATTGAAAATAAATGAAAGAAATTATCAAAAGGAAAATGCATAAGGAAATTCTGATGCTAATAGCATATTAAAATAGTTTATTTCAGTAAATATCATGTATGATCAAATTTAAGGTTAATTATTTCCCCAATAAATTATCTAAATTAGTAAGTTAAACACACATTTCCCAAATAAATGATCTACACTAGTAAATTAACCTTCCAAGTAGACATTTAACAGTATTCTATACATTGGGATCTTTTCCTGAGGAAAATGTAGGTTTTTATTTTCGGGGTACTGTTATATTCAGAAAGCTTTCCTGGTGGCTCAGACAGTAAAGAATCTGCCTGCAATGCAGGAGATGAGAGGAGGGTTTGATCCCTGGGTTGGGAAGAGCCCCTGGAGAAGGAAATGCAACCCACTCCAGTATTCTTGCCTAGAAAATCCCATGGACAGTGGAGTCTGGCAGGCTATAGTCCATGGGGTTGCAAACAGTCAGACATGACTAAGTGACTAATACTATATTCAAGAAAATATGTTATAATTTTTCTAGTTATATCCAAGTGTCCAGTTAATGCTTTCTTTTAAAAAAAAATTGTCAACAGTTTCAGTTGCCATACTTTTTTTTTTTTAAACTTTACATAATTGTATTAGTTTTGCCAAATATCAAAATGAATCTGCCACAGGCATACATGTGTTGCCATACTTTTAAGTATAAATAGTATAGATTATACTTAATAAGACTATTTTTATAAACTGATTCCTACTTGTCCAAAAAAGATGTATGATGATGTATATTATCCCCAGATCTAAATTTTCTATAGCATAAAAATGCAGGAAAGTATATAATTTAATTTCCAAAATGTAGGTTATATTTGTCTACTCAAAAATTGGCATGTATAATTATTGTGTGTACATGATCAGTCGTGTCCAACTTTTGCAACTCCATGGACTGTAGCCCACCAGGCTTCTCTGTACATGGGATTATCCAGGCAAATAGACTGGAGCGAGTCACCATTTTCTCCTCCAGGGCATCTTTCCCACCCAGGGATCAGACCAGTGTCTCTTGCATCTCCTGCATTGACAGGAGGTTTCTTTACCACTGCACCACCTGAGAAGTCCTTATTAATTATTATAATATAATATAATAAGTATTTATAAAATAATAGTATTGTGACCACTAGTGGGATTAAAGTAGAAAGAGTAACTTGATTCTGTTCTGAAAAGAACTGTAGCTAGATTTTATTGAATTGGGTTCAAGGAATGAAAATGCAAACAAGCAAACAGTATTACTATTTAAACAACATAACAGAGACAAATATCAAACAACAGTTATGAGTATGTATAAATTAAATATGATAGTATAAGAAAAATATAGGAAACACAGGTACTTGAAAATATTAATTGATTTAGTTAAATAAATGTTTAAATATGTGTATACACAATGGGTTAAGAGAAAGATATGTAAAACATTAGATATATATATCATAAAAAAGAATAATATATATAATTTTTAAGATGTATGTGTGTGCTTAGTTGCTCAGTCATGTCCGACTCTTTGTGAACCCATAGACTGTAGCCCACCAGGCTACAAGAATACTGGAGAGAGTAGCCATTCCCTTCTCCAGAGGATCTTCTCAACCCAGGGATAGAACTAGGGTCTCCCGCATTGCAGGCAGATTCTTTACCATCTGAGCCACCAGGGAATGTTTAACTCAAAAAAAGTGTTAAAAATACAAACAGGCTGCTAAAATATAGGTATACACTCAACCAAATTAGTAATTAGGGATGTAACCTAAAATACTAGGTTCCTATTATAGTGGAGAAACTTAAACTGGGTAAAAATGTCCATTACTTTAGAAAATGTTATAGTGGGCATCATACCGCTGACTGGATTGTGAACTGCAAAATGCTGTTCTGGAAAAGGGCAAGCAATTTGGTGATATTAGTTAGGAAAACGTCATATATATTTTCATTAATCAAGTCCACTTTTTAAAAATAGAGCTGATAAAAATAAAAGCATCATAATATAAGAATATATGTACAAAAAATACATAACAGTATTCAAATATATATTAGTTTTTAAGGGACTAAATTATGTCCCTGTCATATATTTTATGATACTAAAAATATGAGGTGGACTATGTGTATCAGTATGAATGAACAGCACTGATATACTGCTAAGTAAAAAATGAAAGAATATTCTAAAGAAAAGTATATATTTCACCTTGCGAAAAAAAGAAAACAAAACAAAACTACACGAATATACATTTAATTGTATTGCGTGAGCCCATTGGTTCAGAGGCTCAAAATAATTCTAATTTTGATCAGTTTAAACAAAAAAGCTTAATGCAAAGATAATATTTTTGTTCTTAATGCTATTCGATGTTTTTGAAGTTATATGGTATATGCTTACTTTATAATTAATTTTTATTTTAATGTAAAATGTACTTAATTGCAAAAAATTCCTATAAGCAAAATCATGCACTGCCTATTGAAATTAATAGCTGGAAAAATTTTAAATGGCAAAAAATTTAAATAAAAGAGTATGAGTATTAATATAAAACAATTGACATTCAAAGAAAATGACTTTAATGGAGCAGATTTATAATGATAATCTATAATATTCATGACACTTTGTTTAAAAATAGCCTCAAATATATTAAAAACAACTGTTAGAAATGCCAAAGTTTATGATGTAAAATTGATACAAATGTATTGGTTTAAAAGAATAATCTTTGTCAATAAAGCAAAAAATAAAGATATAGAGTACACAAAATCAAAACCAAGTACACATATGAAAGTCCTTTGTTTTCAGTGTTTGTATAAATTCATGTTGATTTCTCATGCACAGAATTTGAAGATACTCTGGTAAATCAAAAAGACCACGGTTTTACAGATTATATTTTTTCACACGAAGTCCATATAATCAAAATTGATTGTAGATGGTTAGATGTCAGAAATAACAATAGCAAGCATCCAAATACCTGAAGTGAAAAGTGAAAGTGTTAGTAGCTCAGTCATGTCCTGTCAAGTTCAACTGTTTGCAGCTCCATGGAGTGTAGCCTGACAGGCTTATCTGTACATGGGAATTCTCCAGGCAAGAATACTGGAGTGGGTTGCCATTCTCTTCTCCAAGGGATCTTACAGATCCAAGGATCAAACCCAGGTCACCTGCATCACAGGAGGATTCTTTACTTTCTGAGCCACCAAAGAAGTCCAAATACTAGAAACTTCATAGCAAATCAAAGTTGAAATTGCAAATTTAAAAATCAATAAAAAATTTAAATATCACAAAGCACATCTCACAAGATAAAATCTAAAGTTATGAGCAGGTGCTATACTCATATCTTTCATTATATCTTAAAAATCATAACTTTTTAGGAAAAAAAAAACGAATGAAGCAAATAAACAGAAAAACAAATCAAGAAAGACCGATATCAGCTTCTGTTGTCGCAAGGCCCTGGATTTTAATGTTAGCTCTGACACTACCTGGACAAGTGATTGAATTTCACTGAATCACATTTTCCTCTGACACCTGATTTAATACCATTTAACCATTCTGAATGTCAGTTTTCTGGAAATGAAGTTAGTATTACCTACCTCATGTATTTTTGCAAGTATTAAATGTAGGATCTTTATCCCAGTACTCTCAGTATGTTAGTTACCTTTCTATTAACTCAAACATTAAAATGAAAATATTACATATAATTTCAAACAATAATTATCAAACAATTTTCTAATTATACTTTATTGGTTATTTGCTAACTCTGATCATAAATAACATTGAATTGCACACAAAATCTAGGACTACCAAAGAGACTTTGTGCATCTTTAGCGCAGAAATTTGTGAGCAAGACTGGGAAGCTGATTGCAGGTTAAAAACACTGCCTTCTGGAATTGAGCGCAGGAGTTGCTTGTATATTTTTGAGATGAGTTGTTTGTCAGTTGCTTCATTTGCTATTATTTTCTCCCATTCTGAAGGCTGTCTTTTCACCTTGCTTATAGTTTCTTTTGTTGTGCAAAAGCTTTTAATTTTAATTAGATCCCATTTGTTTATTTTTGCTTTTATTTCCAATATTCTGGGAGGTGGGTCATAGAGGATCCTGCTGTGATTTATGTCGAAGAGTGTTTTGCCTATGTTCTCCTCTAAGAGTTTTATAGTTTCTGGTCTTATATTTAGATCTTTAATCCATTTTGAGTTTATTTTTGTGTATGGTGTTAGAAAGTGTTCTAGCTTCACTCTTTCACAAGTGGTTGAAAAATAAACGACCCAATCAAAAAATGGGCCAAAGAACTAAATAGACATTTCTCCAAAGAAGACATACAGATGGCTAACAAACACATGAAGAGATGCTCAACATCACTCATTATCAAAGAAATGCAAATCAAAACCACAGTGAGGTACCGTTTTACGCCAGTCAGAATGGCTACGATCCAAAAGTCTACAAGCAATAAATGCTGGAGAGGATGTGGAGAAAAGGGAACCCTCTTACACTGTTGGGTGGGAATGAAAACTAGTACAGCTACTATGGAGAACAGTGTGGAGATTTCTTAAAAAACTGGAAATAGAACTGCCATATGACCCAGTAATCCCACTCGTGGGCATACACACCGAGGAAACCAGAATTGAAAGAGACATGTGTACCCCACTGTTCATCGCAGCACTGTTTATAATAGCCAGGCCATGGAAGCAACCTAGATGTCCATCAGCAGATGAATGGATAAGAAAGCTGTGGTACATATACACAATGGAGTATTACTCAGCTATTAAAAAGAATACATTTGAATCAGTTCTAATGAGGTGGACGAAACTGGAGCCTATTATACAGAGTGAAGTAAGCCAGAAAGAAAAACACCAATACAGTATACTAAAGCATATATATGGAATTTAGAAAGATGGTAATGATAACCCTGTATGCGAGACAGCAAAAGAGACACAGATGTATAGAACAATCTTTTGGATTCTGGTGGGGTTGGGGGGGATGACTTGGGAGAATGGCATTGAAACATGTATAATATCATATAAGAAACGAATTGCCAGTCCAGGTTCTATGCAGGATACAGGAAGCTTGGGGATGGTGCACTGGGATGACCCAGAGGGATGGTATGGGGAGGGATGTGGGAGGGGGGTTCAGGATGGGGAACATGTGTACACCCGTGGTGGATTCATGTTGATGTATGGCAAAACCAATACAATATTGTAAAGT
>NW_011495072.1:18449891-18450386 GCF_000754665.1 Bison bison bison | reverse complement strand
GGTTCTGGCATTTTCTGGAGTTGGTATAAGTTAGGGTTATTGTGCAGAAAAAGGTACAATCCCACTAAGAAAGGGTTAGTTCTTCTTTATTCCTCCTCATTAATTTTAGGGATTTTTTTACATTTCATTTTATTTTTAAACTTAACAGATTGTGTTAGTTTTGCCAAATATCAAAATGAATCCGCCACAGGTATACATGTGTTCCCCATCCTGAACCCTCCTCCATCCTCCCTCCCCATACCATCCCTCTGTGTTGTCCCAGTGCACTAGCCCCAAGCATCCAGTATCGTGCATCAAACCTGGACTGGCAACTCATTTCATACATGATATTATACATGTTTCAATGCCATTCTCCCAAATCTTCCACCCTCTCCCTCTGCAACAGAGTCCATAAGACTGTTCTATACATCAGTGTCTCTTTTGCTGTCTCGTACACAGGGTTATTGTTACCATCTTTCTAAATTCCATATATATGCGTTAGTATACTGTATTGGT
>NW_011495072.1:18448063-18449791 GCF_000754665.1 Bison bison bison | reverse complement strand
AGGAAGCTTGGGGATGGTGCACTGGGATGACCCAGAGGGATGGTATGGGGAGGGATGTGGGAGGGGGGTTCAGGATGGGGAACATGTGTACACCCGTGGTGGATTCATGTTGATGTATGGCAAAACCAATACAATATTGTAAAGTAATTAGCCTCTAATTAAAATAAATAAATTTAAATTAAAAAAAAATAAAAACACTGCCTTCTCTTTGCTAAGAATGGGGTCACCCATCTATAACATATCAGATATAACCTCTTTAACATGGTTATTAAAGACCATTGTCTTTTTTTTTTTTTTTTGTGAACCATGAACTTCCAGATATTCAAGCTGATTTTATTTTATTTATTTTTTTTGTCTTTTTTTTTTCTATTGTATTAGTTTTGCCAAATATCAAAATGAATCCACCACAGGTATACATGTGTTCCCCATCCTGAACCCTCCTCCCTCCTCCCTCCCCATACCATCCCTCTGGGTCGTCCCAGTGCACCAGCCCCAAGCATCCAGTATCGTGCATTGAACCTGGACTGGCATCTCGTTTCATACATGATATTTTACATGTTTCAATGCCATTCTCCCAAATCTTCCCACCCTCTCCCTCTCCCACAGAGTCCATAAGACTGTTCTATACGTCAGTGTCTCTTTTGCTGTAAAGACCATTGTCTTAAGAATATGTGTTAAGGAATTTTCTACATGCAGATACATTGCACATTACAGCTGTTACTTTGTGCCAATGAATAGAGAGGAGAAATTGCTAGCTTTCTCTTTTCCATGCAAATCATTACTCTGTTGGAGAATTACATACTGCATAGAGAAAAAAATAAAATAAATTGTTCTCCCAAGTGGAATCTGGATATTCATGAGAATCTATTTTGGTTTATGTGAGATCATGTAGGACATAAATATTGTTTGAGTCAAAAGATTCTTTTAAATGAAGAAATGTGGGAAGTGAGACAAGGGATTTGAATCTGTTAAAAGTTGTGGAGAAGTAAGGAAATAGAATCTTAGAACTAGCAAGACAGCAGAAATCTCCTGAATTGTGATTCAAAATGTGGGAGAAGTTTTGCTTGATTAGAAGGTAAATCAAATGACAATGCCCTAATTTTACATATGCCACTGACAGAACCATAATAAGAAACCATCACTGAAAGAATGAATTACCATCATGCAAAAGGAAAAGGACTAAGTCAAGGCTGTATATTGTCACCCTGCTTATTTAACTTATATGCAGAGTACATCATGAGAAACACTGGGCTGGAAGAAGCACAAGCTGGAATCAAGATTGCAGGGAGAAATATCAATAACCTCAGATATGCAGATGACACCACCCTTATGGCAGAAAGTGAAGAGGAATTAAAAAGCCTCTTGATGAAGGTGAAAGAGGAAAGTGAAAAAGTTGGCTTAAAGCTCAACATCCAGAAAACAAAGATCACGGCATTTGGTCCCATCACTTCATGGGAAATAGATGGGGAAACAGTGGAAACAGTGTCAGACTTTATTTTTCTGGGCTCCAAAATCACTGCAGATGGTGACTGCAGCCATGAAATTAAAAGACGCTTACTCCTTGGAAGGAAAGTTATGACCAAACTAGATAGCACATTCAGAAGCAGAGACATTACTTTGCCAACAAAGGTCCATGTAGTCAAGGCTATGGTTTTTCCAGTGGTCATGTATGGATGTGAGAGTTGGACTGTGAAGCAAGCTGAGCGCTGAAGAATTGATGCTTTTGAA
>NW_011495072.1:18432116-18447963 GCF_000754665.1 Bison bison bison | reverse complement strand
AGACTCTTGCGAGTCCCTTGGACTGCAAGGAGATCCAACCAGTCCATTCTGAAGGCAATCAGCCCTGGGATTTCTTTGGAAGGAATGATGCTAAAGCTGAAACTCCAGTACTTTGGCCACCACATGTGAAGAGTTGACTCATTGGAAAAGACCCTGATGCTGGGAGGGATTGGGGGCAGGAGGAGAAGGGGATGACAGAGGATGAGATGGCTGGATGGCATCACTGACTCGATGGACGTGAGTCTGAGTGAACTCCAGGAGTTGGTGATGGACAGGGAGGCCTGGCGTGCTGCGATTCATGGGGTCACAAAGAGTGGGACACGACTGAGCGACTGAACTGAACTGAACTGAAAAACAATTGCATGTATTAAAAATAGAAAATACTTTCAAAGTTCATGAATAATAGTCTGAGGTATTCTGATGATTTCACAAATGTGTTCGTTTATTCATTTGCTAAACCAATAGACAGTTCACAGAGGAGTTCTCTTTCTTCGCTCAGAGAGAGATGAGATAAAGCAAAACCATGTACTTTTCTCCTAAAAAACATGTAGTTGTTTTGGAAGTCTTAAATCAGGTGCATAAATTCACATCAAAAAAGAAAGCTCTATATAATAGGTGATTATATTATAATTATTAAGTAATATGGAATTTTAGGAGGGAAGACACTTTTGAACAGAGAGTATCTAAAATACTTCCAGAGGTAGATTATCAAGTACTTTCACTACTTTACAGGAAGAGAAAACAATGCAACAGATGAGTAGAGAAGGTAGAGGAAATCAAATACTTGCAGTATTTTACTTTAATGGGTTTAATGGTTCTTAAAATTAACCTCAAGTTTTAAAACACTGCTTCCAAACTGTTAAAAATACCACTTTCACTCTAAAGTGGACCCAGGTGAAGACAACAGCAAATATAATTCCAGTGACATGTATTGGATGGAGCAAATAAATAAAACAGAATTTCAGAATGAAAATAGCTGGTTGTATTAACTACTGTGTAATTTTAAACTTGCTGGTGAGAAGGACAAAAACAAAGGAGAACCATATGAAGTGTGAAAGTGAAAGACATTACATTAAAAAGAAAAAAAAAAGTCTGGTAATTCTGCCTCTGTGCTTATAAACTTATCTGAAACAGGAAATAAAACCATACAAAATGTTTCAAAGTCCAGAACCATCACCTATGCTTTTAACTCATCACGAATTGACTATTATAAAAGAATAATAAAAATTTGAGAATCCATGTTTAGTCTGTAAAAGATACTGTAGGAGAAGCTATCAAATTTATTGCAAGTTGTACTCAGGGTCAAAGTGGACTAATCTACACATTATGATGACACATTAGAAACTGAGGTTTAAAAACATCTTAATTTTTAACGAGTCTCCTACAGGAAAAGTTGCCTTCAGGTTAGAGTTCTCCTTTGTCTGCCATTCAAGTCTTTCATATTTGGAAACTACCTATGCCTTTTCTATGTTTTCCAGATTTAGTAAATAAAAATACAGGGCATCCAGTTAAATTTTAGTTTCAGAATAACAATGAATAATCTTTCATTACTGTCCATTGTTTATTAGAAATTCAAACTTGAATGAATTTACTGTATTTTATCTGTAAGTCCTGCAGTTAACATTACATTACACAGAATGCTGCTGCTGCTGCTGCTAAATCGCTTCAGTCGTGTCCGATTCTGTGCGACCCCACCGGGGGCAGCCCACCAGACTCCGCCGTCCCTTGGATTTTCCAGGCAAGAGTACTGGAGTGGGTTGCCATTTCCTTCTCCAATGTATGAAAGTGAAAAGTGAAAATGAAGTCGCTCAGTCGTGTGCAAACCCATGGACTGCAGCCTACCAGGCTCCTCCATCTGTGGGATTTTCCAGGCAAGAGTACTGGAGTGGGTTGCCATTGCCATCTCCATTACACAGAATGACTACTATGTGAAAATTAATTGTTGGGATAATGTGATAGAAAAATAAAGTTGAAAAAGTGTTGTCTTATTAATTTGGCCTCCCCTGATTCAGTTCTTGAGACAGGATTGGAGAGTAAGTAGGCTATTTGGAGGTACTCCTAGGAATCATGAATCAGAGTCTCTGGAAAAGAGAAAGAGAAAAGCTAGCTAGTTAGTGCTATGATTAATCAGTGATTATCACTGAGGTAAACTGGAGCTTAAACCTCCTGGGGTTTCTGGGAGTCAATATAAAACACTCACCTCAGAGATATTTCACCTAATCAATTCCTGTGTATGTTTGGTTGAGGTCAACTATCTGGGCAAGAATTCTACAGAGACATTCATTTAGCAGAAAAAAAAGTCCTCATACAGAATTTCAAAAATAATCTTATTGAGAAGGCAACACCTGTAGGCTGCATACCCACAGAACCAGAGCCTAGTGTTGGTCATTTGAACTATCCTTGAATTATCAACTTTATTTAATTCTTCTTCTTCCTTTTTTTTTTTTTTTTGCCACACTGCAAGGTTTGTGAGATGTTAGTTTCCTAACCAGGTGTCATACCTGTACCCTTGGCAATGAAAATGTGAAGTCTTAACTATTGAACCCCAGGGAATTCCCTGAATCATCAACTTTAAATCTCTGGTATACATTCATTTTCATTACAACAAAACATCATCCAAATTTTCCATTATTGCCTAATGTGGCTTTATCTATTACCAACATTTAAGTGTGTTACTAATTTCATATGAACACTCCAAGGTATTTAGATATCTTTTTATCTCTTTGAACAAATCAACCAATGAGACAAATTGAAAAGAATCATTTCTATACTTTTGCTCATGTAAAATACTTGCTTAGAGTTTTTTGTTTTTGTTTTTTTTTTCCTTCATTTTACTTGATTTCTCTCTTTAAGTAGTGTCTATTCTGTGAAGTATTTCTCAGGTCTTACACCTAATAATCAACAAGATGGAAACAGGAAAAGAGTCTATATAAGTAGGTATTTTCTCTGTTTGGATTGTATAAATTTGAGTATCCAGAAGAGGTCAGAAAACTCCATATTCAAAGCTGAGTTGAAAATTAAAAACAAAACCAAACCAAAAAAAACATAGATATCAAAGCCAGGGAGAACTATTCCTCCTTAAAATTGTTTAGATGGTTTTTCTTTCTTTCTTTCTTAGCTGACCTTCCTTGTTGTTTTTGGTGTATATTGTATTAGTTTGCTGTGGTTACTGTAAGAAACTATCACAAACTTGATGGTTTAAAGCAACAGAAATTTAACTTTTCACTGTTTTTGATGCCAGAGAATGAAAATGAATTTCACTGTGCCAAAATCAAGATATGGACAGGTTATGATACTTCAGGAGACCCTAGTGGAAAATATGTTCCTTATCTCTTCCTGTGTCTGACAACTTCCTACATTTTTTGGCTTGTGGCCTCATCACTCTAATCTCTGCCTTTATGGTCACATTACCTTCTCTTCTTCTTTATATAATTTCTTTCTTTTGCTCTCTTATAAGAATATTTGTGATTGCATTTAGAGGCTATAATCCAGAATAATATTGCTATCCCAAGATTGCTAGTTTAGTCACCATGCTGGGTTGTAGTTAGTCACTCAGTCATGTCCAACTCTTTGTGACCCCATGGACTGCAGTCTGCAAGGCTCCTCTGTCCATGGGGATTCTCCAGCCATGAATACTGAAGTAGGTTCCCATGCCCTCCTCTAGGGGATCTTCCCAACCCAGGGATCGAACCCATTAAGTGGATTCTTAACTATCTGAGCCACAAGGGAAGCCCCAATTTAGTCACATCTGAGAAAAAGGAAGAAAAAAAAAAAACTTTCCATATAAAGTATTGTTTCTAGATTGTAGGGATTAGAAGATAATGTCTTTTGAGGGCCATTATTCAGCCTGTTATGGATACCATTTGACCAAATGAACATGTGCCCCTACTCTAATATATTTTTAACTTTGTGATTTAAGCTTTCACATACTATCGCATAATTTGTTTTTAAAGTATTTATCTCCTGCAGTAGTCAAAATAGATTTAATTTGTGTGCTGCCTATTTAGAGAGGAACTTGAGTCTCATTCCCATATTTCTTGTATGTACTATTATGCTAGGTACATGGAAAAGCTAACCAACTGTTGTGGAATCAATGTATATCATTAAGATTAAATGATCATATGTCCATGTCCACCCCTTATTTTCTTCCTCACTTCGTTTACACTCTGTTTCTTGGAGTTTGAAATACTAATCAAGCATTTTGTTTTGCTTAAAGTAGAGTAATATTGTAATTTAATGAGTTATTTCTTTCAACCAGTCTTAAAGATTAATCTTAATTTGTTCATTATATGGTGTAAAATGTAGTTGATTCATCAGGTGTTATCTATATTCTACCATCATAAAACTGTTGTTTATTTCAGGGTGTTATACCATCTATTGTGTGTGCTATAATCTATTGCTTATGACAGTTATTGCAGCCAGCATTTTAGTCCTGAGACAAGCTATAAGGATTGAAGCAAGTTATTAAGGCTTCCTGGGTTTCTGTTTCTGTATATATTAAATTGCTTGATTGCATCCCAAGGATATTTGAAGGATTAAAATAAATTGTATGTTAACTAGTATAAAACTCTACAGTTCAAAGAGAATTAATGCTACCACTGTTGCTCCTAGTACTACTTCTGTCCTTAATAATAATAATAATACGACCTGTGGTTCTGTTCTTGTCTAATGTTTCTGGATATTGTCAATATTTTATGCCCTATACATACAGCCAGGTAAACCATTCAGACCATCCACATTTTATTATTATTCTTATTTATTATGACAATTGCTTTCCATAAATATTCTGAGAGTTTTTTTGAACACCTTGGGTTCTACCTGCAATAAGAAAACCAAGTGTGTGATTATATCTAACACTTTTTCTTTGGCACTGTAGAACATTAGGGGATGGATATAATTTTCAAAGTGAAGTTGACAGAATCACAGGGAATTCCCCTCTTCAAAAATATTTTTTCAGGCCTTTCACCAAGTAGAACAGCAGACTCGCTCCAAAGCATGAAGGAATATCCAGTTTTCCATCGAAACAAGTCTTACTAAGACCTTCATCCACAGTGAAGGGCAGTTCTCTATGTACTAGATGTTCCTTGGATTAGAGTTTAACTTTGGTGAACACTTTCCTTTTGAGAGACAAATTTTATGTATGTCTGGCATACAGCAGCTAACTAATGAGATCAGCTCAATGTATAGCACATGATGCTCTTAAAATCTGTTGAATAAATAAATCATCACAACCTAGTAAAGATCCAGATAAAGAAGAGGAAAATTTGAAGAGAATAATAGAAAAGTTTGTCAGATAGTGATAATGGTAAATGTAGAAGAAAAGAGTTGCCTAAATATAGCATAAATGCCCCAGATACAAGGCACATGGTGGTTATTTAATTATTTATTTCATGAATAAATGAGAGAAGAGTTAAGATTAAAGAGGTATTCAGAAAGAAAGTTAGCTGAATAAATATAAAACATTTCTTTATTTTTTTCACAAAAAAATTAGTATAGAAGAATAATTTAGAAATATATAAGCATTAGCTTTCCTCATGGCCAGTCTCTTAAGCTTATGGGCATCAATTCCAATAACACATTTCTAGTCCATAACAGGAAAACTTCTCCATTTATAGTTATAAACCATAAAATTCTATAAACTATAAAAATTCGAGTTTTTAAGGTTAAATCTAATGAAAGATGTGCAAGACTTTGTTGCTGGAAACTAATTTAAAAATGTGTATAAACGTGTGTATATATATATGTACTTATATAGTCTTAGATATATTAAGAAGACTTAAAATTGATTTGAATAAACAATACTATAAACATGTCAGTTTTCACCAAATCAATCTGTATTGTAACACAAGATCATTAAAATCCACAATAGTTGTGTATACATCAAATTTATTACAAAAATCATATGAAATTCAAAAGACAAAGTTAAGAAAATTTTGAAGAAGAAGGTGAAGGAGACTAAAAGAAACATATACTAAAAGAACAGATACTTCTATTCAGTGTCCTAATAAAGTTAGAACACTGAATACTACTTCTGCTGCTGCTGCTGCTGCTCTTAAATCACTTCAGTCGTGTCCGACTCTCTGCGACCCCATAGATGGCAGCCCACCAGGCTCCTCCGTCCCTGGGATTCTCCAGGCAAGAACACTGGAGTGGGTTGCCATTTCCTCCTCCAATGCATGCATGCATACTAAGTCGCTTCAGTCATGTCTGACTCTGTGCGATCCCATGGACAGCAGTCCACCAGGCTCCTCTGTCCATGGAATTCTCTAGGCAAGGTTGCCATTTCCTTCTCCGAATATTACTTCAGGGGTAGATAAACTGACAATAAAACAGACTAGAGTGTCCAAGAAAAGATCCACACATATTTGATCATCCGATTTATGAACAAAATAACACTGCACCATTGTGGGTAAAATTGGTCTTTTTAACCAAAGGTTCTACATCAATAAGGTATCAAAATGTTGAAAATTTGTGTGTGTGTGTGTATTGTGACTTCAACCTCAAAAACCAGTTCACATTATACAAAAGCTAGTTCCAGGAGGATTCCAGAACTAAATGTGAAAGATGAATGAGTAAGAGTTTTTAGAAGAAAATATAGAGCAACGTCTTCACCTTTGACTACTTCGAATAGACAAAAACTCCTAAATAAGGTGTGTGCACTCTCTCTCTCACACACACACAAACATACAAATAAAAAATAAAACCACAAATTACCATAAAGAACATAAGTTAGAGAACAGCAAAATTAAGAATTTGTGTTCATCAAAAGATCTAATTAAGGTAGTGAAATGACTCACTTCAGAGTATACAGAAAACATTTTCAATATATGTATCTCTCAAATTCCTTGCATCCAAAATATATAAGTAACTACTAATAATTAATAGAAATGTAATAGATCAATAGAAAAAATAGGAGAAGATTAGGCACGCATTGTAAAAGGAAACAGCCACATGCTCAGTCTATCTTTACTAATGTGTTCAATCTTAGTAGTTAAAAGAGAAATATGAATTCAAAACACAATAGGAGACTGCTCCACAGCCACCAGAATGGTTAAAATGAAAAAGATTTTAAAAAGCAAACATAAATACAGGGTAACAATGTGAAGCAAACAGTATTGTAATGCACAGCCAGTAAGTGTTCATTTTGACTTCTCTAGAAAATCCTTTGGCAGTATCTATTAAGTCTCAACCTATTTATGCCCTATGACACATCAAATTGACTCCTAGTTAAATATCCAACAGAAGTATATACATGGGTTGACCAAATAGATATATGGAAATGTGCATATCCCAAAACTAGAGACATATACTCTGCATGAATCTCAAACACAATATTGAGTTAAGGAAGCCAGGCACGTGGGAGTCCACATTGTGTGACTCTATTTATATAAATTCAAAATAGGCAAACACATACATGATTAAACATGGCAGGATAGCGGCTGCAGATAAAGAGGGGAGGCTTCTGAAGTGCTGATTATGTTCTATTTCTACTCAGTATGTTACAGGAATATTCTCTTAAATCATTGATGTACATAAGTATTGTATGTATACTCTATGCTTCATTTAAACTTCTTTTTTTTTTAATTATAAGGATAGATTTCTTATCATCCCCAAAGAAAAGAAAATTTGCACATTAATGCAGGTCAGAATTTCCCAGTGTGTTTATGATTTTGACAAAAGTAGAAAATAAGTTGAGTAAAACAGAGGGAAATAAATTGGCCCTTGCTGACATTTTCATTTTTATATATTTAACTTTCAGGAGGAGTTTTAACAGGTTATGGCCATCATACAAGACGTCAAAGAAGAAGGACATGCACTCATCTTCTCCTGTGAGAACTCCAAAATTACAACTCATTGCTGAACAAACATCAACAAGAGAATGTTGGATCCCAACAAAAAAAGATATCCCACATCCAAGGACAAAGAAGAAACCTCAGCAAGATGGTAAGAGGGGCAAAATCATGTTTAGAATCAAACCCCATACCCATCAGAGACACTCAGAGGGCTCAAACAAACCTTGTGTGCACCAGGAGACTCCACAGAGACTGAGCCAGAACTGTGTTTGAGTGTCTCGTGCAGAGGTATGGGTCAGCAGACGCCTGCCACAGGGGCAGGGGCTCTGGGTGCAGTAGACCTGGGTATGGCATAAGCCCTCTTGGAGGAGGTAGTCATTAACCACACCATGAAGCCTCCAGAACTAACACAGGTCTGGGGAATCAGACTCTTGCAGGCACAAACAAAATCTTGCGCGCACCAGGACCCAGGAGAAAGGAGCAGTGACCCCACAATAGACCGACCCAGACTTCCCCATAGGTGACTCAGGAGTCTCCGGCAGAGGTATGGGTTGGTGGTGGCCTAGATGCAGGGTCAGGGGCACTGAGTGTAGCAGTGCCTGCATGGGAAACTTTTGAAACAGGTCACCATTATCTTCTTTACCTCAACCATAGTTTGGCCTCAGGTCAAAAAACAGGAAGAGAACACATCCCTGCCCATCAACAGAAAATTGGATTAACGATTTACTAAGCATGGCCCCGCCCATCAGACCCAGTTTCCCCCTGTCAGTCTCTTCCATCAGTTATCCATCAGAGGGCCAACAAAATGAAAACCACAATCACATAAAACTGATCAAACTGATCACCTGAATCACAGCCTTGTTTAATTCAATGAAACTATGAGCCATGTCATGTAGAGCCTCCTAAGACAGACAGGTCATGGAGGAGAATTCTGACAAAACGTGGTCCACTGGAAAAGAGAATGGCAAACCACTTCAGTATTCTTGCCTTGAGAACCCCATGTAACAGCCAAATTTGGCCTTGGAGGGGAAAACAAAGCAGGTCAATGGGTAACAGTTTTGCCAAGAGAATGCACTAGTCATAGCAAACACCCTCTTCCAACAACACATGAGAACACTGTACACATGGACATCAAAAGATGGTCAATACCAAAATCAGATTGATTATATTCTTTGCAGCCAAAGAAGATAGAGAAGTTCTATACAATCAGCAAAAAACAAGACCAGGAGCTGACTGTGGCTCAGATCATGAACTCCTTACTGCCAAATTCAGACTTAAATTGAAGAAAGTAGGGAAAACCGCTAGACCATTCAGGTATGACCTAAATCAAATCCTTTATGATTATACAGAAATGACAAATAGATTCAAGGGATTAGATCTGAAAGAGTGCCTAAAGAATTATGGATGGAGGTGGGTGACATTGTACATGAGGCAGTGATCAAAACTATCCCTAAGAAAAAGAAATGGAAAAAGGCAAAATCGTTGTTGGAAGAGGCCTTACAAATACCTGGGAAAAGAAGAGAAGCTAAAGGCAAAGGAGAAAATGAAAGATATACCCATTTGAATGCAGAGTTCCAAAGAATAGCAAGGAGAGATATCAAAGGCTTCCTTGGTGATCAATGCAAACAAATAGAGGAGAAAAATAGAATGAGAAAGACTAGAGATCTCTTTAAGAAAATTAGAGACCAAGGGAACATTTCATGCCAAGATGGGCTCAATAAAGGACAGAAATGGTATGGACCTAACAGAAGCAGAAGTTACTAGGAGATGGCAAGAATACACAGAAGAACTATACAAAAAACATCTTCACGACCCAGATAATCACAGTAGTATGACCTAGAGCCAGACATCCTGGAATGCAAAGTCAAGTGGTCCTTAGGAAGGATCACTTTGAACAAAGCTAGTGGAGGTGATGGAATTCCAATTAAGCTATTTCAAATTCTAAAAGATGATGCTTTTAAAGTGCTACACTAAACATGCCAGCAAATTTGGAAAATTCAGCAGTGGCCACAGGACTAGAAAAGGTCAGTTTTCATTCCAATCCCCAAAAAAGGGCAATGCCAAAGAATGTTCAAACTACTGCACAATTGCACTCATCTCACTCGCTAGTAAAGTAATGCTCAAAATTCAAAGCCATGCTTCAACAGTACATGAGCCATGAACTTCCAGATATTCAAGCTGGATTTAGAAAAGGCAGAGGAACCAGAGATCAAATTGCCAACATCCATTGGATCGTTGAAAAAGCAAGAGAATTCCAGAAAAATATCTACTTCTGCTTTATTGACTACACCAAAGCCTTTGACTGTGTGGATCACAACAAACTGTGGAATATTCTGAAAGAGATGGGAATATCAGACCACCTGACCTGCCTCATGAGAAATCTGTATGCAGGTCAAGAAGAAACAGTTAGAACCAAACATGAAACATCAGAGTGGTTCCAAATAGGGAAAGGCATACTTCAGGGCTGTATATTGTCACCCTGCTTATTTAACTTATATGCAGAGTACATCATGCGCAATTCTAGGCTGGATGAAGCAGAAGCTGGACTCAAGATTGTCAGGAGAAATACCAATAACCTCAGATATACAGATGATACCACCCTTATGGCAGAAAGCAAAGAAGAACTAAGGAGTCTCTTGATGAAAGTGAAAGAGAATAGTGAAAAAGTTGGCTTAAAACTCAACATTCAATAAACTAAGATCATGTCATCCAGTTCCATCATCCCATGGCAAATAGATGGGGAAACAATGGAAACAGTGAGAGACTTTATTGTTTTGGGCTCCAAAATCACTGCAGATTTTGACTGCAGCCATGAAATTTAAAGACGCTTGTTCCTTGGAGAAAAACTATGACCAAACTAGACAACATATTAAAAAACAGAGAGACATTATTTTGCCCACAAAGGTTCATCTAGTCAAAGCTCTGGTTTCCCAGTAGTCATGTATGGATGTGAGAGTTGGACTATAAAGAAAGCTAAGTGCCAAAGAATTGATGCTTTTGAACTGTGGCGTTGGAGAAGACTCTTGAGAATCCCTTGGACAGCAAGGAGATCCAACCAGTCAATCCTAAAGGATATCACTACTGACTATTCATTGGAAGGACTGATGTTGAAGCTGAAATTCCACTACTTTGGCCCCCTGATGCGAAGAACTGACTCATTGGAAAAGACCCTGATGCTGGGAAAGATTGAAGGTGGGAGGAGAAGCGGACAACAGAGGATGAGATGGTTGGATGACATCACTGACTTGATGGACGTGAGTTTGAGTAAGCCCTGAGAGTTGGTGATGGACAGGGAAGCCTGGCATGCTTCAGTCCATAGGGTTGCAAAGAGTTAGACAAAACTTAGCGACTGAACTAAACTGAACTTAGTTGACTGAATGTCAAGATCTTGACTAAGTTAAAGTAGATTCTGGATTATGACACTTTTGAATAAAACTAAATAATGATAGATGGGGAGACAGTGGAAACAGTGTCAGACTTTATTTTTTGGGGCTCCAAAATCACTGCAGATGGTGACTGCAGCCATGAAATTAAAAGACGCTTACTCCTTGGAAGAAAAGTTATGACCAACCTAGATAGCATATTCAAAAACAGAGACATTACTTTGCCAACAAAGGTTCGTCTAGTCAAGGCTATGGTTTTTCCTGTGGTCATGTATGGATGTGAGAGTTGGACTGTGAAGAAGGCTGAGCGCCGAAGAATTGATGCTTTTGAACTGTGGTGTTGGAGAAGACTCTTGAGAGTCCCTTGGACTGCAAGGAGATCCAACCAGTCCATTCTAAAGGAGATCAGTCCTGGGATTTCTTTGGAAGGAATGATGCTAAAGCTGAAACTCCAGTACTTTGGCTACCTCATGCGAAGAGTTAACTAATTGGAAAAAACTCTGATGCTGGGAGGGATTGGGGGCAGGAGGAGAAGGGGACGCCAGAGGATGAGATGGCTGGATGGCATCACTGACTCGATGGACGTGAGTCTGAGTGAATTTTATCACATAGTTGTTCTTTTTTCTCAATCTTAGCACTAATAATATGTTTAGTAATATAATTGTTTTTTTATGGGGTCTGTCCTGTATTGTATGATATTTTGTAGCATCTCTGGCACTTATCCACTAGATGACAGTAACACCCCATCCCCAGTTGTGAAAATAAAAAAATGTCTCCAGACATTGCCACATGACCCCTGAGAAGGGGGAAAAAATTGTCCCTCATTGAAAATTGCTGCTATAATAAAATAACCTGTTTTCTCCTACAAACTTCATGAATTCCCAAAACAGTTATTTTCCCAATATACTTTAAATATTTGTAACACTTCTCTGAAACCCACTAAAGATGATCAATTAATGAAGTTAATGAATGAAAGTCAAACCTCTGACATGACATTTAAGCTATTACTTCAACCACAATATACTTTTCTTGTCTCATCATCAAATACATCCTTTCCTTCAATCGAAGATAATGTTAGTCCTAGGTGTTTATTGTTTCTACACATGTCCCAGACTCTCCACGTGTTACACCTTCTTTGACACTCTGTCTACTGTGTTATTAATACTATGCCATGGTGACTTTAAACAAATCATTTTTATTTTCATTTTTTAATTTACTTACCTTTACTATAGCTATCATAATGATAATTTCATAAGAGATTGTAAAGTCCAAATGAAATAATGCAAATAAAGATGATAATAAGTATTAATAAATTACAGGTGATATTATAATCCCTGACACTTCAGCTTTTGCTATTATCCTTCAAGCCTCATCTCATGTGACAATTTCTTTATTTCTCCTAAGCACTTCAAGTGAAATTTATCATCTCTCATACTAATTCCCATAATACTTGGTTTTTAACCACTATAATATCTTTTGATTTCATATCAGATTCTTTGTCATGCATCTTCTTCATTACTTCAAGAAGTAGTCCTAGGCCAGGTTTTGTTAAATTTTGCTATATTCCACTTCTCTGCACAAAATAAATATTGTGATACTTGAAAATTTAGTGCTATTAAAAACACACTGTTATGGAGAAGGAAATGGCAACCCACTCCAGTGTTCTTGCTTGGAGAATCCCAGGGATAGGGGAGCCTGGTGGGCTGCCACCTATGGGGTCGCACAGAGTCGGACACGACTGAAGCGACTTAGCAGCAGCAGTGACTATATATCCAGCTGAAGACTAGCCAGGGGGGTACTCTTTCTGCCCACTTCTGATACCTATGACAGAAGATTTCTCTGTCTCCTTTATACTTTAATAAAACTTTATTACACACACACACACACACACACAAAACACACTATTAAAAGATAGTTATAATTGTTAGCATTTTTTGAGAACCTATTATTTTTCAAGGCATAGTCCTGGGAGTATCATATAAACAATTATTCTTGACAGTTTTAAAGGCCCAATATTAATATTCCTAATTTACATGTGTAGAATCTAAACCTTAGGGAAAAGTTATGAATCCAAGTCTACACTTTTAATAACTAACAAATTCAGGATTCAAACCTAATTATTGTCTGTCTGATTCTAAAATTCTTGATTTTCTGTTGTATTATGCAGTCCATCAACGTGAGATCTGTATATGATCATGGTTGATCCATTTAGAATAACAATGTATAAAACAAATATAATCGGATCCATAAAAATAATTCAAAGTTCTTCATCAGGTACATTAAAACAAGGTGAAATTAATTTTAATAATATGTGTGTGCATTCTCTGTCACTGAGTTGTGTCCAACTCTTTGTGACCCATGAACAGTGACCCACCAGGCTCCTCCGTCCATGGAATTTCCAGGAAAGAATACTGGAGTGGGTTGCCATTTCCTACTCCAGAGAATCTTCCCTACCCAGGAATCAAACTCGTGTTTCCCATGTCCCCACATTGGCAGGCGCATTCTTTACCACTGTACCACCAGAGAAGCCATTTAATCATACAGTAGACTTTAACTCATTATATACAAAACATTATCATTTAACATATAATTAATCTAAAATTATTAATATGATATTTGAGGCTGTGTGTGTGTGCAAGCTCAGTTGCTTCAGTTGTGTCTGACTCTTTGTGACCTTGTGGACTATAGCCTGCTAGGCTGTCAGTCCCTGGAATTCTCCAGGCAAGAGTAATGGTGTGGGTTGCCATGTCCTCCTCCAGGGGATCTTCCCAACCCATGGATTGAAACCAGGTCTCTTGCATTATAGGTGGATTCTTTGCCACTGAGCCACCAGGGAAGCCCCATAGTTAGAGATTACTTTATGGCAAATTTTAACCAGTGAGATGAAAACAGAGTTCATTATAGGAAGCTTCTGAATAATAATATGATAGTTGGCATGGGAATTTTGTCCTTTTCCTTACTTCTTTATATGTAAATGGAAGAAAAACAGAAAAGGAGAGCTCATCTAGGACATATTTGAACTGTTGAACAAATCTCAAAATCCAGCCATTTTTTATCCAGTCCATCATATACATAGACTTCTCTGTATATGATGCTAAACACAATAGCTGAGTGAATGAAAAAGTAGTATCTGAGAAGAGACCTGAAGCCACAAGACAAGTGAATTCTGAGTAGAGTTCTAGGCAGAGGAAACCACAAGGGAAAAGACCTGAGGGTGGAAAGGTATTGAAAGTGAATGTACCCAAATGTTTCAGTTACCAATATCACATGCCAAATTTCCCCATACTTTAGTGACTTAAAAATGAATCACTTATTTTGTTCACAGATCTGCAGTTTGAAAGTTATTTGGTGAAGGTGATTCATCTTTGCTTCATGAGGAATTAAGGGTTGAGAAGACTCTTGAGAGGCCTTTGGACTTCAAGGAGATCCAACCAGTACATTCTAAAGGAGATCAGTCCTGGGTGTTCTTTGGAAGGACTGATGCTAAAGCTGAAACTCCAATACTTTGGCCACCTTGGGCAAAGAGTTGACTCATTGGAAAAGAGTCTGATGCTGGGAGGGATTGGGGGCAGGAGAAGGGGACAACAGAGGATGAGATGGCTGGATGGCATCACTGATTAGATGGACATGAGTTTGGGTGAACTCTGGGAGTTGGTGATGGACAGGGAGGCCTGGTGTGCTGCAATTCATGGGGTCTCAAAGAGTCAGACACGACCGAGCGACTGAACTGAACTGAACTGAACTGAGAACTTAGGACTGGAGTATCTGTTTCCCAAATAACATGTCCACATAATGAGAGAACTCACCTGGGATTGTGGGTCATTTTGTCTGTTCCTCAATGTGTGTGCTTTCCCACATTCTAATTAAGTTTCCTCGCAGTGTCTTGGCGAGATTCTAAGAAAGAACATTTCACAAATATTTGGAAAAATTTGTATTTCTTTTATGACCTAGATTTTTAGGTCCTATAGGAAGCATGAATTCTGCTCTAGTCACAGTTCTACTCGGATTCCTAGGAAAGGAAACATACATGTCACCTTCTAATAGGAGGGATGTCAGTTCACCTTATGAGAAGATAAATGGAATGAGAAGTATTGTTGAAACCAGTTTTGGAAAATACAGATCAGATCAGATCAGATCAGTCGCTCAGTCGTGTCCGACTCTTTGCGACCCCATGAATCACAGCACGCCAGGCCTCCCTGTCCATCACCAACTCCTGGAGTTCACTCAGACTCACGTCCATTGACTCAGTGATGCCATCCAGCCATCTCATCCTCTGTCGTCCCCTTCTCCTCCTGCCCCCAATCCCTCCCAGCATCAGAGTCTTTTCCAATGAGTCAACTCTTCACATGAGGTGGCCAAAGTCCTGGAGTTTCAGCTTTAGCATCATTCCTTCCAAAGAAATCCCAGGGCTGATCTCCTTCAGAATGGACTGGTTGGATCTCCTTGCGGTCCAAGGGACTCTCAAGAGTCTTCTCCAACACCACAGTTCAAAAGCATCAATTCTTCGGTGCTCAGCCTTCTTCACAGTCCAACTCTCACATCCGTATATGACCACAGGAAAAACCATAGCCTTGACTAGACGAACCTTTGTTGGCAAAGTAATGTCTCTGCTTTTGAATATGCTATCTAGGTCGGTCATAACTTTCCTTCCAAGGAGTAAGAGTCTTTTAA
>NW_011495072.1:18427112-18431940 GCF_000754665.1 Bison bison bison | reverse complement strand
TTGAGTTCCTCTTCACTTTCTGCCATAAGGGTGGTGTCATCTGCATATGTGAGGTTATTGATATTTCTCCTGGCAATCTTGATTCCAGCTT
This sequence comes from Bison bison bison, assembly GCF_000754665.1. NCBI lineage: Eukaryota > Metazoa > Chordata > Mammalia > Artiodactyla > Bovidae > Bison > Bison bison. The sequence continues at coordinate 18,431,849 of NW_011495072.1, read as the reverse complement.
GTGTTTCTTCCAGTCCAGCATTTCTCATGATGTACTCTGCATATAAGTTAAATAAACAGGGTGACAATATACAGCCTTGACGAACTCCTTTTCCTATTTGGAACCAGTCTGTTGAAAAATACAGTGTGTCACAAAAATGAAATGAGAACTGAATTCACCAAGCTTGTGTCATGTGCTAGATATCTTTTTTTTTTTTTTAAGATTTTTTTTTTTATGTGAACCATTTTTAAAGTTGTTACTGAATTTGTTACAATATTGCTTTTGTTTTATGTTTAAATTTTTTTGAGAGGCATGTGGAATCTTAGCTTCACAACCAGGAATCAAACTTGCACCCCCTTCATTGAAAGGCTAAATCTTAACCACTGGACCACCAGAGAAGTCCCTAGACACGTTTTTAAATACCAGAGATACCAAAGTAAACAGAAGAGACAAAAATCACTTGTCCTCCTTATGAGTTTTATATTCTAGTGACATGAGTGAGTGATAGGGAATGATGGTAGGAGTGTAGATAGAGCCTTTCAGGACATGATAAGAAATATGAGTTTTGTTTCCAAGTATGATAGCTTTTATGGAGGGAAATGATATGGTCTTACAGTTTCAGTATCACTCTACATGCTTGTGGGGACCAAAAAGAACTTTATGTGTGCAGTGGAGGTGGGAGTGGGGAATGGAAATTCCAAGAGCAGTTAGGAGGCCAATGCAGCATTCCAGGCAAAAAGTGATGGGGTGGCTTAGATCAGAGTGATGACAATGGGTGTGGCAAAAAAGTTCAAGATATGCTTTGATGGTAGAGGCAAATTTTAGATTTTTGGATCAGATGTCTATTGTGAAAGTAATAAATTAATTAAGGATAATATCCATTATCATTCTAGTTGGAGGAAGCAGGCAATAAAGAAATAAGTAAAATATTTCGTAATAAGTTTCTTTAGGATTTAACAAATTAAAATAGAGTTGCTAGAGGAGGATTCACTGAGAAAGTGACCAAAATAAAGATGAGGAGATGTGGGAATGGGTAGAGCTATTATATGGAGGAAGACATACCCAAGAGAGGACATATTATTAGAAAATGCTCTGAAACAAACAGCTAGAATGTTCCTCAACAGTGAAGCTGGCAAGATTGAGTGTCAAGGAAGATAATTGGTCATGAGGGACCCTGATATGCAGGACTGTATCATGCTGGGGGGCATGAAGATGTAAGGATTTTATCTTTTAGTCTGAATGATATAGGAAGCTTTGAATAGGGAGGTGACAAAAACTAATTTATATTTTAATAAGTTCATTCATTTTTCTATAAAAAGATACAAGTGAAGTGGGGAAAGGGTGGTAATCCAGAGATCAGTTAGGGGGCTATGGCTGAATTTCAGATGATTTTCAAAATTACTTAGACACTGGTAATGATGGAGGACATGGCAAGAGGTGGATACATTTCAGATTGTTTAGGATTGTGGGAGAGAGTTTCCTGTTAAGTGTGATTTGCACATAATGTTGGTTTTTGCAAATTTTCTGTGTTTTAATTTTCCTGAAAATATACCATAAACTGCTGCTATGGTGTACCACTCACACGTACCTTTAGATCCAAGAGCCATTCTTCTAGGAAACACTGAGTTCCTCTACAGGAATCATCTTCAGCTAAAGGGCTTATCTCACTGAGGGTTATGCCTTTCCCCCAGGGGATGTGCATCCTTTGATTCAGGAAAACGGCAATATCAAACATCATTACCTTGTTTTGGAACAATTATGAAGGACCATCCTAGTTCCAGAATTGTGACATCTATCACAATCCTCTATAGATAACTAGGCTTGTGTTGTATCTACATTACATTTCAACTTCCTCTGCCCAATCCTAATGTCTACTCCTTACACGTATTAATCCTTAAAATCTCTAATAAGTCTCCTACCTAATAATCTCTGCCTTGAAGTCTATTTACTAAGGAGCCTTCTTATAATATAAAGTTCCTGGGGATTTGTTGTGGTGGTAGTTGTTTGTTGTTTTTTGTTTTCCAAGAGTAAATGTGTGAATCGTCAGAACTAAGCTAGTGGCATCAGTCATTCCAGTTCAGTTTGCTCAGTTGTGTCCGACTCTTTGTGACCCCAAGAATTGCAGCACGCCATGCCTCCCTGTCCATCACCAACTCCTGGAGTCCACCCAAACTCATGTCCACCTAGTCGCTAATGCCATCAGCCATCTCATCCTCTGTCATCCCCTTCTCCTCCTGCCCCCAATCCCTCCCAGCATCACGGTTTTTTTCCAAAAAGTCAACTCTTCGCATGAGGTGGCCAAAGTATATGAGTTTCAGCTTCAGCATCAGTCCTTCCAATGAACACTCAGGACTGATCTCCTTTAGGATGGACTGGTTAGACCCCCTTGCAGTCCAAGGGACTCTCAAGAGTCTTCTCTAACCCCACAGTTCAAAAGTATCAATTCTTTGGCGCTCAGCTTTCTTCACAGTCCAACTCTCACATCCATACATGACTACTGGAAAAAACATAGCCTTGACTAGACAGACCTTGTTGGCAAAGTAATGTCTCTGCTTTTTAATATGCTATCTAGTTTGGTCATAACTTTCTTTCCCAAGAGTAAGCGTCTTTTAATTTCATGGCTGCAGTCACCATATGCAGTGATTTTGGAGCCCCCCAAAATAAAGTCTGACACTGTTTCCACTGTTACCCATCTATTTCCCATGAAGTGATGGGACCAGATGCCATGATCTTCGTTTTCTGAATGTTGAGCTTTAAGACAACTTTTTCACTCTCCTCTTTCATCAAGAGACTTTTTAATTCCTCTTCACTTTCTGCCATAAGGGTGGTGTCAACTGCATGTCTGAGGTTATTGATACTTCTCCCAGCAATCTTGATTCCAGCTTGTGCTTTCACAGCATCATCTTTCAGGATTTGAAATCGCTCAACTGGAACTCCATCACCTGCACTAGCTTTGTTTGTAGTGATGCTTTCTAAGGCCCACTTGACATTCCAGGATGTCTGGCTCTAGGTGAGTGATCACACCATCCTGATTATCTTGTTTGTGAAGCTCTTTTTTGTACAGTTCTCCTTGCCACCTCTTCCTAATATCTTTTGCTTCTGTTAGGTCCATACCATTTCTGTCCTTTATCGAGCCCATCTTTGCATGAAATATTCCCTTGGTATCTCTAATTTTCTTGACGAGATCTCTAGTCTTTCCCACTCTGTTGTTTTCCTCTATTTCTTTGCATAAGCTAGTGGCATAGCCTTACTGAATTACAGGAGGCATTACAGGACATTTGTATACTTACAGTAATAATTTAGTAAAGAAGGGAAAGTTGATTCAGGACAGTGAGGGATAGGACCTAGTGAAAAAATGAAGGGGTTGTACTTTTCTAGGAACTTAAATAATTTATTCTTAGTAATAGAAAAGAAGGCAGAATACATAGCAAGATTTAGGTGGATGGATAGATTTAGTGATAGGAGCTAATAGAAATTCACTTAAATTTACTTCCATTTTGTTAGTGAACTAGGAAGTAAGTTCATTAGGGGGCTGTGATTATTGCAAGAAGATTTTAGAAATCTGAGGATAAAGAAGTCTGGAAAAAGTTATTTTGAAGTCTCAGAGAATAAATGGACAAAGCAAATAATGTTTTATTACTGAATAGAAGAAAATAAAATGTGTAGCTCTGTTTTCTTCCAGTCATATGTAGTTATACAGATGCTAATGTGTGACAAGTACAGAGCTGGAATTAAACACAGTCGGGTTTTTCTATGAGAATGTAATAAAGCAAGAGAGAAAATGAGAAGTTGAAAGTACATGAGAGGTAATGATTACAAATATGAACTAGAATTTAAGCCCAGCAAACAGGCAAGTGATTATAAGAGGGAAGGGAAAGAATGTGGGGAAAATAATAAGATCAAATATGGTTCACAGTGAAGTGCTTAACTTTGGGAGTCAGTATTAAATGAAATGAGCTGGAAAAATTGGAGATAGTGGTCATGGGAATTTTGAAATTTTGATTATGGAATGCTTACCATTATCAGTAGTGACAAAGACTAGGCTATTACCACAGAAGTAAGTAGTTATAGTATAGAAAATGTGGTATTTTGAGAGCACTTCAAGCAAATGAGATTTCAGTGTGTCATTGAAAATTATGACAAGGGTCGTGCTGGAGAAACTTATCAGGATCTAACATTGTAGAGATTTTTATGTCACTGCAATAAGGAGGAACTGATTTTTTTTTATATGAAATTCAGAACTGAATGGTTTTAAGAAGAAATGTGAAAGTAGTTTGAAAATAGCAACTAAAACAAGGAGAAAAATCATCTAGACCTATTGATTGATATGAGGGATTTGGAAGAGGAAATACCTACCATCTGAGAATTTATAGGTTTTCTCACAGGAGAATTGGGCTTTGTTAAATAAGCTTTGTTAAAGAAAGAAGGAGAAGAGAGGCAGTGGATCACTTAAGTTCAGTCGCTCAATCGTGTCCAACTCTTTGCGGCCCCATGAACCTCAGTACGTCAGGCCTCCCTGTCCAACACCAACTCCTGGAGTCCACCCAAACCCATGTCCATTGAGTCAGTGATGCCATCCAACCATCTCATCCTCTGTTGTCCCCTTTTCCTCCTGCCCTCAGTCTTTCCCATCAGGGTCTTTTCCAATGAGTCAGCTCTCCGCATCAGGTGGCCAAAGTATTGGAGTTTCAGCTTCAACATCAGTCCCTCTAATGAACCCCCAGGACTAATCTCCTTTAGGATGGACTAGTTGGATAA
>NW_011495072.1:18413964-18426893 GCF_000754665.1 Bison bison bison | reverse complement strand
TCTTTTTGCCATGAAGTGATGGGACCAGATGCCATGATCTTAGTTTTCTGAATGTTGAGCTTTAAGCCAACTTCTTCACTCTCCTCTTTCACTTTCATCAAGAGGCTCTTTAGTTCCTCTTCACTTTCTGCCGTAAGGGTGGTATCTTCTGCAATTCTGAGGTTTTTGATATTTCTCCCAGAAATCTTGATTCCAGCTTGTGCTTCTTCCAGCCCAGCTTTTCTCATGAGTACTCTGCATATAAGTTAAATAAGCAGGGTGAAAATATACAGCCTTGACATACTCCTTTTCTTACTTGAAACAAGTCTGTTCTTCCATGTCCTGTTCTAACTGTTGTTTCCTGACCTGTATACAGGTTTCTCAAGAGGCAGGTCAGGTGGTCTGGATTCCCATTTTTTTCAGAATTCTCCACAGTTTACTGTGATCCACACAGTCAAAGTCTTTGGCATAGTCAATAAAGAAGAAATAGATGTTTTACTGGAACTTTCTTGCTTTTTCAGTGATCCAGTGGATGTTGGCAGTTTGATCTCTGGTTCTTCTGTCTTTTCTAAAACCAGCTTGAACACATGGAAGTTCATGGTTCACGTATTGTTGAAGCCTGGCTTGGAGAATTTTGAGCATTACTTTACTAGAGTATGAGATGAGTGCAACTGGGCAGTAGTTTGAGCATTCTTTGGCATTGCCTTTCTTTGGGATTGGAATGAAAACTGACCTTTTCCAGTCCTGTGGCCACTGCTGAGTTTTCCATATTTGATGGCATATTGAGTGCAGTACTTTCACAGCATCGTCTTTTAGGGTTTGAAATAGCTCAACTGGAATTCCATCATCTCCACTAGCTTTGTTCATAGTGATGCTTCCTACAGCCCATCTGACTTCACATTCCACAATGTCTGGCTCTAGGTGAGTGTGAGTGATCACACCTTTAGTGATTATCTGGGTCATGAAGATCTTTTTTGTACAGTTCTTCTGTGTGTTCTTGCCACATCTTCTTAATATCTTCTGCTTCTGTTAGGTCCATACCATTTCTGTCCTTTATTGAGCCCATCTTTGCATGAAATGTTCCCTTTGTGTCTCTAATTTTCTTGAAGAGATCTCTAGTCTTTCCTATTCTATTGTTTTTCTCTATTTCTTTGCATGATTGCTGAGGAAGGCTTCCTTATCTCTGCTTGCTATTCTTTGGAACTCTACATTCGAATGGGTATATCTTTCCTTTTCTCTTTTGCTTTTCGCTTCTCTTCTTTTCACAGCTATTTGTAAGGCCTCCTCAGACAGCCATTTTGCTTATTTGCATTTCTTTTCCATGGAGATGGTCTTGATCCCTGTCTCCTGTACAATGTCACGAACCTCCCTCCATAGTTCATCAGACACTCTATCAGATCTTGTCCTTTAAATCTGTTTCTCACTTCCACTGTATAGTCATAAGGAATTAGATTAAGATCATACCTGAATGACCCTAAGGAACTTCCCTGATGGCTCAAATGGTAAAGCATCTGCCTACAATATGGGAGACCTGGGTTCAATCCCTGGGTCGGGAAGATCCCCTGGAGAAGGAAATGGCAACCCATTCCAGTATTCTTGCCTGGAGAATCCCATGGACAGAGAAATTTGGTAGGCTACAGTCCATGGGGCTTTAAAGAGTTGGACATGACTGAGCGACTTCATTTCACTTCACACTTGAATGATCGACATAGATAATTGTACTCATGACATACTGTGTATTCCGAAGAGCAAGTGGAAAGTTTTTAAGTGTTGGACTGTGGTGGAAATTAAGCTTAAAAATGGCGCCATTTCTATAAATCAGTCTATAAGCAAAACAACTTTTTCTTTACTTTTGTGATGCTGATACCTGAAAATATATGATGACTTCTGCAGATATGAATATCATGGTTTAAAAAAAAAATACTATTTTTCTACCATGAATGACTGTCAACATACTTGGTTCCTCTGGTAAACTTGTGAAAAACTTAGTATGTTTCTATACTCCTGCAGATAATCTTTACTACTAAACTACTTTTCTTTGATAAATGTTTTTGTCTCTAAGTCTCCCTTTCATTATGCACTTTTCCTTGTTTCATAATAATCAGCTTATCTATGTGTTATTATCTCTCAATTGTAGAAAAATATTTAGGGAGAAGGACATTTTAAAAATAAATATTTAAAGATACCTTTAGGAAAAGCATAGAATGCTCAAAGAATTTGATACAGATGCTTGCGTGGAGTGGGGTCAAAAATTCAACCAATATCATAAATAGAAGCAGTCTGTGTAAAGAAAAAATGTCACTGTTCTCCTCAAATTTGTATAATTTATCTTGTGTGCTCTTCACTCTGAACTAATGGACAGATTAGTGCCCAAGGGACTATGTTCCTGGGTATCTTCACTGCTCACACTGATCATCTTTACAGGGTAGCAGAACTTTTTCTGCTGACCACACATCTTTCAACCATATTATCTTCGACTATCTCTTTGCAGTTTTAGATAAAGTCAAACAAATCTTGGCAGACCTGGAATTTTATATTTGGATCTCAGTTCTCTCATTTCTTCCCCTATATGTAAATTTTATGAACTTAGACTTCTTTATCAAGAAGTTCACTGTGTATTTTTCCATAGTTTTTCTGAAATCATAAATAATGGACTTTCTGGGTTTGAACCTGGAAGTTTCATATGAGTTTCAGTTCCAATAGATTGAATGTTTAATCCCTCAGGTTTTGTGTACTTCCACAATCTGTTATATGTCATCACATATACTGTAGCTGGCCTTAGAGGTGACAATGAAATGGTATTTGACCTTTAGCAAGGTGGTGGACTTTTATAGTTTGCAGTATTCTAGAGCTCCCAGTTAACCCTGTAATCCCCAGTACTCAAAACTAGGAAACATTCAAAGAATAGAAAGTAACTGTATATAGAATAGTTTCAATAAACATGATTTATTGATTGATTCAGCTATGATAATGATATGATCAAGAGTATAAAACTAATCATGACAATAATAATGTACAATCAGATCATTTATGCTGATGGTTCTCAATAGAAGTGGCACTGATCCTGTTACCGAGTCCAACCTCCTACACTTTGCTATCTGACAGGCCAATAAATCAAGAGACAAGGTATTGAGCAAGGAATAGTGACTTCATCTTGAAAGCCAGCAGACTGAGGAGATGTGAATTAGTGTCCCAAAGAACCATCTGACCCGAGTTAGAAGTCAGGCTTCTTTTAACTAAATGAGAAGGAAGTGTGGGTAGTTGTCACAGGCTACTTGGTGCTGGCCAGACCCCAGACAGAATGTGGTAATGCTTTGTTCTTGCAGCTGTCCATGTAGGTCTGCTTACAATGTTCCTGTAAACCTCCAACAAGAAAATTGTTACTTTCTCTCCTGCGACTTTTTGTCTATATTTGAGTGAAAATAAGTTATACCTTTAAAAGTAAAGCCTGGGAAGCAGAGCTTTGAGAAAAGGCTAATCATGTGTATTTCAGATTTTAGGCAGTGTTCTTTTACAGAGGTGGAGAGCCAGCATTACTAAGCACAGGAAACAGAACACGAAGATTAGAGCTAACAGAATAAATCCAATATGGATTCATATTAGTTCTTCTCTGTTACAATTCCTAGGAATATTTTTGGAAATTTGGTACACTTTTTATTTTCCCAATTACTGGAGAACATTGCTGATAAGCGACCAAAGTTTCTAGGCCCCCTACACTGCTGAGGACAGTCCTGCACAAGTACTGAATGATATGAATCTATAATTGCTTTTCGCATATAAGTTCATGACATATTTGCAAAGTTTTAATAAGCAGCAAATTTTTAAGAAATGCATATAATGTACAAATCCAGAAATATTTTAGTGTATTCTTAACACTTGCTAAGTTAATATTTCAGAATATCACATCCCTGTCTGCAGCCCTGCTCACAGTATTTAACACAATGCAATCTTCTTTCTTTTGTTATTGTCGCATTCACAGAAATTCAGAAAGCAACTCCTGTTGTAGGTGTATGATTTGACTACTGTGGCTGAAAATTTCCATATAAAGGTGATGTTTGAAATTACTTTATTGCATGACTCTTTCATAGTATTTTAAGAAGTGGACTCTAAAAAATGATATATGAGACAGTGATATCCAAGAGGATAGCTAACCTTGTTACTTCAGTGTGCTGTAAGCATAAAACTTGTCAATAAAGTAAGCTAAATTCAATTCTGTATTTTAAGGATCTCTGAAATGACACTTCTGCTTCTCTAAAGTAGAAGTTACAACTACTTGATTGCACCTTAGAATCATTCTCTAAACTCTTGATGTCAAGATCACCATCAAGGCTGAGTAAATCAGAAATATAAATCGACTGTCAAATATCAGATCATTCAACACTGTAGATAATTCAGATTCTTCAGGTAAATCTCTGCCAATGAAAGGATGCAAAATCAGGCTCTCAATGGAGACCATACCTGAGTAAAGTGTAGTTATATTTCATAATACACTGTGTTCCAAACATCATTCATACCTCCTTCATACTCATAATTATCCAAATATCACCTACAATGCTAGAGGAGATATTTGACTTGGTTCTTCATATCTATATCCAGGTCTAGACCTAGATATATATCAACTACTATACATCAGAGTTCAATAAATATTTTTTCCTAGAAAATGTCAAATAGAAAAGAATGCTCAAGCTACCACACAATTGCACTCATCTCACACGCTAGTAAAGTAATGCTCAAAATTCTCCAAGCCAGGCTTCAGGAATACATGAACCGTGAACTTCAAGATGTTCAAGTTGGTTTTAGAAAAGGCAGAGGAACCAGAGATCAAATTGCCAACAACCGCTGGATCATTGAAAAAGCAAGAGAGTTCCAGAAAAACATCTATTTCTGCTTTATTGACCATGCCAAAGCCTTTGACTGTGTGAATCACAATAAACTATTGAAAATTCTGAAAGAGATGGGAATACCAGACCACCTGACCTGCATCTTGAGAAACATGTATGCCGGTCAGGAAGCAACAGTTAGAACTGGACATGGAACAACAGACTGGTTCCAAATAGGAAAAGGAGTACGACAAGGCTATATATTGTCACCCTGCTTCTTTAACTTATACGCAGAGTACATCATGAGAAACGCTGGGCTAGAAGAAGCACAAGCTGGAATCAAGATTGCTGGAAGAAATATCAATAACCTCACATATGCAGATGATACCACCTTTATGGCAGAAAGTGAAGAGGAATTAAAAAGCTTCTTGATGAAAGAGAAGAGTGAAAAAGTTGTCTTAAAGCTCAACATTCAGAAAACGAAGATCATGGGATCCGGTCCCATCACTTCATGGGAAATAGATGTGGAAACAGTGTCAGATTTTATCTTTTGGGGCTCCAAAATCACTGCATATGGTGATTGCAGCCATGAAATTAAAAGACACTTACTCCTTGGAAGGAAAGTTATGACCAACCTAGATAGCATATTCAAAAGCAGAGATATTACTTTGCAAACAAATGTCCATGTAGTCAAGGCTATGGTTTTTCCAGTGGTCATGTATGGATGTGAGAGTTGGACTGTGAAGCAGGCTGAGCACTCAAGAATTGATGCTTTTGAACTGTGGTGTTGGAGAAGACTCTTGAGAGTCCCTTGGACTGCAAGGAGATCCAACCAGTCCATCCTAAAGGAGATCAGTCCTGAGTGTTCATTGGAAGGACTGATGCTGAAGCTGAAACTCCAATACTTTGGCCACCTCAGGTGAAGAGTTGACTCATTGGAAAAGACCCTGTTGTTGGGAGGGATTGGGGGCAGGAGGAGAAGGGGATGACAGAAGATGAGATGGCTGGATGGCATTACCCACTCAATGGACATGAGTCTGGGTAAACTCTGGGAGTTGGTGATGGACAGGGAGGCCTGGCGTGCTGCAATTCATGGGGTCGCAAAGAGTCCGACACGACTGAGCAACTGAACTGAACTGAACTGAAAGATTTAGAATCTGAGGGCCATCTGTTTTCTCTTCTGACTTCTTAGTTCAGCAGTTGTGCCATATAAACAGAGTAGAAATTATATAAATAAAGTGATTGACTGTATTCCAATAAAACTTTACATACAAAATTAGGCAGCAGGCTGAATTTGGTTCAAGAACAGTAGTTTTCGGACTCCTGATACAGATGCACACAAACACACATACACACACACGCATGAGCATTCAACTGACTTGTAGCTTATTTTTAGAAACATGCACAAGTTTTTAAGATGTAGCTTGAGTTTGCCATGTATATACCCTTGTAAGTGCCGCCCAGAATGAAATACAGTACAGTACATTTCCAAGAATGGTTTTGATGTCCGCTTTCCTGAAGTTAAACACGTTAGACTGCTCCCTATTCACTTTCTTGACTATTATTATCTTTAAAGAAGTTTTTACTTCCTTCATAGGTTCTTGATACTTGATATCAAGATAAAATGAATGAATTCTGCTGCTGCTGCTGCTAAGTCGCTTCAGTTGTGTCCGACTCTGTGTGACCCCATAGACGGCAGCCCACAAGGCTCCCCTTTCCCTGGGATTCTCCAGGCAAGAACACTGGAGTGGGTTGCCATTTCCTCCTCCAATGCATGAAAGTGAAAAGTGAAAGTGAAGTCTCTCAGTCGTGTCCGACTCGTAACGACCCCATGGACTGAAGCCTACCAGGCTTCTCCATCCATGGGGTTTTCCAGGCAAGAGTACTGGAGTGGGGTGCCATTGCCTTCTCTGTCAATATCAAGTACTGGATAACACTTATATTTTTTCTGTGTTCTGATGAACTATCTATACAGATCAAGAATCAATTAATTGCTCTGCTTTTCCTGAGTGGGGTACTCTACTGATAACCAAAGAAAAGTACGGCCTTTACTGCCACTGTGTGTGCTGCATATGAACATTTGTTCAGTCTCTGTTAGGATACACTGTTTACATGCTTGTGTTAGCATCTTGATGAGTAAACCTTGGCTAAAGAAAAAAGACCTGAATTTAAGTCTCAGTTTTACACTTACTAGAAATGAGTCTGTAATTAAGTAAATAGACCTGAAGAGACTTTATGATCTTACAAAAGAAGAGCAGTAATTATTGCATTCTTGTTCATCTCACTTGCTTGTAAAAAGGATTTCATCATGAAATGTATATTTGAGGACAATGTTTGAACTTCCAATAGAATAAAATTATCTTGTGAAAAGCTCACTCTACAACATTCCTGGGCTTCCTTGGTGGCTCACTGGTGGCTCATCTGCCTACAATGAGGGAGACACGTGTTTGATCCCTGAATTGGGAAGATCCCCAGATCTACTGGATCTTTCCCCTGGATCTTTCCTTGGGTAGACAAGGAAATGGCTACTCCTTCCAGTTTTCTTGCATAGGCAATCCCAAGGACAGAGGAGCCTGGGAGGCTACAGTCCATGAGGGATGCGAAGAGTCAGACATGAATGAGTGACTAAACAACAACAACATGGTTCTTATTGTACTTTCTATCTCTTAAAATTACTTTTAATAGGTAGGCATATAAATATCTTAGATATGTAGATAAGCTTGGACAGAAAATAAAAATACTCATTTTGTTATCCATAATCTAGTAGCTATTAAAAAGCACTTCAACCTACACTTCCATTATTATTACCATCATATTTGTTAAGGTACTTACTTGTATGAAAGATACATTGCTTTTAATAATGCTTGTTCTGCTGTTTCTCTTCATATTTCTCTGAACATCTATTCACAAGGCAGTTAAGTAGCCTTCATTTATCAAGAAGAAAGCTGCCTTCTTTACTATATGGTCTGTGTGAGTTTCATTCCTATACTTTCCAGGAGACCTTTATTCTGGTATTATTTGTTATGACATAGGAAATCATTTATATAGCCATTTCTAGGAAACTCCATGCCTGCTTCTAACTTTTAAACTAAAATTGTAATGAGTTGTAAAATTATCACTTGGTCATTCATATGTTTCAGTTTATTGGCCCAAACTTCAAAGTATTCATTATCCATTTATTCTACAAATTGCATTGGGTATCTACCATACATCAGTGTATATATGTTCTAACATCTGGGAATAAAACCATGATCAAAACAGATAAATGTATCTGCCCTTGTGCCAGTGAAGGTTTAGTTATGTTTTATTTGTAAAGCTGAACAGACAAGTAAGTAAGAAATAAGGAAATAATAAATAATATATATATATAAGTCACAAAGAGTTGAACACTACTGAGCAACTAAGCACAAAGTAGTGGCAAAAGTTACAGAGAAAAATGAAGCTGAGAAATCAGAGATAATCTGGGTGGGGAGGGATTGGTGTGAGAGATTCCTATTTTACATTAGATGGTGAGAGAGAGCATTACTGATAAAGTGACATATGAACAGAAATATGAGATTGTATTAGAATTTGCTGTGCTGATATCTTTGAAAAAAATATTCCAGGCAGAAGTAACAGACAGTGCAAGGGAGAAAGGCTGGCATATTCAAGGAACAGCAAGAAGGCACTATGGCTGAAATAGAGGCCAAAGTGGAGTTGGGGCACAGGTAGAGATGAGGATCCGTCTCTAGAGATGAGATAGCAAGGAGAGGACACCAATTTTTTTTTTTAATATTCTCACAGATGTTGTTAGGAAACTTTGCTTTGATTCTCAGCAATCAGCCAAGCAGTTGGGGTGTTGTGAGGGAGAAGTGATATGATCTGATTTTTATCTTTGTTATTTTAACTACATCATTAAATTTTATATAAATCAGTAAAAATGTCTGTTAGCCTGTAGCGATGATTAGTTTGGGTGTGATAATCAGAACTGGGTCCCGGATGACTCTATAATTTTCAGTAACCTTTATATGTTCTTCTACAGGTGTAGCCACCCACATCAAAGATACAGGATTTCCAACCAGCATTCCTCATACCTAACTGTTTTTATAAATTTTGGTTCAAGTTCATTTTATTTTCTGAAAGGATTTCCAGAAAGGACCAAACTCTTCATTAGAAGAAAATAATGAAATAAAAGATAGAGTAACTAATACCATATAATTTCTTATTTATCTTCATTGTATTCAACTGACTGTTAGATACAGGATGGACTAGAATAAAATTTGGGGATTTGTGTCTTTTATATTATTATTATTAGAAAACCTCCCTCCCTTCAAATTGTCACCATAAACCCAGTACTATTACTAGTATGGGAATATTGGATATATTCAGCAATATTTTCTTTTGAATGATTAAAAAATATGTGAATACATATATGAATAATAAACAAAAGCATTTTTCATTGCCTTCTGTGTCAAGTATTTTCCAGTTGTCCCTCCAGGGCTACTAGTAAAGTTTCTGTCCCCTTGGGAGCTAACAGGTATAGATTGTATCCATTTCTGGAGGCCTGTGGCTGTCTTCTCTGTTCAGACAATGGAAATAAGAAAGAGGATGTATGGTCAGGAGGAGAGAGTGACATTGGGATATTTACCACCCGAGGATAGTCCCAACCTTGAGAAGTAATCCTAAATGGATATTTCTCTTCATAATGGATCATTCTTCCTTTTAACAATGATGCTCTACAGGATTCTCTTTCACTTACAATTTTATTAAACTCTTCTTCTCGTTCTTGTGATCCTACAGATGGTGATGCTCCATGGCTGCTGGCCTCTCCCTTGTGTGTCCCCTACACCCTACCCATGCTTCAGTAATTAGACTCCTTATCTATAATTACTCTTCAAATTATCCTAATTTGCCTGTGGCACCTGTCTTCTGTTAAGTGAAGTGAAGTGAAGTGAAGTCGCTCAGTCGTACCCGACTCTTTGCGACTCCATGGATAGTAGCCTGCACCAAGCTCCTCCGTCCACGGGATTTTCAAGGCAAGAAGTACTGGAGTGGGTTGCCATTTCCTTCTCAAGACTGTGACAAATACTCTATGGGTTCCACAGCTGCTCTGCACGGAGAAGGCAATGGCACCCCACTCCAGTACTCTTGCCTGGAAAATACCATGGACGGAGGAGCCTGGTAGGCTGCAGTCCGTGAGGTTGCTAAGAGTCGGACACGACTGAGCGACTTCACTTTCACTTTTCACTTTCATGCATTGGAGAAGGAAATGGCAACCCACTCCAGTGTTCTTGCCTGGAGAATCCCAGGGACTGGGGAGCCTGGTGGGCTGCCATCTATGGGGTTGCACAGAGTCGGACACGATTGAAGTGACTTAGCAGCAGCAGCAGCAGCTGCTCTGCAAATACAAATACAGATGTTAAACAAAGGAGGAAGAATAGGCATCTTGATATACAAGGAAACATTTTGCTTGTCTTATTAAACTTATTTTCCACTCAAATTGGCTATGACTTCCATTCTAGGGCACTCAAATGCTAATGGAGCATTAACTCTTGAAACAAAGAGATCAATCTAATTCACTAATTTTCTAGGAGGAGAAACTGGGACAGAGTTTCCAAGTTTGGATCAACCCTTGTCTGGAGTAACTGAAAGACATTTGACTGATCCAAGTCACTATTATCTGGCTTCTGCATTACAACTATAGCCTCTCAAAAGGATTTCTCCCACCTCTGCTTATAATGAATTATACTCAATTTCACGGGCAGAATAAGATCACTTCTTTGTTCAAAACCTTCCAATGGCTTCCCATATCATTTTGAAGTAAAACCAAAGTTCTTGAAATTACTACATGATCTAGTCCCCCCGCTCCCCACCCTGGGATTTTACTTTCTCTCTCTTCTCTCCTTTACACCCTCTTCTTTGAACCCTAGCAGGACCAACTATTTCTGTGTGTGTTTTAAGAACTTTGCACTGAGTGAAAACTCTCTTCGCATTACGTCTTCACTGATACTGAAATGTCACTTTATAAAAGAAAACTCCCCTTCCCACTTAATTTAAAATACAGCCTTCACTTGTGATGTATAGGTTTAGATATAGATAGATTCTTTCCCTTTGAGCTGTTTTGTTTTTTTTAATGTTGGATATTAATCCTATATATATTACATTACATTTAATTGTCTATTTTTATTTTTTGCTCTATTCAAATAGCTCATCAAAAGGCAGGTATTTTATTTTAGTTTTTCCATTTTGTTCATTGCCAGTCCCCGAAGACTACAGAATCAGTAGCACAAAGAAGACACTCAAATGTTTGTTGAAAAAATAAATGACTTGTAAAGCTTTGTTTTTATGATGAGATAATCAAGGTTGACAAGCAGTTGTATGGTTTTATTGAGATTCTTGTAAAGATACAAGGACTTAGAATATCCATTCATCATCTATTAGATTTTCTGTTATCTGCACAATTGCTACTATTTTACTGTATGACAGGTTTAATTATATATTATACTAAAGAATGAATAAAAATACCCTGCTTTTTGAGATGTACCTTTAGAGAAAAAGGCAGCTGAAATATAATCAAGCAAGAGAGCATGTGGGTCACACTGTCCATTTACTTATCCACAAATTATACTTGGATATATTGGCAATAATACAGCAGGAATGTAAATTGATGTTCACTTCCTTATTACATGTATTTCTCACACCTACTATTATGTGAATATAATTACGATACAAAATTTGTATTGCAAGTAGGTAATAGAGAAAAGGAATATATTTTGTTCTCCAGGAGAAAGCTATAGGAATTCATTTTCTATTCTTTATTACAGAGTCAGAGATTTATAGTACTACTTACTGCATTTCATAAATCAGAACTTTGGAATAGCAGTCTCTCTCCTAAAGGTATGCCTTATGGAATTAAGAAAGAACTATTAGCAAATATGTTGTGCAAAATGAAAGAGTCTGGTATCCATGTACTTACTTCCATTGAGTCCTATAAATTCTGAAAAGAAACTTATTATCTAAATGGGTTTGCATATGCTTCTTTTATAGAGCTTGGATTTCTCATTTTTTTTAAGTTTCATAAAAAACTGTATATTTCTGTTTTTAACTTTCTGAATGACAACAGAGTCAAGAATTTTATTAAGTGGGGCCTGTTTTTTCTTTTAAATTTTATTTTGATAAAATTTCAACACAGAAATGTTTCTAGAATAATACAAAGAATTCTGTATAACCTTCAACCAAATTTCTCCAAAGTTAACATTTTGTCATATTTGCTGTTGTTTTCTCTTTCCCTCTTTTGTTTCTGTATCTCAGTCTATGCACACATTACACATTCATACACATGCATATTATTTTCTGAATCTACCAAGTTATAGACATGATGCCCTAGTACTTGGATCTTAAATTTAGGGTTTAATAATCAAGGCATGAAGCAGGATAAGAATCAAAGATTAAAAAAAAATGTTTTTGCTATTTAAATATATGTAAGAAAGATATTGACATGCAATTTTATAGGAAGATAAATTTGAGAATAAATTTTTAATCACATCTTTTGGTAATGTCCTGTATATGTACCCCATTCTCCAAATTGAGTGTATTGTTAACCCTTGGGAAGATTGTCTTTTTGGGCTGTCTTTGAATACTTATTTATTGTATGAGATAATGCCTGAAAACCATGCCATACCCAACTAAGGATGAAGAAGAAAGCCACACTCAAATGAATCAAAGTTCTTTACCAATTACCATGTGGGAGGTCATATTTCCTTTGACTCTTGCTCTGTTTAACTAAGCTTTACTTGATATCAGAAGAAATGATCTTTATACTGCCAAGTATCCGTTACTCAATTTTTATTAGTAGTGCTTGATACAGAGAAGGCAATGGCACCCCACTCCAGTACTTTTGCCTAGAAACTCCCATGGATGGAGGAGCCTGGTAGGTTGCAGTCCATGGGGTCGCTAAGAGTCAGACACGACTGAGCGACTTCACTTTCACTTTTCACTTTCATGCATTGGAGAAGGAAATGGCAACCCACTCCAGTGTTCTTGCCTGGAGAATCCCAAGGATGGGGAAGCCTGGTGGGCTGCCATCTATGGGGTCGCACAGAGTCAGACACGACTGAAGTGACTTAGCAGCAGCAGCAGCAGTGCTTGATA
>NW_011495072.1:18412040-18412807 GCF_000754665.1 Bison bison bison | reverse complement strand
CAAACTTCAAATATTTCTCCATCTTAGACAGAAAACTCTCAAAATGGAGATGCAAATCAACATGGCAGGTTTTTTTCAGCAATGAAATAGAGGAGCCATTTCTTGCCTCAGAGCAGAGCAAAATAAACTGTCGCCTCACCCCAATGTTCATAGTTTCTTGGTGGAAATTGATTTGCCACATCTCTATGGTTTTTGCTTAGATTGCTGGAAGCTGTGAAAGAATTCATGCAGCGACTGCTGTGACTGAAGGCTTGAAACTTTAATCAAGTGGCAGGCACACTTGATTAAACAAATCAAATCTTACATCCATCAGCAGCCATTTTCTCCCTCCCCCAGTCCCTGGCTAACACTCATCTTTCTCTGTCTCTATGTAATTTACCTAATCTGGACATACTATAAAAATGGAATTGTACAATGTGTGGCCTTTTATGTTTGATTTCTTACATAATATGTTTCAAGGGCCAGCCAAGTTATAGTGTATGCTAATATATTGTCATTTTTTATGGCTAAATACTATTCCATTGTACAGATAGATGAGTTTGTGTTTTTCCGTTCATCAATTCATAAGCATTTGCCTTGTCTGCTTTTCAGCTATTATGAATAAGCTGCTATTAAAATTTATGTGCTAGCTTTTTGTATGAGCATATGATTTCTATCCTCTTGAGGGTATGTGTACAGGCTAAGTTGCTTCAGTCATGTCTGACTCTTTGTGACCCTATGGACCATAACCTATCAGACATAACCTATATGTGGGATTCTCCAGGCAA
>NW_011495072.1:18397118-18411940 GCF_000754665.1 Bison bison bison | reverse complement strand
AGGAAATGGCAACCCACTCCAATACTCTTGCCTGGAAAATCCCATGGTCGGAGGAGCCTGGTAGGTTACGGTCCATGGGGTCACAAAGAGTCGGACACGACTGAACGACTTCACTTTCTTTCTTTCTTTCTAATATAATAAACAAGTGATTGGATATAGATGATTAAATTGTATAAGTACAAAACTCAGTAACATGAATAGAACTGCATTTTAGAAAAATTTTAATCATCCATAAGTTAAGGGTCATTTATATGAAATGAATTGTCAAATATTTCACTTTGGTAGAGCAAATATATTTGTACAAATGAAGATGACAGTGTGGTGAGTCAGAGCTTAACAGGATGTTTGTTGACTGAAGAATTAGAATATATGTGAGAAATGACCTATTTTGTATTGCTTGATTCTGTTTGCTAACATTTTTTCATATGTATAATTTTGGTTCAGTTTCTATTGACTATGTTCCTCTTTATACATCACATTGATACATATTTCTTTGCATGTCTATTAAGTTTTGTGTTCATGCTTTACATTGTCATGTTATGCATTGAGTGCCCAAATTATTTTCTTTTTTTTATAATTTATAATTTTACTTGACTGACATTTAATTTATTTGTGTAGCATCTTGAACTTTTCTAGACTTGATTTTTAAATTCATATTTTTACTGAAACATAACCAACATACTGTAAAAAAAAACACAATGCTTTCAAGTATAGAATTCAGTGAATTTTAGTATATTCTAAAGCTCTCTAATCATCACCAATATCAAAAGTTTTCATCACCCCCCAAAACAAATCTTATATCCATCAGCAGCCATTTTCTTCCTCCCCCAGTCCCTGGCCAACACTCATCTTTCTGTCTCTATGTAATTTACCTAATCTGGACATACCATAAAAATGGAATTTCACAATGTGTGGCCTTTTATGTTTGATTTCTTACATAATATGTTTCAAGGGCCAGGCAAGTTATAGTGTATGCTAATATATTGTCATTTTTTATGGCTAAATACTATGTCATTGTACAGATAGATGAGCTTGTGTTTTTCCATTCATCAATTCATAGGAATTTGCCTAATCTGCTTTTCAGCTATTATGAATAAGCTGCTATTAAAATTTATGTGATAGCTTTTTGTGTGAGCATATGATTTCTATCCTCTTGAGGGTATGTGTGCAAGCTGAGTTGCTTCAGTCATGTCTGACTCTTTGTGACCCTATGGACCATAACCTATCAGACATAACCTATATGTGGGATTCTCCAGGCAAGAATGTGAGTGAAGTCACTCAGTTGTGTCCAACTCTTTGCGACCCCATGGACCGTAGCCTACCAGGCTCCTCTGTCCATGGGATTCTCCAGGCAAGAATACTGAAGTGGGTTGCCATTTCCTTCTCCAGGGGATCTTCCCAACCCAGGGATCGAACCCAGGTCTCTGCATTGTAGGCAGACACTTTACCATCTAAGCTACCAGGGAAGCCCTGGAGTGGATTGCCATGTCCTCCTCCAAG
Source organism: Bison bison bison (assembly GCF_000754665.1). Classification (NCBI taxonomy): domain Eukaryota; kingdom Metazoa; phylum Chordata; class Mammalia; order Artiodactyla; family Bovidae; genus Bison; species Bison bison. Next base: position 18,410,440 of record NW_011495072.1, on the reverse strand, counting down.
GGTCTTGGGCATATATCTAGGGTCATATGCTAACTATATTTAACATTATTTGTTGTCGTTACTCAGTCACTAAGTCATGTCCAGCTCTTTGCAATTCCATGGACTGTAGCATGCCAGGCTCCTCTGTCCTCCACTATCTCTCAGAGTTTGATCAAATTTATGTGCCATTGAGTCAGTGATGCTTTCTAACCATCTCATCCTGTGCTGGCCTCTTCTCCTTTTTCCTTCAATCTTTCCTAGCATCAGGGTCTTTTCCAGTGAGTCAACTCTTCACATCAGGAGGCCAAAGTATTGGAGTTTGAGCAACAGTCCTTTCCAATGAATATTCAGGTTGATTTCCTTAAGGATTGACTGGTTTGATCTCCTTGCATTCCATTGTTAGGAATGACCAAACTGTTTTCCAAAGTAGTGGCACCATTTTACATCCCCACCAACAATGTAGAGGATTTCAATTGCCCATTCTCATCAATTGTTTTTATCTGTCTTATTGCAGAGCCATCCTATTGTGTATGAAGTGGGATCTCATATGATTTACATTTCCTTAATAAGTTGAACATATTTTCATGTGCTTATTGGTCATTTGTATACTTCTTTGAAGAAATAACCATTCAGATCTTTTGCTCACTTTCCATTTAGGTTTTCTTTTTTACTCTTGACTTGTAAGAGCTCTTTATATATTATAGATTAGAGTCTTTAAGTATATGATTTGCAAATGTTCTTCTCATTATCTGAATTGTCTTTTCACTTTCTTGATTTGTCACTGGCTAGAACCTCCAGTAAAATGTCGAATAGAAGTAATGAGAATAAACACCATTGTCTTGTTCCTGGTCTTAATAGGTACAGTTTCAGTCTTTTGCTATTAAGTATAATGTTAGCTGGGGTTTCCCAGTGGTGCTAGTGGCAAAATACCTACCTGCCAATGCAGGAGATAGGAGAGACTTGGGTTTGATCCCTGGGTCAGGAAGATCCTGTTTAGGAGGGCATGACAACCTGCTCCAGTATTCTTGCTTGGAAAATCCCACAGACTGAGGAACCTGGCAGGCTACAGTCCTTGGGGTTAAAAAGAATCAGACATAGCTGAAGTGACTTAGCATGCATGAACACATTATATTAGTTATAGGTTTTTCATAGATGCCCTATATCAGACTGGGAATGTTCCTTTGTATTCCTAGAGGGCAGAGTGTTTTCATAAGTAGGGAGTGCTTTTTGACAAGTGCTTTATTGTTGTCTATTGAGATAATAGTTAGATTTTTTATTTCTATTTTTGTTAAGATGGCACAATAGATTGATTTTTTTATGTTGAAGTGACCTTGTATTCCTGAGCTAAATATTTCTTGGTCATAGTATAGAATGCTTTGTATATGTTGCTGGATGCAGTTTGGTCATATTTTGTTAATATATTTATGTCTATATTCTTATATGACATTTTTTCTATGATTTTCTTGCTTTTTGATGTGTTTGTTTGGTTTTGGTATAAAGATAATACTGACTTGATAGAATAAGTTGGTAAGTTACCCTTTCTCTCTTATTATTTAGAAAATTCTTTAAATATTTGGAAGAATTCAGTAGTGGATCCATGTAGGCCTGGGCTTTCTTTTGTTAGGCATTTTCATACTGCTAACTTGATTTCTTCCCTTGTTATAGTTCTAGTCAGATTATTTATTTTTTCTAGTTAGTTTCTGTACTTTGTGTCATGCTCACAATTTGTTCATCTCATCTAAATTACCTAATTTTTTGGCATATATTTCTTCATAGTGTTTTCTTATCCTTTTTATTTCTGCAAGGCTGACAGTAATCTCTCCTCATTTATTTCTGATTTTAGTAATTTGAGCCTTCTTTTTAGGCTTCCTTTTGTTTATCTAATAAAGGTTTCTAAAATCTTTTTAACTAACTTATTCTTTTGTTGATTTTTATCTATAGTTTTTCTTTTATCTACTTTATTTTGATCTCAATTTTTAGTGTTTTCTTTCTAATGCTGCTTTGGGTTTAGTTTGCTCTTCTTTTATACTTCCTTAGGGAGGAATGCTAGATTATTGATATAAGATCTTTCTTCTTTTTTGATATAGGTATTTGCTGCTGCTGCTAAGTCACTTCAGTTGTGTCCGACTCTGTGTGACCCCCTAGAGGGCAGCCCACCAGGCTCCCCTGTCCCTGGGATTCTTCAGGCAAGAACACTGGAGTAGGTTGCCATTTCCTTCTCCAATGCATGAAAGTGAAAAGTGAAAGTGAAGTCTCTCAGTCGTGTCTGACTCTTAGCAACCCCATGGACCGCAGCCTACCAGGCTCCTCTGTCCATGGGATTTTTCCAGGCAAGAGTACTGGAGTAGGGTGCCATTGCCTTCTCCAGATATAGGTGTTTACAGCTTTAAATTCTCCTCTGTTTTGGTTTTATCCTGTATGTTCTTTGCTGTGTTTTCATACTTTTTTTTTTACCTCAAAGCATTTTCCAATTTCCTTTGTGGTTTTTTGGAACCACTTTTTATTTAGGACTGCATGGTTTAATCTCCACATATTTGTAAATGTATCAAGTTTCCTTCTGTTATTGACATGATTTAATTTCATTGAGGTTCATAATGTATTTTGTTTGATTTCAGTCCTTTTGCATTTAATGAGGCTTGTTCTATGGCCTAATATTTGGTCTAGCTGGACAATGTTTCTTATGCACTTGAGACGAATCTATATTTTGCTGTTGTTACATATAAGCATTCTCCGTGGAGTGTTCATGCATGTCTTTAATTCTAAATGGGTTATAGTTGTTACTGAGATTTTCTGTTTCTTTATTGATTTTCTGTTTATTGTTCTATCCATTATTGAAATTGAAATGTTAAATTTCCAGCTATTACTGTCAAATTGCTATTTCTCATCCTAATTCTGTCAGTTTTGTTTCATGTATTTTGGGCCTTTGTTGTTAGGTGCTGTTACGTTTACAGATATATCTTTTTTATGGATAGACCCCCCGACACCACTGTTTTATAATTATAATTGTATTTCTTTGTCTACAGTAACAATTATTTGGCTTAATGTTTATTTTGTCTAATATTATTATAACTCCTTCAGCTCTCTTTTGATTACCATTAACATGGTGGTATATCATTTTCCATACTTTAATTTTTAAGCTTTATGTTTCTTTGGACCTAAACTATATCTCTGATAGAAACTGTACAGTTGAATAGTGTTTTTTAATCCATTCATTCTTTTTTCAATATCTTCCCCTCTCAACCTCTACTAGCTCTTTTTGTATGTTAAATTTTAACTTCTGCAGACTTAAATTAATTTCTTAATTTATAATATTCTGTCACTTTTTAATGCCAAAGTCATTTCAATAGTTTACACAATTTTTAATGTATATCACTTCATCCTTTGCACTCCCTCTGGCCATTATTTGCAAGTTATATCTTTATACATTACAGGTCAAAAGATATATACTTTTCTGTTATATTTTTCTTCACTTTTAAAATAAGCTGTTTTTTAGAGCAATTTTATATTTACAGAAAAATTGAGTGGAAATTACAAAAAGATTTACAATCATTGCTTAATGCAGCTATATTTTAGGTTAGATAGCAAAGAAAAAGTATTTCTAACAAAAAATATTTTGTACCTTTTAATGTTTACATATTAGTTATCTTTAACTCTATGCACTTTATTTATTCATATAGATTCAAGATCTCATATAGTGTCTTTTCAAAACTATGCATCAATTATATTTCAAAAAAATAAATAAATTCCTGGGATTTAGCATTCGATCTACATAGTTCTCTTTATCCTAGAAAAACAGAATAGTGACTGTAAATTGCCACATTTAATTTCTTATGTGTTTACTGAGTAAATCAGTAAGTTATTTTATGGTATTTTCAACTATTACTGATAACTTAGAAAATTCAAGTGAGAATATATTTCTATATGATTTATATATTTTTCTTGTACAAACAAATATAGTTAAAATAAACTATGGAATTATGAACAAATAGAAGGATGGCTAAACATATATGATGTGAAACAAGTGTCAGATATCTGCTAAGTAAGAAATCTATAGCAGGGCTTCCCTGGTGGCTCAGTGATGAAAACTCTGATTGCCAATGCAGGAGACATGAGTCTGATCCCTTTCCTGGAGGATCCCACATGGTGTGGAGCTACTAAACCTGTGAATCATAACTATTGACCCTGCATTCTAAAGCCAGGGAATTGCAGCTATTAAGCCTACCCACTACAACTACTGAAGTCTGTGTGTCCTAGAGTCCATGCTCTGCAACAAAAGAAGCCACTGCAGTGAGAAACCCATGCACCACAACTACAGAGTACCCCACTTGCCACAACTAGAGAAAAGCCCAAACAGCAGCAAAGACCCAGGATAGGCAAATATAAATAAATAACATTATTAATTTTTTTTTAATTTAGAAAGTGAAAAGGAAGCTAAAGAAATTTCTAGTAATTTCTAATAATATATTTTAAAATGACTTCAGAATAAAATGAAAAAATGCTTTAGGGATGAAACATAATAGTTTTAATATTTTGACATTGAAATTCTACTGTGTAGGCTATTCATGAAAGTATTACAAAGGACTGGGATAATATATCAATCAAATGGCAACAATGTACTAATATAACCCTCAGAACTGCAGGTAAAATTAGAATGGCCAGTTTGATGCCATCAATTGCAATCAGTTGGACTTAATTATATAACTTTTTGTAAAAACAAATCAATATACTATTTTAAATCTTCAGCTCAATTCAGTTCAGTTGCTTAGTAGTGTCTAACTATTAGAGACCCCATGAACCTCAGTACACCAGGCCTCCCTGTCCATCACCAATTCCTGGAGTCCACCCAAACCCATGTCCATTGAGTTGGTGATGCCATCCAACCATCTCATCCTCTGTTGTCCCCTTCTCCTGCCCTCAATCTTTCCCAGCATCAAAGTCTTTTCAAATAAGCCAGCTCTTCTCATCAGGTGGCCAAAATATTGAAGTTTCAGCTTTAGCATCAGTCCTTCCAATGAACACCCAGGACTGATCTCCTTTAGGATGGACTGGTTGGATCTCCTTGCAGTCCAAGGGACTCTCAAGAGTCTTCTCCAACACCACAGTTCAGAAGCATCAATTCTTCTGCACTCAGCTTTCTTTATAGTCCAACTCTCACATCCATACATGATCACTGGAAAAACCATAGCCTTGACTAGATGGACCTTTGTTGACAAAGTAATATCTCTGCTTTTTAATATGTTGTCTAGATTGGTCATAAATTTCCTTCCAAGGAGTAAGTGTCTTTTAATTTCATGGCTGCAATCACTATCTGCAGTGATTTTGGAGCCCAGAAAAGTAGTCAGCCACTGTTTTCACTGTTTCCCCATCTATTTGCCATGAAGTGATGGGACCAGATGCCATGATCTTAGTTTTCTGAATATTGAGCTTTAAGCCAACTTTTTCTCTCTCTTCTTTCACTTTCATCAAGAGGCTCTTTAGTTCTTCGTTTTTTGCCTTAAAATGAATATATTTTTAATGTAACTACTGCTTTAAGTCCAAAACAACTGAAATGGAAATGTTGGAACTTGTACCTGTGTTTGGTGCAAAATTTATCTTAAACCCTTTAATTAGACATTTTTATTATATAACATAATTAAATAATAGTGCACCTTTCCAATTTTCTTCATCTATTTATTTTCTTTTGTTTCTTATTCTGAAATTAACTTTACTGACCAATCTTAAGTCATCACGCTTTGAAATACTGTTATCTTTTCCTGGAGACACTGAAAATCAGTAACTATTTGACATAAAGTACAGCTTTTCTATTCATATAAACTGTCCATAAATAAATGTGTTAAAATAAGCCTCTCATGTTATAAAATAAACATGCTAAATATAAAGTTTGCCATCAACTCCATCCCTACATTTTTCAGTGTCTTACTACTTAAAAGGAATATTATTTAAAGGTATTGTTCTGATAGTATTAGCTGTGCCAATTTTTAAATATCAAGGACTTTACCTGAAAGTTGCAGTCTTTTACAATAAGCAATCACAATTCTCAGACCTCCCTTCCTAAGATATTATATGGATTTACTTCTAAAGGTCTACTCCCCTTCTGTCTATCTCCTGCCACTTGAACCCTGTATTTTGCAACTCATTCTCATACCAGGCCTGGCTTCAGGAGCACATCTTGTTTGCTAGGTGGCACCATAGATTCTAGGTATTTATTAACATATAGATCTTTAGTGTCCACCTATCATCCCTTCATATTACATTGGGAACTTTACTTCATATCATTTCTAGCCTCCCGGTTGGTTCCTGTAGAGATTTTCTGGGTCAAAACTTCAAGGTATTGAACCTCTGCTTTGATGTTCTTCCTGATTCTGCTCTCTTTTACATATTCTCTTTTCAGGCTTTGACCAAGGTCTCTTGCTTCCTGTATGCTATATCTTTTTACCATCTTCCCTTTTGTAGTGGAAACACAACTGTGGGAATGAACTGCTATTATTTAAGCCATATATCTGACTATCTGACTCCCCTACTCCATATCGTAAACATAAATCTCTCATTTTCTCCACTGAATGTTTGTACATTATGTTGTAACTGTGTTTCTCTATTAATAATTTTTTTATTCTCATTTGTATTTTTCAGAAACATAAATGGTGTAATGAGTTAATCACTGTTTATTGAGTAAGAATAATTTGGTCAGAACTGTGTTGAATCTGGGAGATTGAAAATAATTTTCAAAATTTAAGGTGTGACAGTGAACAAATAACTAGCAAAGCATATGACTGGAGATGATGAAGAGAATGTTACTTCTTTTACTCTTTTTCCATCCCTCATTTTTCCCAAGAAAAGCTAGGTTTTGCCAAGAAAGTACAAAAGCAAGCCATGGAAATATTTTAAAGTAGTAAAGATGTTCACACAACCAGGAAATGTTGTCAGAGTTTACTACTTAAAATACAACAATATCTACTCAAGGTTATAACTAGAGGTTTACCTTAGGGATTCCAGTTTTCTCATTTTATAACATCAGTTTTTAGAAATAATTAAGTGAATATTTAAAATCATACATTTGCTCCCCAAAGACATATATGATGTTTATGGAGGTAGAAATATGTGAATAATACAAAACATGTACATTACTTTTATTCTAATAAATGTGGCTGTCTCAACAGTTTGGCCATCAAAAAAGATTAATAGGTATGAGTATTTAAGAAATCTGTAACCTGTTTATTTTATATGTTTTCCATTTAACATATAATAATTGTTTAATATATTCTGGATACAATTCTGCATTAATTAACTGCATGCACATTTTATTAGAGAGCTTTAATTAGTTTTCACATTTTATTAAGGAGGAAACTAAAATACAGAGAAATTAAACAACAATGCTTTATATATTTTACAGTCACATAAAATCAATATTAAAGCTAAAGCTGATACTGTTTTAAGAATGAGCAGGTTCCTGTGTTTAGTTTGCTATTTTTGAAATATATTTTCATAGCCCATTAATTCTATTATTTTAATATTAACTAAACATTCTATAAACTGTGAAATACAGAATAGATTTTTTCTCATTTGGCTTGGGACACAGCCTTGTGTTAGAAGCTCAGAATCCTTTCATCTCTAACCATGTCATTTGTTACTTTTTAATATTTCCATGTTTCTTACTAATCTCCTTCAGTTATTGATAATACAAAGGTTAATTTAACTTAACCCAATTCTTTAGGTTTCATGTCTAATGAAATATAATAATGTAAATATAATATAATAAAATATATAAATAAAATATAATAATGACATCAGATACATTATAGGCACATATATTAAAGATTAAAGAAAGTAGGATGCAGTATGAGTTTTCTTAAAGTTCTCCTTTAAGAGAAATTCTAACTCTAGCATCTTATATGTATGTGTGCATTTGTGTTCAGTCATGTCCAACTCTTTGCTACCCTATAGACCGTAGCCTACCAGGATCCTCTATCCATGGAATTTTCCAGGCATGAATACTGGAGTGGGTTGCCATTTCTTTCTCCAGAGGATCTTCCTGACCCAGAGATCAAACCCACATCTCTTATGCTTCCTTCATTGGCAGGTGGGTTCTTTACAACTACCGCCACCTGGGAAACATCTTATATTCCATAACTCAATTCCATTTTTCATATTATTTCAGTTTTTGGCCTTGAAATTATTATTTAACTTTTGACTTGGAAAATGCATATTACTATTCAAACGTTTATTTTAGTTGTACCAGATTACAACTATTATTGTTTTCACTAGGTGCCATAATTAACATAGTTGTAGAAAATGGGCAGCATAACCTTAAAGGAAGCACATGATGATTACTTATTCATTCATCATGAATTCATTCATTTATTCATTTTTCTTATGGAGCAGTAGAATTAGGGGCATGGATGACTGTGGGAATGTTTTACAGCCCTGCTGAATATCAGAAGGTGGTAAAATAGGGATTATTGAAGTGAAAAGATAAATAAATATGGTCATTATATTGAAATTAAACAAGGATAGTAGGTGACAGTCACTTCTGCAGCATCTTGCCAGGGTCAATTTATGTGAAATAAAGACAACTCAAAGAGAGTGAATATGAGTACCCTGTAAGGTAAACTATATTCTTGCTTATTCTGAAGGAAGAATCATGCTATGCAGGTGAACCACTTGTAAATATCTTTGCTTTTAATTTGATTATTTCTTTGCTGCTACTGTTGCTTTTTTTTTTTTTTAATTCATCTTTTTGTACCACACCTTATCTGAAGGGTTTTTGTTTTATTTTTTATTTTCTTTTACTTTCTTAATTTTAAAGGAAGTTTTCCATAAAACATGCATCAAAATATAGATTCCCAAAGCTTCCTTCCTATCCAGTCTAAGCTGGCCTGAAGACTAATGGTTGGATGACTTAACTTGGCTGGTGAATGATAGTAAAAAGAGATTGGTCAGATTAGCTTTGGACCTTCCTGAGAACTTCTATCTAGTTAATTCACTAAATAAGTTCACTTTGCTTTGTTCAGGTTCGGGGGTCAAGGATGGTCAAGCCACTGAATCTACACCTTTTTTGTTCTCTGAGTGAAAAGACGCAATTTATAAACACATACTTTTTACCAAGTTGAGGTTTTTAGTACCTTTTTCCTCTTTGTCATGTGTTTTTTTATTTCAAAGTGGCTACCTCCTCCTGGAAGACCTCACACTTCCTGTATGAAGTCTCACTATAATCTTAAACTTGTTTTGGGAAAACACTATAGATATAGACATAAATTAACATTAGCCATATGCAGAACTCTAGATATGTTAAAATTAATAAGTTAATACACAAAGAGGAAACATAGAAATTCAGTAAAAACATATTCAAAAAATCAATAATCAGCTTTTAAAATGTGAATTGTAAGGCCTCAGAACCAAATGCTTACTCCAAATCAGTGTTTTTCAAAGATTGAAACTGTCTGAAGCATGCCGAAAGTATATACTTTTCTTGACTCAGCTTCACTTTCACCAGTCAATTATACTTTTTTATTCCCTCAGCTTCTTTTCTGACCTCCTGAATGAACAGCCCCTTTTTTCAGAATTAACCATCTTTATGTCTTCTTTGGAAAAAATGTCAGGTCTTTTGCCCAATTTTTAATTGAGCTGTTTGGGTTTTTTATATTAAATTGTGTAAGTTATTTATGTATTTTGTATGTTAACCCCTTATCAGATCTGATTTGCAAACATCTCCCATTTTGTTGGCTATCTTTTTATTAGTGGTTTCCTTTGCTATGCAAATGTTTTTAAGTGTAATGTAGTAATAGTTGCATTTGTTTATTTTTTGTTGTTGTTATTACCTGAGCATACAGGCCCAAGAAGATATTGCTAGGATAGTTATTGGAGAGCTTACTGCCTGTGCTTTTTTCTTGGAATTTTATGATCTCAGGTCTTATATTCAAGTTTTTAATCTATTTTGATTTTTTTTGTATATGATCTAATAATGGTCCAGTTTCTCTTTTTGCATGAATCTGTACACTTTTCCCAATAGCATTTATTGAAAAGACTATTCTTTCTCCATTGTGTTCTTGCCTGTTTTCATGTGTGAGTGGCTCAGATGGTAAAGACTCTGCCTGCGATGCAAGAGACACGGCCTCCATCCCTGTATTGGGAAGATCCCCTGGAGAAGGAAATAACAACCCACTCTGGTATTTGTGCCTGGAGAATCCCATGGACAGGGGAGCCAGGCCATCTACAGTCCGTGGGGTCACAAAGAGTTGGACACGACTGAACCACTAACAGTTTCACTTTCTTTCACCACTAAAATAGAAGCTGTAGTTGTCAAAACTTAAAACAAAGTATATACAATTGATAAATATGTTAAAGTAATTGAACTATAATATTTTTGGATTAAGTGGAATTGAATATCAGATAGAAAAAATTACTTTAGCATGCTAGTATAAACTTTCATTTTGTTTTTAATTTTGGGTTTTGTGGAATTACTTTATATATCACAAAAGTGTTTTGTAATGATATTAAAATTATCTTATAAAGAAATGGAATGTGATAATTTTTCACATTTCAATGCAGTGTTCAAGTTCAGTAAAAATGCTCTTTTTCAACATTAAATTTGAGGTTAGGGGGTTCACACAAATCATTTCCTTGTCATTTTAAGTACTTCAACAGTTTTATGAGTTAGATAATATGGTTTGTATTTCATAACTTACTTAACTTGTTTTATTTTTTTTTAAGTGGGAAAGATTTATATCACTAGCAATTGTGTAAGGGAGAAGCAGTTACTCAAGATACAGAAATTAAGTAGAACTAAGATGCTTGACAATACCATAGTCAACTCCATAAAACTTGCTTGACAGTGAGGTATTTTTATGATTCATATAATATAAATGTTGGTGTAATGGAATAAAAAGAACACTTAAATTGCCCAGAGAATAATAATTAAATATGGTAGGAATTTTCTTCATGAAGTTCTTATAATTCTAGAATACTTCTCATATTTAATGTGGTTTATATTCTGAGTGATAAACAGAATGGTCTGGGCTACTTACACTTGCTTATTTCTAAGTGATAAATTCATCAGTTATTATAATCTGCCTTATCTGAATAATTCTGTTATATTTAAAGCATTGTAAATAGTGTTTACATTTACTTTTAAACAAGGCAGATATTTTGCTGTGTTTACATGAATATTAACTTAATAAAACAAACTAAATATAGATATTTTTGTTGTCATATCATGAAACATGGTGATTAAAGTGCTTTGGATTATTCCATTATGTTAAAAATACATATTATTAGTATTGAACTTTAATAGAATAACAAAATAAATTATATGGGTATTCATGACAGTAGGTTTAAAAATTAGGTTGAAATCTAAGTTTGGCTTCACACCAACACCACAACTACCAACTTATTTTCAAAATTCTTCCAGAATGTTTCTACATAGAATGTTTATTTTCAATTTAAATGCATTGTCTTTATTTGAATTATTTACTTCCTGTATCAGGTTAAAAATTCTTAAAAGAGCTAGGTAGAATTTTGTATTTTTGTGTTTGTGTGTGTATGTGTCTAATGATAGAAATGGATAGTGTTTTTGAAATATTCTTTGCACTTTAAAATTAAAATCTCAGTGGATAATTATGATAATTAAGTGATACTGTGATAATCACCATACTTTCCATTTCAGTTCAGTTCAGTCGCTCAGTCATGTCCAGCTCTTTGATACCTCATGAATGGCAGCACGCTAGGCCTCCCTGTCCATCACCAACTCCTGGTCATGGACATACTCAAACTCATGTCCATCGAGTTGTTGATGCCCTCCAGCCATCTCATCCTCTGTCATCTGCTTCTCCTCCTGCCCCCAATCCCTCCCAGCATCAGGGTCTTTTCCAATGAGGCAACTCTTCACATGAAGTGGCCAAAGTATTGGAGTTTCAGCTTTAGCATCAGTCCTTCCAATGAACACCCAGAACTGATCTCCTTTAGGATGGACTGGTTGGACTGGTTGGACCTCCCTGTAGTCCAAGGGACTCTCAAGAGTCTTCTCCAACACCACAGTTCAAAAGCATCAATTCTTCAGCACTCAGCCTTCTTCATAGTCCAACTCTCATATCCACACATGACCACAGGAAAAATCATAGCCTTGACTAGATGAACCTTTGTTGGCAAAGTAATGTCTCTGCTTTTGAATATACTATCTAGGTTGGTCATAACTTTCCTTCCAAGGAGTAAGTGTTTTTAATTTCATGGCTGCAGTCATCATCTGTAGTGATTTTGGAGCCCAGAAAAATAAAGTCTGACACTGTTTCCACTGTTTCCCCATCTATTTCCCATAAAGTGGTGGGACCAGATGCCATGATCTTCGGTTTCTGAATGTTGAGCTTTAAGCCAACTTTTTTACTCTCCACTTTCACCTTCATCAAGAGGCTTTTTAGTTCCTCTTCACTTTCTGCCATAAGGGTGGTGTCATCTGCATATCTCAGGTTATTGACATTTCTCCCGGCAATCTTGATTTCAGCTTGTGTTTCTTCCAGTCCATTGTTTCTCATGATGTACTCTGCATAGAAGTTAAATAAGCAAGGTGACAATGTACAGCCTTGACATACTCCTTTTCCTATTTGGAACCAGTCTGTTGTTCCATGTCCAGTTCTAACTGTTGCTTCCTGACCTGCATACAGGTTTCTCAAGAGGCAGATCAGGTGGTAGTACCATATCAAACTTTTATTCAATTAATGGACATCAAAAACACTGAGCATATACTAACTTTTTTATAAGTTCTTGCAGACAAAAATATATGTTACGATGGACTATTTCTGTTATTGACATGTGAACTTGAATTATAAACTTGAAAGCTAAGTAAATATATTAGTTGGAATACGTAGGGGTTGGTTGTAAGGGACTAATAGATTCTACTATATGTCAGATTCCACTAAATGATGTGTTGACCTTATGATTTAAAGCTCACTTTGTAATCCTGGCAGATATCTTGATTCCATAGTTTTGAATATAAACATAATAATAATAGTTATAAATTTTCATTAACAACATAATCTCTCAAACAGTGCTAAGAAATTCTTTAAATATATTTTTACTTTTATTATGTAAAATTAGAGTTTATGATACTGAATTATTTTCAGTATATAATTTATAATAAAATTTGACAATTGAACTTTTTAAAATATAAAGTTGATTATATATAGATATTGTGTTCATTGCTTATATATTTATGCTATATTAATTATACTATATTTGCTATAAAATGTTGCTGTAAGCACCTTTGACAAATGACTACATTTGTGCCTTTTGTGATACGCTTTCATAAATTATATATATAATTCAAAGTCAGCAATCTAAATCTGTTTCTGACAAAT
>NW_011495072.1:18392376-18397018 GCF_000754665.1 Bison bison bison | reverse complement strand
AACTGCATTTTTTCAGAAAACTAAAACAAATATGATTCCACCAAAAATTGGGTACCTTTCTTCAAACAGCCATGACATACACTATACAAAAATGTAACTGTATTTACATACAGTTTAAATAATTTAAATTTTTTTCTGTATTTCCTTCTTCCTTTAGATTTTTATTAGGTACCTAAGTACTGGGATGAGAGGGTCCTGGAGGAGGACAGCTGCTCAAAGAAGAGATGGGTTTTATAGTACGGCCGAACAGCAGAGGCTGTCAGCCACGACCATTGCTGCAGACCTCTGATGACTAACAGGCTTGTCCAGATAAGACTGCTTTTTTCCTTATAGGAGTTTGTTGTTGGAAAACAAAATGTATTATAACACATGGTCCTCTTGGTCCTTTTTGTCTGTTGCAGAAGCTTTCAGAGGACATTTGTGTATTAGTAATTATGTCTTTGAAGTAGGAGGCTTGCAGCGTTGATCTCTTGTTCTTGTAGAAAAGGAGGTCAGCCTGGAGAGGTTGTAGAAGTTGGAATGTATATTTGTATAGCAAATAACAAAATCCTTCAAAAATTTAATCTGGTAGATGGCTTTTCTTTCCCCTGCTTAAAATGTTAATCATTTTCAACAGAACAAACCTTATATTAAAAAAAAAAATGTGAGGAAGGCAGGTCCTTTAAACCATTGTTATGACAAAACAGATGTTTAACAGCCCAGGTAGTCTGGCAAGGAGCTGAGTTTAGTGCTGGTGGGTCAGAGGTCTCTAGTTCTGTTTTTTAAAAGCAGCTAGAGTCTTCCGGGGAGAAGGCAATGGCACCCCACTCCAGTACTGTTGCCCGGAAATCCTATGGATGGAGGAGCCTGGTAGGCTGCAGTCCATGGGGTCGCTAAGAGTCAGACACGACTGAATGACTTCACTTTCACTTTCCCATTTCATACATTGGAGAAGGAAATGGCAACCCACTCCAGTGTTCTTGTCTGGAGAATCCCATGGACGGAGAAGCCTGGTAGGGTGCAGTTCCTGGGGTCGCACAGAGTCGGACATGACTGAAGCGACTTAGCAGCAGCAAGGGCTTTCTAAAGTTCATTATTTTTTTCCAGGTAACTCTGTCATAGCAATACTATTGTTTTTCCAATTTATAACTTGCCTAGTAATGGTTTTAGCAATCTTGCTTCTCACTTACTGCCTATTGCTTTTGTATATTCTTTTTCTAAAAAATTAAGCTGAATTTACTCTTAATCTTGTATGCTATTCATTTCTTTTTTATTTATTCTCTCTCTTTTTCCTAAAGATAGCATTTCGGCTTATGAGTTCCCACTTAGTATAGAAAATTACTTTGACCGAATGTTGTTATGCACATCCTCCTCCATTCAGTTATGTAATAAGTTGTTTGATATGATAGTTTTTACTTCTTCTTTGACTCAATAAACATTTAGTATGGTGGATTTGTTCCTAAGTGATTTTAGTGTTGCAGGTGAAGGGGTTGTGGGATTTACTCAAATGTTTGCATTAGCATCTAGAACCATCGCATTGTGGTATAAGCATACATCCTATGCAATTTCTCTGCAACAGGCTGAACTTTTTGGACTAGTTAAATAATAATTTAAAATGTGTTTAATGAACGCTCAAGAAAAATTTCTATTCTCTGTATTTAGTAAGGCCCAATGAATTTGTCTAATTGACTTTTAATTCCTCATTGCCTAGAGGACTGCTACAGACATAGGAGGCAATTGGTAAATCATTGTTGCCTGAGTGAAGTGTACATAAATTCAGCTATTTAAGTTTAGAACATATACGAATGTATTTCAGAAATTTGTAACTTGGAATAACAGATTTAAGAAATAGGAAGCATAAAATCCTGCCAGTCAGAATGTGAAAACTAAAGGTTTACTTTATTTTATTAAGATCAAATAATGAACAATGCTTTCATTTTTTCTTGTTTTTCTTATGACATGAAGTCCACTCACAAAGAAAATTAAAATTGTGGTGGAGTCAAGTTTAAATTGCATCTTGATTGACTACTTGAGGGATATTTTTCATTTAGAAGGCTTATCTAGAGTCAATGCACTGTAGTTAATTGATTTCCATGACATATCACCTATTTCCAAATACATAAACATTATCTATTAGTAAATCCAAAATACTAGCATAAATCTCATTCCCAGTTTTGCATGGCAGCATTGTTCACTGTGATTACTAATTTTCAAAGCTATTTATATTAAAATATGGCTTCCTTTCTATGATAACTACTCATGTCTTTGATAGTTTATGAGGTCAATTCAACTTTAATAACTTATTTGAGGTGACAGAATATATCAGTGTTGACAGGATTAATAACTGAGGTCTTTGTGTCCAGGACAAAAGATTTTCCTGTAGTAATAGAACTTTCCAATTTTCCATTGAAATTCATGACGTTAAATCATTTGTTATAGCAACTGCTTCTGTTGTCAAAAACATGAGAAAATGACTTCAGTATAGATTCAATAACGCAAAATTAAAGGATAAAACGAGAAACATGTTGTTACGTTAAAGATTCTTTTCATAATTTCATTTTTATGTCAGTAAGTTAACATCACATTTTTTTTTCAAACACAAAATATGAATGCATGTTCATATATGTATAATATAAATAATTATAAAATATATAATATATACCTGGGAAACAAGCTTCTCAAAGGAAACATTGTATGTTGAGATAATCAGTAAATGTAGTATTTGATCAAAGTTAATTTAGTTTCTGAAAAGAAACATATATTTGTCAACAAAATATTTAAAAATAAGTATATAGGGAAGTAGAGGATCCAATTTACATGTTATGAACCCAACTTTCTCAGTGGATACAACCACCACAAATAATAATTGAAGAAAACAAGTGGATACAACCACCAAATAATAATTGAAGAAAACAAGGAGAAGACTAGTAGTCTAGTTGTCCTAAGTCAGGATCTATCAATCTATTAAAAGACATTTGTGCTCAGAGGTAGCTTACCTAGAGACACACCAAACACTGGAGCCTGGAGTACAACTTGTACAACTGCTGTCCTAGGGCAGGTACCAAGAAAAATGAGTCCAAATTGCCTTACCAAAAAATATAGAGGAAAGGAACACCACCTTTGAAATGTGAAGGTCTTGAAATAATCGTGACCATCTTGCAACAAGAAAAAATTGTACAAACTGAAAATCAATGACTTTTCTTGAACATGTCAGAGAATAGAGATCAGAAAACAAACACGTACATTGAAATCTTGGGAAACAGGCAAATATGAAGAACCAGAGTTGGGGTCATTTTAGCTGGAGTAGGAGCTTCTAGAGCCATAAACTGGTAGGTACACCTAAACAGTAACATTGACACAGTCAGAGAGGCTGTTTGGAATCCAGTGAATGTAAGAATCTCCTTGAAGCCACAGACTAAGGGAAGGTCTCACTTTGTGGATTCTGCTTCCAGAAACCTTACAAGATTCTCACCAGGATAAGCCAAAAGGAAAATCACCTCAGGTCTCTGGCAAGGGAGGCGAAAATAAACCATTTGAAATATGACCAGAGCATTCTTCATAATAAAGGCCAGCTTTCCGGGCAAAAAGATTTTTACAGAGACTTATCTCATCTGAGGGAGGAGGCAATGGCACCCCACTCCAGTACTCTTGCCTGGAAAATCCCATGGATGGAGGAGCCTGGTATGCTGCAGTTCATGGGGTCGCTAAGTAGGACATGACTGAGCGACTTCACTTTCACCTTTTGCTTTCCTGCACTGGAGAAGGAAATGGCAGCCCACTCCAATGTTCTTGCCTGGAGAGTCCCAGGGATGGGGGGTGGTGGGGAGGGCGGGCTGGTGGACTGCCGTCTATGGGGTCGCACAGAGTCAGACACGACTGAAGTGTCTTAGCAATAGCAATCTCATCTGAGGGAAAGCACATTTCCCTGACTTTCTGTTCCTCCTAAGATATGAAAACAAATAAAAAAGTAAAAGAAACTCTTGTTAAATTAACAAACCAAGAACACAGATCAACTGAAACACTGAAATTTAAGCATAAGATAATAGGATTCTTTCCCACCCCACTTCTTAACAAGACATTAACACGATTAAAATATAATAACAATAGATTACAATGGAAAGAGCTTCAAGTCTCAACCTGTATTTAAGGCATCCTTAAGAAAACCAAAAGACAACAAGGGAGACAAAAAGAAGGCCACTAGAGAAAAATGAAGCCCCGGGCACCTACCGCTGTAGCAAACATTAAACATTCAGCCCAACAGTCAGTTGAATTAACACAAACCTCACACTAAAGGCCTACTTACCTTAGCTTTTGTTACCTGCTATGCTACATGCACTTTTCAAAAAGAATATTGCAAATCATGCTAAAAAAAGCAAGAAGAAAATGAAGACCCAATGTAGGCATCAGTACTTGACTCAGATATGATTCAGATTTTGCAAAGTAGAAAAACATGCAAGATAAGATGGAAATTGTAAACAGAGGGATGGACACTCTAAGAAAGAATCAAAGAAAATCTTGGAACAAAAAAAAGTAATAGAAATGATAAATACCTTTGACGGACTTATCAGTAGACTGGACAAGGCTGAGGAAAGAATTAGTGAACTAGAAAATATGTTAATAATGTTTTCCAGAATTAAAATGCAAAAAAAAAAAAAAAAAGAAA